>NC_085842.1:225295345-225611171 GCF_035594765.1 Anolis carolinensis | reverse complement strand
CATGAGATATTCATTGAAAAACTATTGCGCTGGTGCCTGGTGTATGATAACATGCTTAAAATCAGATACAACTGAGTGCACTTCACCATTGAAAAGAAAATTCTAGGACTTGCTACAACATTTGCTCCCACTCTGAAGAGCACTTGCAGTAAAGCAATAGGTGGGCAATCTTCCATTCTAGAAATGGATGTTGAATGTTGTGCTCCCCCTGATCCATAATGGTTGGCAATAGAGAGTGTACCTTGGCTTCTCTCTTAATGGAGAATAAATTATCTTGATTCCAAAAATAACATATTTTCAATCAGGAATATTTGATTATGCATTGATTTATTTAATTCCATTTCATTCATAAGCAGCCTGTCTACCCAGGCAGCTTTAAAGCATAGGTTAAACCCAGTATAGCTAAAGCAATGTATAATGCACAAAGTGATGAGAATAAAAGGATAGCACTTCACTTTGCAACAACCAATCAAATATCTATTTTATTTTATTTTTTAAAAGGAGCAAAAGGAGAAATGAGCCCAACCTAGCCTCTCTCAGTATAAGAAATTGTTCTGTTGGGTTGGACATTTCCCAGGAAGATGATGAAAATCTACATGGGAAAAGTGGGAAGCACCAGAAGACATTTTGCTTTCACAACTGGATAACTTCAGATCCCATCTCATTTTCTATCACTGAGTAACTCAAGATACAAGCCCTACTTTCCCCCTTCAGATATACTAATTTACATAGCCACTAATGTTAGTACATCAAGAGGTCTACTGAGGCTAGTTTCATAACGACTCAACCTGGAATCTGATATCATCAGATATTTTATAATCTTTCCTTTTTATTAGCTCACACACATCCTATGTCATTCTTTCTATGCTTTTTACCTTTGACATTTGTGATCTATGACCATATCATGCATGAAAGTCCCTAGAAAAGACTTTATAAGTGCTCTAGGGTATCACTACACATGCAAATGTCACCAGTGTTATTTAAACACCAAATCAGATTTACCTCTCATTGTAATGTGTTAATTTGACCTTCACTTAGAGAGTTTGAATTATGCTAGACATAATTTCTTTAATTGGTCTTTAATAATAATTTTTATTAGGCAAGAAGGACTGGTGACATTTCCACATTGACTTGGGTGTACTAGCAAATTATATTTGTTCTTTCAACACTGATTTAAATTTGTACTTGTCCAGTCTCCTCTTGCTTTTCTTTAAAACGATCCCATTAAACTTGCTTTTGTAAAAAAATAATAATAAAACGAGGTAGCTCATTAAAATAAAACTGCACTTTCAGATGTAAATTGGTGGCAACCCATGAGAAAATATTAAAAATGAGAAGGATTGAAAATGTTGCATGAAACGTCTGAGACACCAAGGATAGAAAAGAATAAAAATTATCTTTGCACAATTGACAGGAAGTATCATCTAAGCAAACAACTTTTAACAACTTGAGGGATGTAAATCTTTGTCATTTTCATTCTCAACAGGCAAGGACAAATAATTGTTTACCATTCGCTCTGTAAAAAAGTCCTTAAAAACTATGCAAATGTCAAGGACTGTTTACAGACTGCAATTTATTGTGCGTGCGCATACACAAATGATGTGGAATTTTGTGTAGAAAATAGCATAAGATGTGCAAAAGATAGCATTTTTTCTTTTGTACAAAAAATCATGTGCAGAATACATTGGGATTTCATAAGTGTATACCTCAAATAGGCTACTACTCTGATGTTCCAAAGAGGGCCCAGATGATTTTTTTTAAATTTTTATTCAAATCCTTCTTCTGATATATTGAGTCAAATGCCTAACAATAAACATAAAGCAGTGCTAATTAAAACAATGTAAATACATCCAAATATAAATGTAATATATAAACCATCTGTTTCATAAAACCATTAACCATAAAAATATTAAAATGTATTAAAACTCCATATACAATCCAAAATCTCAATCACATAATCTCCAAATGCCCGCCTCTCATTAGACCATAAATGAGCAAAGGCAGAAGAATGTTTTTGCCTGTCTACAAGAGGCAGGCATGGATGGGGCCATCCTGGTCTCTAGGAAGTGAGTTGCAAAGTTTGGGAGCAGCCACCAAAAAGGTCCTTATTCACTCCAAAAGAGATTGAGGGAGTAGTGAAATAGAGAGAAGGCCTCTCCTGAGGAGTACAGCATTTATACTGAGAGATATGGTTATTCAAATAGCTTCGACCAAAGCCTTAAAGAGTTTTATAGATCAAAACCAACACTTTAAATTTAGTCCAAAAATGAGCTGGCATCCAATTAACCATGAAAACAAAAACATATATTATATGGCCCTGAAAGCAGATATTTAGGTTATTGAAGCAGCACCATCCATGCAGAAAAAGAAACTGTCAACAGTCTTATGCAACTTGTAGAACTAAAAAGCTTATAGAACTAAACAACTTCTTTAGGGGATAGATCCCTAATTGGAAGGGGTCAAAATAAAGGATATGGAAATAACTTGATAAATTTCATTGACTTCTCCTTGTCTATGTTTCGTATTAGTTTCCAAGACCTGAGCACATGGCTGAGCACATGCATCAAGTAAGTTGAACACAATGTGGCATCCACAAAGTTGTGAGTCCTCTTACCTTCCTAGCAGCTCTGCAGCCCTAGATGGAATTATATGTTCTACTTATCTGTGGAAAAATGGAGGAGATATGCAATTCAAGTGAGGAAAAATAGCAGATGAAGCACATCCTGATATTTCTTCTCCTCAGAGCCCTTATATTCATCCTCTGAATTGTCTCCCACATCACAAAGCAGGAGCTGCATCACCTCTCCTTGGGCTTTGCTACTGTTGGGGAGACCTAGGTAAATATTAGGCCTGTGCAATCAATAAAACATGTTTCAAAAGTCATTATAAAATTAAGGGGGGGGGGGGAAGAAAAAATTCTAAAATATTTCTGAAATAGGACAGGGTCCATATTGTATTTATAATGAGTTAACTACTTTTTTGTTACCTTTCGTTAAGTAATTGTGCCAATGGGGAAACATCAGGGGCACCTTTATCCCTCATTGTTAGAGCTATTGGCATGAATCTTACGACAATTATAGGACAGATTTACCACTGTTAGTTCATCAAGTTTCAGAATGTTTCACTCATCCACGGATTTTTGGGGAATTTTCAGTTTTACAAACGTATTTTTAAAAAGCTACAAGAGCTATCTTCTTGAATTTTCTATACAATGACACAAGATAACGGGATCGTTCCCCCTAAGTTTCAGAAATATTCATAAATCTACTGATTTTTGAGAATTTTTAAAAGTTTCAACAATTTTTTAAAAAAAGTTACAACAGCTAACTCATTGAATGTCCTTAACCAATAGAACTTCCATTTAGGAGTTTCTTCCTAGCCCAGCACATATTTACTTGCTAGTATTGAAGTATCAGTCAGACCTTCTCTTTGCAAATTCAGATAAAGGTAAAGGTTTTCCCCTGACATTAAGCCTAGTCATGTCCAACTCTGGGAGTTGGTGCTCATCTCCATTTCTAAGCTGAAGAGCCGCCGTTGTCAGTAGACACCTCCAAGGTCATGTGGCTGGCATGACTACATGGAGCACTGTTACCTTCCTGCTGGAGTGGTACCTATTGATCTACTCACATTTGCATGTTTTCACCCTGCTAGGTTGGCAGAAGCTAGGGCTACACAGTGCGAGCTCACCCCGCTCCCTGGATTCGAACTGCCGACCTTTTGGTCAGCAAGTTTAGCAGCTTAGAGATTTAACCCGCTGCACCACCAGGGGCTCCATTGTCACAGATTCAACAACTCTGGCTGCTGCTAGGAGGGATAAATCCTAATTGGGGCTTTCTAATGCTGAGCAAATTCTGGAATATGTAGTTTAGGGCAGGGCATTTTGAATTCTCTGCCATAGGGCTCCTCACCTTCCCAAACTACATTTCCCAGAATTCTGTGCTCTCTCAGCCTCTTTCCTAGCTCATGCGGCTCATCTGTCCTATTGCTTTCCTCTCCTCATGGCAAGAGGCAGTCTGTCTCTTCTTAATTTAAAGAGGAATGGCAAGCTTTTTGGCTTCACCTCACTTGTGCTGAAAATGAAACTAACTTCTGAGTATCACAGAATTCAAACGAAAAAAGTATGGGTTGAGTTTTGATTCTTAAGTTTTTGTGGTTTTAAGTATCTGTTTGTATACAAAACTTATGAATTAGATATGGCTTATGATTTTAAAATGATTTGCACAACCGTAATAAATATATGATTCTAAACAGAATCTTGTTCATTGTCTTTTTATAGTTTTAATTGATTTCCCAAATTTGGAGATTTGTTTACACAATTTATTTAAAGTATACAATTTCCCCTCCATGATTAAAACATGTATCTGTATCTTTAAAAAACGCATTTTAGCTGTTCACATTTTAAAATTTGCATCTTGTTTCACCTATACATCCTTTTCTTGGGAAAGCTGATCACATGCAAAAAATGCTTGAGGCAAAAGCTTAAAGCAGGGTGGCTATTTTTACACAACCAGTCTCAGGAGATAGGGAAATGTTACTCCCTTTAAGACAGTCAAGTCCATTGAAGATTGAACATGCTTTGTATATATATGATGGAAGCCTGGGAAGGCAAGAAATAGAATGGCGTATTTAAGATAGAACGTGCCCAATCTCCTGGAAGAATGCACAGGAACTCTCTAGAATGAAATATTTTGTTGCAAGTACTACTGGCAGAAATATTAATTTTCACATCTTTAGATATAAAGCATTCCATCTGACTGACTCGTTTTGAACATTAGCCTGCACACTTATGACAATCCATCGAGTTCCAATAAATTGCATTGGAATACTTAATAATACCCATCAAGGTTGGTAATGCTGGGATTGCTCATGCCTTAATTACATGTATATGATATATAAGAGCAGTTTTTTTTAAAGATGTCTCTATCAATAGCAGTCTTTTCCATGTAACATTGTCCTGATGGTGTGAGCTTCCTTCATCCCTAGCCACCCAACTTGCTGTGCTGTCTGAGCACGATAGTATTTGTAGTCCAATATCTGCAGAAGAAAGGTTAGTCTATGGGTATAATGATGAAGGATTTTGACTATTATGTGGATTACCTGATTATTCTGACTGACAGGTAGACTTTTATGTATTATCAGCTGTCTTTTGCATTCTTCTTCTACCATACACAGGGGACAATGTTCTAACCATTGGAAGAGGCCAATATATATCAATATTTACTGATTCTCTTTGATAATTTTAATAATGTTCTAAAGTCTAGTCTGAGAGCCAGTAACTAAGTTTATATTTCTAAGAATCAGCTATGTTAGTGTCTTCCAGAATTTCAAAAAAGGAATTAGTGGTACCTTTATTAATAAGAGGTCAAGCATTATTTAAATGTAACTATCTGTTAGTCTTAGGGAGCCCCGGTGGCAAAGTGTGTTAAAGTACTGAACTGCTGAACTTGCAGACCAAAAGGTCACAGGTTCAAATCCTGGGAGCAGAATGAGCGCCCGCTGTTAGCTCCAGCTTCTGCCAACCTAGCAGTTCAAAAGCATGCCAATGTGAGTAGATCAATAGGTACCGCTCCAGCAGGAAGGTAACGGCGCTCCATGCAGTCATGCCGGTCACATGATCTTGGAGGTGTCTACAGACAACGCCGGCTCTTCGGCTTAGAAATGGAGATGAGCACCAACCCCCAGAGTCAGACATGACTGGACTTAACGTCAGGGGAAACCTTTACCTTTATATTATCTGTTAGTCTTAAAGATTCCACTGGTGTCCATTTTTTACTTTTCCCATTTTCTGAAGTTATCACTTAAGAGAGAAATAGAATAGCTTGAGTTTATGCCTATTCTCTAGTTATGTTACTAGTTATGGGATGAATGTCTAATGGACAATCCCTCCAAACACCTTCAGAGGTAGTAAATACAGTAGAGTCTCACTTATCCAACATAAACGGGCCGGCAGAATGTTGGATAAGTGAATATGTTGGATAATAAGGAGGGATTAAGGAAAAGCCTATTAAACATCAAAATAGGTTATGATTTTACAAATTAAGCACCAAAACATCATGTTATACAACAAATCTGACAGAAAAAGTAGTTCAATAGGCAGTAATGCTATGTAGTAATTACTGTATTTACGAATTTAACACCAAAATATCACGATGTATTGAAAATATTGACTACAAAAATGTGTTGGATAATCCAGAACGTTGGATAAGCGAGTGTTGGATAAGTGAGACTCTACTGTACCACCTTAGTTTTCACTAATATTCTAGATGCCATTGGAAAGTGACCCTTAGTATATTAGTGAGGGATAATGGGATGTACAATCTAAGTAAATATGGGTAGCCTCACCTATTGTCTGTCATTCCACATTCATTTCTGTAGTCTACTGTTGCCTTGAAAAATGTCTCTCTATTTAAAAATATGAGATGTGAGCATTAAGTTATGTCTTCTGAGCATTCAGTTTGAGGCGCTGAACTGTTCTGTAGTAGAGTTGATGGGCATTAGATTGGTAAAAAAATATTATTTCAAATCAGCTTAACATGGGTTAGTTGGGTTCCCTTCCATAGTTACAGGTGATTTAAAACACATTTTAATCATTGAGATTTGTACTTGAGGAAATCAAGGACAAGTGGTTAACTGCTCTGTAGTCAAGATAATGACTTGAGTTCCAGGGGGTAAATAGTATACTCAAATCAACTTGATTGACCTGTGCAAAACTTCAATTATATCATGAAGTCCATAAAATGGTGTTTCAGATCCTGGAGCTATGGTGTAAGCTCAAAAAATTAACACACCTGCAGGCTAGGTCATCTAACAGTTGTAATAGATGGATGGCTGTATTTTTCAGATCTGAGTAATTGCTTCTGAAGAAATCGCTGTGCAGCTGTATGAGTGAGATGGAGCATTAAGCCATGCTGTGACAGGGTCAGGTTCTGATTCAGTTGTAACACAAGAAAACTCTCCTTTTATACAATCGTTTAAAGAGAATTGCTTTTTTGGAGTTATAGGCTTTTGATAAGAAAGAAAACGCACCCTTTTTTACTTACATGTTTGGTTCTTCTAATTTAGTTACTTATTTTACTGCAGCCCTGATACAAAGTACTGTAAGAGCTACCAAAACAATTGGATAGCATCATCATCATCATCATCATCATCATCATCATCATCATTTCATTTCTATCCCCCTTTTCTCCCCTGAGTGAGATTCAAAGGGGCATACAACATATAAAATTCATACAAATACATCAGACAGCAATACTTGATCAATTAAAACATCATATCCTGATATAAAAAACCCAATTGACATATCAAATAAAAGAAATAAAACAAGCATGATTAATGGACAAATATTATGCAAGTTACAGTTCAGCCCAAGATTAAGAAACACTGCTCTAAATATCCCCACTTTGAGCCACAATGAGAGGCGGTTAATACATTTGTTATTATTAGTATTTGTATTATTTGATAAAACTGTCAATCTAATATTTATATCAGAAAAATGCATATGGAAACATTTGGCACTCCACATTTGTAGTTTTGATTATTCATAGATTTGCTGTGCTGTCTAGAAATCTCTAGGTCTTTCAGCATGACCCTATAGTTAACTTCAGCCATAGAGTCATGCCATAGGACCTAGATCAGTGATTCTCAACCTGTGGGTCCCCAGGTGATTTGGCCTACAACTCCCAGAAATTCCAGCCAGTTTACCAGCTATTAGGATTTCTGGGAATTGAAGGCAAAAACATCTGGGGACCCACAGGTTGAGAATCCCTAACCTAGATATTTGTAGAAGGAACACTTCTCTAGGCATTTGTAGGTTCTCCAATATGATTCTATTATAATCTTCCAGCAGGCTTTGACTATAGCGTTGCACTGGAAGACTTGGAGATTCATAGAGAAATGTTTTCTCAGGAAAAAAATCCAGTGTTTTTTTATTTGCTGTTTTTCTACTTTTGCGGGAGTCTTGTGACTCTTACCCCAGAAAATGGAGGGCTGACTATACTTTAGGAAACATGTCTACACCGTTGCATGGGAGTGCACAACACATAATGAATGTATGATATATGCATTGTTTTTTACTTTCCTTCTAATGTATGGAATTGCAATAAGCATTTTACCTGGCATATTTTAGGAAAACACTGAGAGCAGTGGAAGAAATTAGTATTGATTTATGGCAAGTCTCATTGATTGAAATGGATTACAGCACCAAATCCAATCTGAATTTGAGGCTAAGCTGAATAACTGTGCTTACAACTTGGATGGGAGACCAACAATGAATACCAGGGGCTGTATGCTGTATTTCAGAGGAAGGAACTGACAAAATCACCTCTACATATTCCTTGCCTAAGAAAACAATATGAAATTAATGGGATCTGTATTTGTCAAAAGGTGACCTCCTGAGGTCTGTTAAATCGAGTTCCTGTTTGTTGTCAACAAATTAAAATTAAATGATATGTAAGGAAATAACATCGAAACCAGCCCTCCAGAGTGTATCCAATAGTACTATTAAATTTGACTTGGTATCATGGTTCGGTCATACAGACATTACTGTATTACTGCACTACTTCCTTTGCAGGTAGGGGGAAAAAAGAAAAGAAAAGGCCTTTCCTCCAAATTACAATAATTTTTCAATGTTTGGAAAGCTATTTTTGTCAAGAAAAATGAATATAATGGCATGGTGACTACATCCAGACATGGCCTATGATAAGATGGTAGGAAGATTGCTGCTGTTTATATCTTGCCTTTTCCACAATTGTGGGACTCAAAGCTTACAAAATTTAAAATAAATAAGCCAATCATTATTGAGTATTGGACTCGAAATGAGGGAGACCAGGATCTGAAGCCTTTCTCGGCAATAGAAACCAAATGGGTGTTCTCGAGTATGTCACACTCTCTCAGGTTAATGATAATGCCATATAATGCAGTTTCAGAATGCATGTTAACTGCATTGAACTGGATTATATGGTAATGTAGACTCATATAATCCAGTTCAATACCATTAAGATGCATTCTGAAACTGTATCATATGGGATTATATATCCATCCAGTCTCAGAGGAAGGTAATTAAATAAATGCAAAACAATAACAACAAAACACTCTATAATAGTCACCTTAAATTCAGGGGACTCTATTATAGACAACAACAGCAGACTTAAATGTTTCTACTTCTCTGTGTCACCTTGGATACTCAAACCATGAAACAACACTCACCAACACCACAAAGATAAAATAATAAATGTAAAGCCTTCTCACGGTCCACCCTGAGAATTTCGGGGGGGGGGGCTGAAGCCCCTCAAGCCCCCCGCCCCCCCGGGCTACATGCCTGCGCTGAATGGAGCTGTGAAAATTTTGAGAGAAGGCATAATTTATGGAACCTTTAACTGTGCGATAACATTCATTCTTGTTAAAAATATATTTTCCCAATATCTAATCTCTCTCCTTTTTTTTACATTTAGTAACAACATGCTACCTATTGAATGACTCTAATATCTATTATAACATTTTTCAGATCTATTTGATATCAACACAATTTTATATACTCTAATAGAACACATTTTATCGCTCCTATGCAAATCCCTTAGGAAACCATCTTTCTCTTCCACTCACAAAAACGGATGTCCTGTTAAGGAATTTCTAATATGCTTTGGTAGGAGATAAAAAATTACCTATCTCTAGCAGCAAAATTCATTAGGATCTCCTGAGCCTATACTCTTAACAGAAAAAATACATTATTGTGCTTTATGATGGGAAACACCACTATGAAATGGCTTCATTTGTTTTTGCTGCATTGTTTAGTTTCAAATGAACACAAGATAATACATATCAGAGTCAGATAATATGATTTGCCTATGCGGCAAAAATATTTATAGTGAACTATTCTGTCTCCATTTGCATTTGGGACATCTGTAATGTGAATAACCTTCACCAAGGAGGAGACTTAATAGTGGAGGCTCATCTCCCTCACCAACACCACCACATGCAATCTCATGAAATTAATTGCATGAACAACCTAGGCTATACCTCAAGGGGAAGGGCAGAAAGATGGTATTGCCTTCTCCCTCGCCTAAATAAGAATAATGCCCCCCCCCCAATTAAATTTCCAAACAGTCCCCACATTCCTAGTATTATAGTACCTTGAAAACTCAGTGGAGCATTTAGAGCATTTAGAAATACAGCACAGGCATCAAAAGAGAAAGGACAGACTAACTTTATCACAAGACATGTGCATGTTTAAGGTGTCAATGATGTTCATTTTGTCTAGCTGTGAAACACTAGAACTTTGGTAGGTGATGAAAAATTTAAATTGGGAGAAAGTGTTCTTGTTTGGATTGGAATAAAATCTGAAATGGATTGTCCATTCCATTGATATCGAACTTACTACTTGCTGTTTTTCTTACGTAAAGGTTAGATATCCCTTACCCAGGATGCTTTGGACCACAGTTTTTGGATTTTTGTTTTGGATTTTGGAATGCTTGTATTTGCATATATGTAAATACTGAGGATAGGATATCTTCTTTGGAAGCTTTTAAGAAGAGGCTGGATGGCCATCTGTCAGGGGTGCTTTGAATGCGATTTCCTGCTTCTTAGCGGGGGGTTGGACTAGATGGCCCATGAGGTCTCTTCCAACTCTACTATTCTATGCTTCTATGATCTTGGAGATGAGATTCAAGTCTAAACACAAAATCCATGTACATTTCACATAGTCCTTATACACAGATCCTAAAGGTAATTTTACACACAATGTTTAAAATAATCTTGTGCATGAAACAAAGGCCGTGTTCATTGAACCAGAGGCGGTTCTACCACCAGGCAAACTAGGCATTATGGTTTTTGGGAAGCCTATGAAGTAAGTATTGCTTATCTTACCTAACTTGGGTGAATTAATTTAATGCATACACACTTATTTAATTGAATGTTCATTTTCTACTGTTACTTTTTAATTTATGGAGCTTGTTTTAATTCATAGGTGAGCCACTTTTGTCCCCATTTATGAGAAAGGAGGGAAATTGTTAAATAAGTCCTAGTACCTTCATTTATAAGTAGAGTTTCCCGAGGATTAAAGTTTTAACACCTGTATGCAACTATTTAGTTTAGCAAAGATATAGAATCTACACTTTCTAATGGATGAGCAAGGCAGAGATGGCAGTAATGAATGTCCAGCACTTCTGGAAAATGTCAGTTTGAGAAAATCTGACATACATTGTCAGAAATAGTTGTACTGATTCAGACTACTGGGTCATCCAACTCCTCCTCTGTAGGAAGTCTAGGAAGCAAGGCAAGTGGGGCTTCCTCCCTGGGGGCATCCTTGGTTGGGGGGTGTTAGTTGGCCCTGATTGTTTCCTGTCTGGATTTCCCATTTTCAGAGTGTTGTTTATTTAGGCTTTTCCTTAATCCCTCCTTATTATCAAACATTTTTGCTTATCCAACACTTATTTTTCAGTGATTGGGTTTTTTTTGGGAAGGAGGGCGCCAAAATTTCTGTTTGCCTACACCTGAAAATTACCTTGGACCGGCTCTGCATTGAATCATCAGAAACCAAAGGTGTCACTATCTGAGTAACCCATGAGGACAATTTGGGATCTTTGAGTATTTTGAATTTAGTAATTCCAGGTAGAAGATGATACTCAACCTGTATATGGAGTATTTCATAAATACAGCCCTGATATTTTCTTTTGATGTAGAGTAGCACACCATTAAAAAAACTTTTCAATTTGTCAGACAATCCATTTTTCTCTTTTGTTAATTGTCGTTAACTACATTATTTTCCTGAATTATTGTTTTATTTCTCTCTCTCTTTTTCTCTTTGGTGCTTCTTCATCCTTTCAAATGCCAGCTATGTGGGAAAAGTATATGCGGGTATGTTTATGAGTATAGGATGAACTAGAATGAAAAAAAGTGTAAGGACACAGAAGTACATATGTTCTACTGTTCCCAGGTTATTTATTTTATGTCCAATTCTGTCTTCCTATGTGTGGCCTTCTTACGTTAATGCCCTTTGCTTGTTATGCATTAACATTTTTGTTGGTGTTTTTCTTTATACAGGCTGCATTGCTATTATTTCAAAAGCCAGACTGACCCTTGTTTCCTCTCTTACATTTCCTTTCCTGTGACCTAGAAGCTCTCCTTTAAACCTTTTCCCACTTCTCAAGTTTTAGCATGAATTATGAATAACTACCTCCTTTGCCCCCACCTATAATGTTCCAGCCATTTTTTCTGGCATCCGATCTAGATATTGGCTTTCATCTGATCTTCTGAACTGCTTACTTATACAAAATATTGAAAATACTACGTTAACATCTTTTTTAAAATGCTAGAGGCACAATAGGAGTCCTAATGAGCTTCTGGAATATTCAAATCAAAGGTCTTTTTACACAACACAATCATAGCACTACAATTCCACTTTAACTGCATGGCAACATCCTGTGGAATCCTGGAATGTGTAGTTTGATGAGGCACTAGAGCTCACTAGATCCCGTAGGATGTTGTTTGACAATTAAACTGGAATCATAGTGCTATAATTGAATAGTGTTATGAATGGGCCCAAGCAACTGGCCACCTGTATTAATAGAAGCTCTAAGGAAACAACCCATACTTGATTAGGCACAGCAACAGTTGCTGTATCCCCCTCCTCCACTACTACTACTTTGCTTCGTCTTCCTCTTCTTCTAATACTTCTTCTTCTTCTTCTTCCTCCTCCTCCTCCTCCACTACTCCTACACCTATGTCTCCATCCTTCACTTCTACTACTACTACTACTCTTACTTCCTTATCCTATTTTGCACATTTTTATTTATAGTCCACCTTTTCCCCAAAACTGAGACTCAAGATAGATTACAATGTAGCTGAAAACGTATACAAGATGCATAATAAAATAAAATTAAACTATTCACAGTATTAAACCAATTTAAAACATGCCATTAAACCTAATTAAAAGCCATTAAACACATCAACATTGCATTTTCTTCTATTTCCTTTCTTTTGCCTCAACCTTATAAATGTTCCATTTTGGATATACAGAACTGTTTTTGAATACTGTGTACAATTCTGGCTACCACAATTTAAGAGGAATAATGACAAGCTGAAATGTTTTTAAGAGGAGGGTGACTAAAATGATCAAAGGTCTGGAAACCATACCTTATGAGGAGTGGCTTAATAAACTGGGTATGTTTATTGTTTAGCCTGCAGAAGAGTAGGCTGAGAGGAGACATGATCACTATGTTTAAATATTTTAAAGACTGCTATAAAGAGGGAGGGATCAGGCTTCTTTTCTGCTGCCCTGGAGACTAGGACTTGGAGCAATAGGTTCAAATTACAGGAAAGGAGATTCCACCTGAACATTAGGAAGAACTTCCTGACTGTGAAAGCTGTGTTTAGCAATGGAACTCTCTGCCTTGGAGTGTGATAAAAGCTCCTTTCTTGGAGGATTTTAAACAAAGTCTGGATGGCCATGTGTCGGGAGGGCTTTGATTGTGCTTTTCTTGCAGGGTAGGGGATTGAACTAAATGGCCCATATTGTCTCTTCCAATTCTATTATTGTATGATTCTATCAATCAGGGTGAGTATGTATGCATTTCTCCCCATTAATGAATAAGAATACATGAATAAAAATCATGCAAGGCAAGAACTGCATGGGAAAATATGTATTAATTGTGTGCAGTGCTCTTTACTAATAAATAAATATGGATGTGTTAATGGGACATAACTTCCTTGTGCCTCAAAAAGTTTGAAAGTTGTAGAAACCAAATGAGATGTATCCATGTCTACTCTAAAGCCAGATGCAAAGGATACTATCAGAGTTTTGAGTCCTTTGTTTATTTTATGGTAGACTTCTCAGAGTGTAAATTGAAGAGGATTCCTGTCTCTTTAATGGTTATATAAAAGAGTTGTTTTCTGTAACCGGTTGTTTGACAAGCAACAAATACTGAAATTCCTTCTTCTGCAGAACTACTCAAAGTAAAGAACTGCCTCCAGTTTTCTACCTGGCAACCCTATTTTTCAGCCTTAGTCCATACTTTGCTTTGCTTACACCCATATAATTGCCTATAAAATTGATACCTTAATATGAAGAAAATCCTAGGGCCTATTTCACCAAGATTATTTTTGAACATTGTCATTTCTATTCTTTTTAGAAGAGCTATAGGGTTTTTTTCTTTTGGAAAGCAGGCAGTTGAAATAAAGTATTAATTGGAACCAGGAGTGTTAGTTCATGATTTATGAACAACAGGTTGGAGGGCTGAGAAGCAGCCCTTGATTCTAGTCTGATAAAACAAATTCATCAAAACACTGTACATCAAAGTGTGTGATGTCCAGACTCCCCAGAAACTTGCCTCCTTTTCTGCTTTAAAATTTGAATATAGATTTTTTTTCCTAATTGTTCATATGCCAAACATTGGCACATTATACTAAACTGCTTTAATCCTGGTTATCAAATACCTCTCCACCCCTAGCAGCAGTCCTGGGAGTATAGGATGGAAACATAAGCTTAGGAACCATTTTAATAATGCTCTGTCATTGATCTTTATACATATTGTGGAGGAAGCAGATTACTCTTTCCTTCTCCTGTTACTGGAGCTAGTCATCCTTTGAAACCTCTGTTTGCACTAGGAATGGAAAGAAAGTGTTCTAGAGAGTTATTGCTATGCAGAGAAAGACAAGGACTTTGGTGCACAACCCACATTTTGAATTCAAATGCTACATATAATTATTGATATCAGGTGGGAAATATATCCAAAGTGGGTACAACAATAAGATATCTCAAGTAAAATTCAATGATCAAGTACTTTCAATCACTATGTAGAGGTAAATTTATATTCAAAAAAAACTACTTTTCAAATGTATGTAAAGTATTGCTAAGAATACTTTACATTCATGCTGCCACTTGCTAACAAATATTCCATTTGGTATTTTGTAAACCACCTCCAGCTTCAGAGTAGAACATGTCTTTAAGTTTCTTAATTCCTACTGAGTGATAGGAAGCATGTGTTGCTGCTGCTCAGTCGTTTAGTCGTCTCCGACTGTTCATGACCTCATGGACCAGTCCATGCCAGAGCTCCCTGTCGGCCGTCACCTCCCCCAGTTCCTTCAAGGTCAAGCCAGTCACTTCAAGGATACTGTCCATCCATCTTGCCCTTGGTCGGCCTCTTTTCCTTTTTCCTTCCATTTTCCCCAGCATTGTGATCTTTTCCAAGCTTTCCTGTCTCCTCATGATGTAGCCAAAATACTTCAGCTTTGCCTCTAATATCCTTCCCTCCAGTGAGCAGCCGGGCATTATTTCCTGGAGGATGGACTGGTTGGATCTTCTTGCGGTCCAAGGCACTCTCAGGATTTTCCTCCAGCACCAAAGTTCAAAAGCGTCTATCTTCCTTCACTCAGCCTTCTTTATGGTCCAGCTCTTGCATCCATAGGTTACTATGGGAAATACCATTGCTTTGACTATGCAGACCTTCGTTGCCAGTGTGATGTCTCTGCTCTTCACTATTTTGTCAAGGTTGGCCATTGCTCTCCTCCCAAGAAGTAAACGTCTTCTGATTTCCTGGCTGCAGTCTGCATCTTCAGTGATCTTTGCGCCTAGAAATATAAAGTCTGTCACTGCCTCCACGTTTTCTCCCTCTATTTGCCAGTTATCAATAGGTGTAGTTGCCATGATCTTGGTTTTCTTGACATTTAACTGCAACCCAGCTTTTGCACTTTCTTCTTTCTCCTTGGTGATAAGGCTCCTCAGCTCCGGCTATCAGAGTGGTATCATCTGCATACGTAAGGTTGTTAATGTTTCTTCCAGCAATTTTAACTCCGGCCTTGGATTCCTCAAGCCCCACATGTCGCATGATGTGTTCTGCGTACAAGTTGAATAGGTAGAGCGATAGTATACAGCCCTGCCACACACCTTTCCCAATCTTGAACCAGTCTGTTCCGTGATCTGTTCTTACTGTGGCTACTTGGTCTTTATACAGATTTCTCAGGAGACAGACAAGGTGATTTGGTATCCCCATACCACCAAGAACATGCCATAGTTTATTATGATCCACATAGTTGAAGGCTTTAGAATAGTCAATAAAGCAGAAGTGGATGTTTTTCTGAAACTCCTTGGCTTCCTCCATTATCCAGCGGATATTGGCAATTTGGTCTCTCGTTCCTCTGCCTTTTCTGAACCCAGCTTGGACATCTGGCAACTCTCGCTCCATGTATTGTTGGAGTCTGCCTTGCAGGATCTTGAGCATTACCTTACTGGCGTGGGAAATAAGTGCCATGTACGGAAGTTTGAGCATTCTTTAGCATTTCCCTTTTTTGGTATGGGGATATAAATTGATTTTTTTCCAATCTGATGGCCCATCTGTTATTTCCTTATGGTGCCATTAAAATACCTCCCTGCTTAAGCGGTACCTATTTATCTACTTATGGCTGTTTTTTATCTGCTAGGTTGACAGTGAGCTAGGCTGAAGGTTGGGTGCTCACCCTTGACCCATGCTTCGAACTGCCAACCTTTCAATTGGCAAGATTTATTGCAGCTGGTGTTTAACCACCTAGCAACATCAGTAAGGCTGATTATGATGATGGTGATGATGATATCCTAATCTTCTTTTTAAAGCACCTAGAATGATGCAAAACAATACTGGAGAGAGCACAATGGAAAAAATAAAAAACAATTTGTACGTCTCTGTGTACACCATCTTCACAGAATAACCATGCCACATGATGAAGATAACAGCCATAAACAATACATAAAGCTGAACTCCCCAAATCCCACTGACTTTCACATACATTCTGCTGTGTGCCTGACACACTGGCAAACAAGCTCACTTTTTAGTATTAGCCTTATTCACGAAGCTGCCGATCTCATATAGTGGGTAAATCCATCTTTGTCAGGGCATCCTGAGGGCTTTAGGAAGGAATTGTAAAGAAGTCATTTCAAGAAAATGCTATGGAAAATTTGCCTCCAATAAAGTATTTCCTAGTGGGAATTATTAACAGTTCTGATTGCAATGGGATAGTTTAGGAGAAAAAACTAAAAAAAATCTACCTTTGGTTACTGGATCTGCTTTTTGACAATGTTCCAGAAAAACAAGTAATCTACAATTCCAAAAAAATAATTAAATTGGTTATTTATGAATTCATTTTGAGAATTTATTTTTAATTAAAATGTAAGTCACATGCAATTGTTAATAAATAAATTATCTCTAGTGAGTATAGTATTGTTTAGGAGACCCAAGTATTGATGGGCAGTACATGTGGCTCTTCCCTTTTGAACATAAATGAAGAGAAAGTAGCAGAAAGAGTGAAGAACCAACAGAGGCATAGACTTGGTAAATGAAATAGGTCCTTGCTGGAAGTGAGGCTTTGTAAGTGCTCAC
Organism: Anolis carolinensis; assembly: GCF_035594765.1. NCBI lineage: Eukaryota > Metazoa > Chordata > Lepidosauria > Squamata > Anolidae > Anolis > Anolis carolinensis. Next base: position 225,593,829 of record NC_085842.1, on the reverse strand, counting down.
CAAAAGTCCTGATGCTGGCCTTGGAGTTTTTGACTGGATCTACACTGCCCCTACATCTCAGGATCTGATTTCAGATTTTCTTATCCCAGATTATCTGGCAGTGTAGACTCATATAATCCAGTTCAAAGCAGATAATCTGGGATCAAGTCCAGGGATATTGTCAAGAGTCAGACGCCAATTAGCGAACAAAAATAGAGTTTATTCAGCAGATAAGCCAAAAAGTAATGTTAACACAGAAAAAACCTTGAAACACTTCACTATCAGTGCTTCAAGAGCAGTTCAAACAAAAATATAATTCAGCAACACAAGCAGGTAAAAACAAAGCTAAACAAACTTAGTGCAAACTGCACTTTCTGAGTCCAAGCCCTGCCAGCCGGCTCTGTAGTTTTCAAAGGAACAGTTCCCAAAAGAAAACACCAAATTGGTCAGGAAACAAACAAACAAACTAAGAATGCAGTAGACTGCTTCCACAATGTGGATAAAGCCGAAGGCTCCAAAAGGATGGTAAAAAGACGTCGTCCGGGATTCCAAGGTCAGGTCAGGAAATAACAGCGGTGTCCAAAGAGCAAGCCAGGAGTCAAAAGCCGATAGTAGTCATCAATCACAGGGCGAAGGCAGTAGCAAGGTCAAATTCCGATCCAAGGTCTGAAGAGGGTGCAGTCATCCAAAACAGGTCCACGATAAGACACAGCGAGAGCCAAGCTAGGTGATAACAGCAGATTCAAATCATAGTCCAAGTCCAGTTTTCATGGAAACACAGAGATCCCAATGGCGCCTCAGCAACACCTTGCCACACGCAAAGTGCAGTGGCCAAACATTCCCATTTTATTCCCCTTCCTCCTGGGTGACCAAACACTCACACCCAAACACCAGGTGTCCCAAGTCTACTCAGAGTCTGAGCTCCACCCAGCTAGAGCTCGTGGATCTGGAGTACCTAGCAATTCGTCGGAGTCCCAATCATCCTGCCCACACTTAGCCCCATGAACACTTAAAGAACCATCCTCCCTTCTCCAAGCATCCCAATTGGGATCAGCTCCTGCAGAAACCCCAGGTTCAGAAGTATCCATAGACCCCAAATCCCCAGACATCTCCGGTGGCTGTGCCCATTCAGTGCCCGCTTCCCCAGCCACCACCTGTTCCTCAGCATCCATCTCCCCATCTGAATCTTCCTCAGAAGATCCCCCATATAGCTCTCTAAGTTGCTTCCTGCGCAACTCCTCCAGTGAACCCTCATCACGAGGGTTTTTTCTTCCTCTTCGAATTCCATCCCCATCAACCATAATCCCCGAAGGCGCAGTCACAACAGATATTAGACAGTTTAGATCCAGCCCTTTGTCAAGAGTAAATACGATTGCCAGAGTGAAAACTGAAGAGGGTTCCTATATCATTAATGCTTGTCCAGAGGAAGAAATTTCAGCTGGTGTTGCATGTTGCTTGTAATCTGACTGCATGGCGAGCAACGCTGCTGAAACTCCCATTTCTACACAATAATTCTACAAGAGCACACTTCAGTTTCTCCCTAATCTACATAAGCACTCTTCAGTTTTCACTCTGGCAACCCTAAGAGTGAGAATGAAACTCTTATCTAAAAAAGAAAGATCATGAATAGCTGCTCTTTTGTTGCATTTCTATTGTGGTTGTGGTGCAGCAGAATTGACACACTTCCCAAGCTCTGCCTGCAATGCTTCCTTCATGCTGCATTGGCATCTGGGGATGAATCCAGAGTTATTTAAACCACAACCACTTCAGACTCAGGCTCTTTTTTTGTCTGCCACTCAAAGTAGAATCATCCTAAACACAAGTCCAATGATAGGCCCAATTGGGGCCTGCGATAGTGGGCATGAGCAACAGTATGCAAGAGACAAGAGATGACAACAATAAGTGGATGCTGGGCCCTTGAGGTGAGAGGGAAAGCAACAACAATAAGGAGCTGTTTGCATGGCAGCACCACCATTGGACCCTGAAATAAGGAGCAGGGAAGCAGTGTAAGTGTCGGAGCATTTGGGCCTGTAAGGGGGGCTCGTGGGTACCTAGGTGGTGCCTGGGATTTCATCAGAATAGAGCAGGCATGGGCAAACTTTGGACCTCCAGGCATTTTGGACTTCAACTCCCACAATTCCTAAGAGCCCCAGGCCCCTGCTTTTCCCCCTCAGCCACTTAAGCAAATTGTAGGAGTTGAAGTCCAAAGCACCTACAGAGTCTAACTTTGCCCATGTCTGGGATAGAGGATAACACCTAGACATGTGCTTGCAGCCAATGGGGAATTTGGTGGCAGGTGGTGTGCCAAGTTGTGACCTTGCAGTTGGACGGAGAATAGCATAACCAGGGATCCTGGGATTCTGGAATATTCTTCAGTATTAATTGCAGTATGACTATGGGCACTTTTCTGTCCTCTTCTGGTATGGTAATCAGTCCAGGTTATATACCCTAGCTTTCAAGTCTTGGAAGGTCTGGGATCCAGTGCATACATTTTCACTGTGCTATCTCTAGTTCATTATTCTTCTCCCAGCTCATCATGTTCCTGGGATGGATTATGGAATCACCAATGGAAGCCCAAAAGCTTGGCTCACCAGTGGAGTACCTGGACACACTGCATGGGGATGGATGTGTTCAGTTAAGTACATTGGCCTAAGAAGCATGTCCTATATCTTAAGAGATGTACGTACTTGCTTATCTCCCCATCCCTCCAGGTGTGTCCAGATTCATATACTCCACTTCAGTGAGACATTATTCCAGGTATAAGGCTGTGTGGATGGTAAAAATGTTCACACACTTTAATTTGTTTAAACTTCTAAATACATAAATCCCAGACATGGGAGATATTTTTAAAAATGAATTGAAAGGAAATTCTCTCCAACTGCATTGACCAAATCCAGCAGATATAGGTATTCTTAACATGGATCCCGTTTCACCTGGACTTTGTGATGAGGCCTTTGTCTTTTGATTAAATTCTGAAAGGTAAAAATAGACTTAATTTGCAAGTCTGATTGGCAAAGCATGCACTATGAGGAAATGCCACTCTAGAAGGAGCAATGGTTAATCAGAGAAAATGTGCATTTCCCTAAATGGTAAATCCCTGAGTTAAATCCTTCAGAAAAAGATATCTCTTCTGTAAAATAGTTCTTTCAACATAAGTAGTGTCAGGTTTAGAAATGCCTAGGACATTGCCCATATTGGCTGGATGATTCTGGGAGTTGTAGTTTTCTAACCTCTGCTTCACAATTAGTAGGCTTGTGCATTTCAGCTGAACCTCGATCCGTTTCTGCTGGCCAGATACCGGCAGACTCTCATATCTGTTTTCGCGCACCTCCCGAAAACAGGTGGGTAGCTGGATAACTGTTTTTGGTCCGTAGCCGAAAACTGTGGCTTGATTCAGCCCATTGGCGGCAATGGGAAGATACAAGGCTCCCCTTTCCATTCCTGGGAGCCTTTCCTTTTTTCCTTCAAGGCAGCCTGGCTGTCTCATCAAACTAGAGCGTGAATCCACTTTAAATCCGGTTTCTGCCTCCTGCAGAATTCTGGGGTTTATAGTTTGGTGGGGCCCAGGACCTATTGGCAGAGCTGTCTAAAGCCTCCTCCCTAAAGTGGATTTAAAATGAATTTAAAGTGGATCCAAGCTTTAGTGTGATGAGGTCCTGGGTGACAGCAATGGGGTTAAAAAAGCACTCTATCTGGCCCATTATGGGGGTGGGGATTTCCCACAGGCTCCCCTTCCATATCCTTCACCAAGACTTGAATTAAAAACATCAGAATTAAGATAAAGCTGTTTCTACTCTAGAGGAGAGCACTGCAGGCAGGCGTGCACTTTCTGTCCCTGCAGCATGTCATGTAGCTTTCCAAGGAATTTCAAGGAGGCTCAGGGAAGTAAGAGCGGCTTGGTACTATCCTCCTCGGGCTTCCTTAAAAACACCCTCTTTTTTTTCTACTGCAAGCCCTGTCTGAAGTGGGCAAGCTTCAATCTCCTTTCTGCTTTCAGTTTAATACTTCTTTAAAGCTGGTTCTATTTTCTACTCTAGAAGAGAGGTAACTAGGTGGTTGTAGTTTTCAGAGAATTAGTGTTTTATTTTTGTTTGCTGGGATTTCTTCTTCTTCTTCTTCTTCTTCTTCTTCTTATTATTATTATTATTATTATTATTATCCTTTAGAAGTATTTTAAGGAAAGAAAGGGAAGAAAGAAAAAAGCTAAAAGTGTGACTCTCCCAAGCCCCTAAATGCGCACACACATCCCACCCATCCCCACACGTCCCCAACTCCCAGTCAGTCCCACTAAATAAAAAGTATCTAGAAATTAAAGGAAAATCAAAAAGATTAAACTGTGGTGCTGAATAGGGGAGGAGGAGCCAAGATGGCTGTCATGTGGTCCCATTTTGGACAGGAATATGTGATGGCTGGACCCTAACTGGGATACCAATTAATAAATAAATGAATACACATGATTTGAGATAATGTAGACTTAGTTTAATATCAGCTTGACCTGATTCTCACATTCAGATCATAGTCCAAAAATGCAGTGATGGCCTTCAGAAATGAACTCAGTAATGTAATGACAATGACATTACAAAGTTCATTTCTGAAGGCTATCCAGTTAATATTTGTAGAACAGAAAACCATTCAAATAAATTCCCCTCATGAATCAACTGCTGGCAGTCTTAGGACCGAAATCTGAATGTTATAGAATGAAGACGTTACTTCCCATTTTTTACTTCAGTTCCAAAATGTATATCATTACGAGACTAAGGACCTTTTCACATAGGATATTTTAGCTCCATTTTGCCGTTTTTGAATCTATTTGTTAGATTCTCATCCCCTTGGTAATTTCATCTTCCCCCTTCTCTGGATGCCTAAACTATCTTTCTGAACACTCAGCTGAACTTTATTTTTCTTCAATTCTAGCAATTTGGGAACTGAAGGAAGGGGGGAAATTATTATTTAGAGACAATGCCTGCATTTTCACCACCCCCCACCCCCTAAAGCTACACCTCTGCTCCCAGATAGATGTCCATTGGAGGTTCAGCTGAATTTCATATTATGTCAGGAATAAAAGTCATGCCCCTCAACCAGATATCTATCACATTCTGTTCACTCTAACAAAAATATGTAATCAGATTTGAAGCACAGAGAAATCCTAATATTTGTGTGTCAATACATAACAAAATCATTTAACCAGTATAATTTCACTAAAGTAATGCAGGGTGTTTTCTTTGCCAGGAATTGGCACTGTTTCTCAATGATCTTCCACATATGAATGAACCCTGATCACACAGAGTGTTACATGACATAAAAGTAAGATTCAGTTACAGGGTCATTTTGTGCGTTCTGCTGAGCAAAGGTAGGCATGACATTGTGAATGTAAAAAAACTCATTAGGGTTCATATCAAAACCCTATCTTGTTCAGCATTTTGTGTATGTGGCCATGTGGACGACCACATACACATGGCAGGAGCAACTATTAATTCATTGCTCTAAAGATGCTAAATCCACTTCTGATTTTACAGCTGCCCTTTCAGCAGCTACTTTGAGGAATTTTGGAATGGGAGAAGCTCATGGAGGACAACGTCCATTAACAAATGTAGGATTCAGGATGCTATTGATGGAATTTGCAGGAATTATTCTAGAGCTGGGACCTATTCTGACAGAAGTTCAAAACAAAGAGGGCTCCTGCAGAACTTGCAACAATTGCAGAATGGGCTAAACAAATGAGAAATGATTCTCAGACTCTCCTCAATGGATTCTCTTGCCACCTGTCATCCATGGGAAGCCAAAAGGTGGGCCGTGAGTGAGACAGAAACCTCTTACTTGTGTTCCACAGCTGATGAATTTTAGTGGCACACAGTGGAAATAACACACAGCCATTATGATTCATAGCCCTTCAAGCATTCACTTCACAAGTGAAGTGAATGCTTGAAGAGAGTTGTAGTAATGATTTAAATTCCTTCCAAAATGGTCTGCTTTATGTATTTTTAATTTATATAGATTGCTGTAGTGCAAAGTAATGAATGTTTCTGTTTGGGGTGTAATATCCAATTTCATTTATTGAACATAACGGTTGTTTAAGAACACCAGATCTTTATGTGCAATTAACTTTATGTAAACCAGGCTAACATAAAATAGAGAAAGCATCTTCTACTATTCTGCAAAAGCAAAAACGTCCTCCTAAACATTAGGAAGAACATCTTGATCCAAGGGGTTGTTTGACAATGGAATAAGTAGCCTCAGAGCATAGTGGACTCTTTGGAGCTCTTTAAAAAAATGTTGAATGGACATCTCACAGGAATATTTTAGTTATGCCTTGCTTTATGCTCCGCAAACAGACTTGCATTGGCTAAGAATGAATTAGATGGCTCTTACAACTGCTTCAAAGACTATGATTCTACGAAAAAATTGTAATTGTGATTCTTGTTTCATGGGACAGAATATCTGTGGGTTCAAAAAGGAGGAAATGACATTTGGGAAAACTTGGTCCTAAAGGCAACTCATATTTCCTATAGTTACCTCCTCAGAGATACGTGCTTCACTAATAAGATCTGCAAATTAATTTCATTTTCCCCAGAAACAGGCGGGATGCTAAATGCAAGTTACATAAATGAAGAAAATCTATAACTGATGTCTTACACCACATGTGGGAGTATCTCTGCACAAAATATAATAACCCAGATTGATTTTAAGGAGTTATATTGAAGGATTTGGACAATGGAGAAGTAGAATTAATCCATAGAATTAAAGGAACTTGACACCACTTTAACTACCATGACTCAGTGCTTTGGAATCATGGAAGTTGTAGTTTTATAAAACCTTTAACGTTTTCTGCTAAATAGTGCTGGTGGCTCACCAAATTGCAAATCCCAGGATTCTATAGCTTTGAGACATGGCAGCTAAAGTGGTTTCAAACTGAATTAATTCTACAGTGTAGATAGTGATACACCCAAAGGTTCAAAGACTCATTCATCCAGGACTGTAGACTATTCAATAGATACGTTAATCACTCAGCAACAATGATTTGTAGAAGTATAGCCGAAATGTTTAAAACAACTAGAAGCATAGCATGGACAAAATATAACCAAAATCTACTCTACAAATATGAGAATCAGAACAAAGAAAGAATAGATACCAGTCTACCAGCCACCAGAAACAGTATTTAAATCTTGATGTTAAGAATATCACAATGAATATTGACCAATTCAAGAGGAAAAGTTTTTGGTTGTTTTTTTTTTTGCCTGATTCTGAAAACAAATCGACATATGTCCAACAAGTATTTACATAGCCTTGGGATCACCTGAAAGAAGGACTTGCCATTCGCAGGCATGTCTACATTTCAGGTGGAGGAAGCTAATACAGAACATTAATGAATGTAGGATTCAGGAGGTATTTGGATAACCCAACCATAGTAGATTTTACAGGTCAAAATCAGCATTTTGACTCATGACCTGAAATAGATTGGATCAATACTGAAGTGATAGGTTCATAACCTCCAATTCCAATTAAAACTCTGGCTACCATGTTGTGTACCGATGGATGATACCATATTGTTTTCCAAAATAGTCCTATGTATATTGTAGAAATCTAAATGTGGCTTCACTTGATTATTCACCACTGAAGCCATTTCATGTGCATTCAGTTAGAATTATAATTGGAACAGCCATCTAAGCTGTTAATTAAGTTATCATATCAAAATGGACTTCTCATATGGCAAATCAACCCAGAGGCTAGAATCACTTATCTGTACCACTATTCAAATATTTGATTCCTTCCCTCTTGTATGAACTAACAGAGTCCAGAAACAGGTAAAATGGCATGAGGCAGGTGATTATATTATTGGAATTTTAAAGGCTTTCCCCGAGAATGGAATGAAAAGCTGATTCAGCACCCCAATACTGAAACACAAGCATAAAAAGAGACCACACTGTCTGTGAAATTGTTTAGAATAAATGAGCAGAGTAAATTATAGCCTTTCTGGAGCAATTCAGTGGAAGAATTGTTGACTGTTCACATACAGAAGAAATCTTGGTGTAAATGGACAATAAATGTGGATATTTCAATTCAAGTTTCCTTTTTGACTGAAATACATGCTGACTGGCATTTTAGATAGGATAAATCTGTGTATACTTCAAATCGCTGCAGCATAAATAGTTCATTTGACTGATTCTTTGTATGGAGTCATGTTAGATGCATATAAGTAGATGTAATAAAGTTATAGAAACATATAAAACAGGCTGCCAACACAGAGGCAATTTCAGAGGAGCAGTTTATCTCTTGCTTTGTAGTGTTTCAACATGTAAAATCAAGAGAGATAAACCCTTCTGATATTGATCTCAGTGCACAGTCATAAAAAATTAAAAATTATCTGCCACTGGAAAATGTTTTCTGTTTTGTTGGGGAGAGATCTTCAGTGCCCATGTGAACAAAATTTATTACATTAATATAGCACACTTGTGGATATGATTTTAGGATTTTTTTTTACTGCACCCCAAAGATTTAATAAAGCAACTGTAAGATATTTTATTTGACTTTGGGCACTGCTCTCTATATTGGAGGTGGGGTGGAAAGCCAGTGTTGTGTAGTGGATTGAGCACTGGGCTATAAGTCTAGAGACAAGAGTTCAAATTTCCTGCTCATCTATGAAAACCCAATGTATGAACCTGGGCAAGTGACACTTCCTAAGCTTCAAAGGGATGCAAACAAAGTCCCCTATGAACCAGTCTTGCTAAGCAAAACCTATGATAGGTTCACCTTAGGGCAGTGATTCTTAGTGAGTCCCCAGATGTTTTGGCCTTCAACTTCCAGAAATCTGAACAGCTGGTAAAGTGGCTAGGATTTCTGGGAGTTGTAGGCCAAAACACCTGGGGATACACAGGTTGAGAACCACTGCCTTAAGGTCTCCATAAGTTAGAAAGGATCTAAAGGTACATAACAACAACAATGAGAAAGAGGTGAAGAGAGGGATGGCATATTTGTGTAAGCATATATTTAATGAAAAGAACCGGACAGAAGATGACAACCTTCTTTTCTTCATGCATTTCTAAAATTATGTTTGCCACTTTATTTTATCCCATTTTTCCAAAAGAAAAATATCCTTCTGTCTATTCTTTTTGTCTGGTTACTATAAAAAGCACTTTCACAAAACAAAAGGATCAATTCATTGGTATAAAGTAAAACTACCAAAACAAATAAAGAAAAACTCTCAACAAATTGAAGTAGCAGTCAGAGAATAAGCAGCAGCAGCAACAAGAGCAATGATGACAACAACAACATCCCAAGAAAAATCAACCTGCAGCAGAGACAAGAAATCAGTTTACGCAAGAAAAGCCTGACTAGTGACCACAGGCTTTACCTGAAGACTAAAAGACAATAATGAAGCAACTGAGCAAATCTTCCCTCTCCCTGGTAGGCATCTGCTTAAACCGTAAAGATTTTCATCAGTTCAGGACTCTTACCATCAGAATAGGAGCCTCCGGTGGCCTAGGGGATAAAAGCCTCATGACTTGAAGGTTGGGTTGCTGACCTGAAAGCTGCCAGGTTCGAATCCCACCCGGGGAGAGTGCGGATGAGCTCCCTCTATTAGCTCGAGCTCCATGCGGGGACATGAGAGAAGCCTCCCACAAGGATGGTAAAAACATCAAAACATCCGGGCGTCCCCTGGGCAACGTCCTTGCAGACGGCCAATTCTCTCACTCCAGAAGCAACTCTGGTTGCTCCTGACACGGAAAAAAAAAACCATCAGAATTTTTCAACAGTCTCAAAATATGTGTTTCACCAATTTTTGAACATTTTAAAAATATTCATTCCATACCTGGTCTATAAGCAAAATCCAAAACCAAGACTGGGTAATATCTTTATTAGAACACTAAAATAAAATTATGAAGGTGACTTTTGAAGTCCTCCAGATATCAGGTAGCTTCAAACCAAAGCACTGTGAAGTGACTCTTCTAATCTGCATACTTTATCTCATGGTTTCCCCTGTTGGAAATAGCAATCTCCCAAGCCTTTCACTATTTATTTATCAATGTATACATTTGCTAACCTGTATTCTATGTGTATGTTGTTTTGCCAGTTTGACTGACCTCTTTGGCGTGGGAGGAGCTATAGACATGTGATTGTACTGAGCATATTCAGACTCAGGACTCCATTTTGTATTCAGTATGTGTTTGGTCTTCAATGAAAGCAGGTTGCTGTTTGGACTTCAATAGAGAAGTATGTTTTAGAGACTTCAATAGAGAAGTATGATTATGGACTTCAGCGAGTACAACTATACTTAAAGACTATGGACTATTGATTAAGAAGGATATCCTGTGTACTCAGAGAGAACCTACATCTTATCTATAACTGAACTTTAATAAGAAATGTGCCTGTATGGTGAATTAATGCAAGATGATTGTGAGTGAACAAAATATGTTAATTTTCAAAGAAGTCTTCATATTTTTTTTTTAATCTCTGAGTGCATATTTTAAACTAAGAGGTTTCAAGGGAGTATATATGTGTTTTGGGTAATTGCAATTACAACTTCAAAAAAATCTTTAAAACTGCTAAACAAATATATTTTTGTAATGGCATGTCTTTATCCTTGGCAGTTTAAAGATATGGCTCTTCAGTTTAACAGCTGAGTTACCTGTGGGCCATTACAAGAATGCTTGTGAATATCACTTGTTCAAAGGATTGACTTCTAATAAGGTCATGTTTTTCTTGACTAGTTGTTTTCAAAAGGTGGCCTCCACATGTTCATGGAGATTCATATTTGCCAAACTGATGTGACATCATTTTTTGCATTTTCAGTAAGGTTATGGTGCAGTTATTTCCAATAGGTTAAGGAATTTCCAATATCCCTAAATATTGATAAATCTCTACCCTATTTTTCTTTTTTGCCAATTGTTCCTAGATGTGTTTTAGTTCATTTTTTAATATTATTTGTTAGATTTCAGCTATCTTCCTCTCCTTGTGATGGGTGAGATAAACAAGTAAATAATGTTGTATTGAGGCTTCTGGTTCCAACTAGCCTGTCTTCTTATTTAAATATTCATTTTTCAAAAGACCATCACTGAAACTTCACTTCTGAGTGCTGATGACTTTTTAATGAAAAGTCAAGAAGATCAGAAACTAATTTCTTTCCATTAAGCAATTCAGCTTTAAATACGGCAATATTAAATTCCAGCTTTTCTGTTTGTTTATTAATTTTTCGTGCAAATTACAGTGGTTAATAGAATCCAAATTAGGTTAGATAGAGGAAGAAAATGATTCAGTGCATGTGAATTCTGCTTAAGCAGGGTCTTTAGTTGAGGATTTGCATCACATGTTATCCCTAGAGTACAAAGGATTTGAAGGACATGTAAAACGGAATTATGGGTGATGCAGCAAATATCTGCAAGCCTCTTTTCCATGTAAATGGCCCAAATATAGTAACAGATTTATAAAGACTATTGCAAATTTACAAGCATGTAAATTTACAAACTTGCAAAGAGCCTTGTTAATCCATGGCTTGTTGCATGAGGCCTTAAAGCCTCTCTTTCTCACATTCAGAAAGATTTGTCTGCCATTACTGAGAACAATTTCATTACAGGTGTGTATCTGGGGATGTTATCACATAAAGCACCTAAAACAGGTCCTGCCATTGCAAAGCCATCTTTCTTGAGACTGAAGTATGCCTAGCTATCCTATGTTGTTGTTATCACACCAAGCCTTTTTGAAAGTTCTTTGAGAAAACTCAAAATGTGTTTAGCTTTCCGCAGTTCTTGGGATGTAACTCTTCTGAAACTGCACATTCCTTATCTTCACCAATGCTTCTTCCATTTGTTTTTGTTTTTCTGTGAGAATGATTGTGTTTGAGTAACCTACATGCTCTGCAGGAAGCTGGTTTTGGCCAGTGAAATAGTGATGGCAGTGGACCTCAGGAGGACAAGGCATTGGGGCTGATGTACTAACTGCCAGCAAAGATTCCAAAACAAGCTTCATAGTGCTCACATAGTATATCTGGGGTAGCTCCAGAGCAGAATACTCCAGACTGCATCTGGATGATTTTGCATGGTATGGGTTTGGGTGAGGGCTAGGGACTAGAGTTGTGCATGGAATTAGTTCCTACCATTTCTACTATTTCTTTGGTGTCTTCCATTTCTTCAGGAGTATGCAACAGGAAGCCCCCATATCACAGGAAAATCTGTTCAACATGAAAGCCTGTTTTCGTCTGCAGCTGAACGCCGTCCAGAACTTGCGTTCTTGCTTTGGAAAGAAAATGTGTGTGTGGCATGCAGGCCCAGAAAACAGGTGCACCTGCCAGTACCTGCAGCTGAGTGCCTCTTACTCTAGAGTAAGAGGCAGTCGGCTGCAGGTGTACACACTTTCCTGGCCTGCCAGCATACCACACCACACACACACACTCTTTCCAAGGAGAGAGTGTGTGGCTTGGCATGCACACAGGTCCAAAAAGTGAGTGCCTGCCAGCGTCTGCAGACGAACGACTCTTATTCTAGAGTAGAAACAGCAGGTAAGAACTTGAAGCTTCCTTAAAGCATGCACAGGAAAGGGGAGCCTGGGTGGGAAGCCTCCCCTCCCAAAATGGTCCGATTTTCAGGGCCCCAAACTGAAAACAGATATCTACCTGCCCAATTTCGGGAGGCTCCCAAAATGGATTGGGAGCCCCAATGAAAGCTGGGAAACGAAACAGAACAAGATATACCCTGAATGCACAATCCTAGTTGGGACTACAACCCAGGAGGAAGCAGGTTGCTTTAACTCACTTCTTCTCAGGCTTTAGTATAGTGCAGAAGAGCCCTGAGTGTTTTTGTGGCTGAAAAGTGAGGTAAAAATGAATTGATTAATCCTGCACAGCTCTGGCTTCTATTTTGTAATTAGGTAACTTTTCAAAATCACTGAAATTTAGTAAATAAGTATTATATACATTTGTCATATTCCTCTTAATGGCCTCCATTAAATACACCACTTGACCTTGGATGAAAGTTCATAATGTTTCTCCCGCTCTTAATTCTTCAAGGCAGGAAGGTTGAAAAGGCAGGTACAGAGGAAGAACAGATTGGTGGCATATATTTCTATGTAAGTGAAATATATTTGAAGGTGATTTTAAAAAAAAACCCACCCAGTTCATTATGTGACTTTATTATTTTTGCATAGAGATCCTTTTAAAGAGGGCTTTGTTTAGTTCTGCTGTGGAGGAAAAATCCTTGGAAACTCCCCAAACCAGATGTCAGCTCAGCAGGTCTCCAAGGGAACAATTACAAGAATCACACAGAGATCTAGTCTACTAGGGAGAAACATGAAAGATTAGCTCTACTCTCTGAATTGGTAGCCTGTATTTCGCTAACTGTGGTATGGGTCTGATCTTAATATAACAAATAACAAAACTTTTAATTTTACCCCAGTGCTTTTCACTGGAAGTAGGTGGTGTGGGGTTTTTCCTGTTTTTGTTCCAGCAATTACTCTTTCCCGTTCACATTTTTGTTGTTATTGGTTGCATCATCCAGCTGTCCAAAATACAAGTTTGGCACTAAACTTGGAATGCAAACAAGTGTGTTCAATAATAACTTTTAAAAACAATAAAGGATACCCTGTTTCCCCAAAAATAAGACATCCCTGAAAAATAAGACCTAGTAGAAGTTTTGCTGAATTGTTAAATATAAGACCTCCCCCGAAAGTAAGACCTAGCAAAGATTTTGTTTGGAAGCATGCCCAGTGCCTGCCAAACAGAACACCAGAACATGCAGGATTGGTAAATGTACATACCAGTTGTACATGGAAATAAAGGTAGTAACAAGAAATTCTTGAAGGATTCAGTTTGTCTGGTTATGTTGGTTTGTGATGACAACTACTGTACAGTATATAATAAATGTTCATTTTTTAAAACAATAAATGTGAATTCTTCTTCATGGAAAAATAAGACATCCCCTGAAAATAAGACCTAGCACATCTTTGGGAGCAAAAATTAATATAAGACACTGTCTTATTTTCGGGGAAACACGGTAGCACACTCCATGTGGTTGCATATATGGGAACCTGGGTGATTTCTAATTATTTCCTGGACATTCAAAGCTTTGTTTTGCAGTATTAAACATTTTGGTTGACTCCCTCAGGATAAAAATAGCAGTGGATAAAAATGGCTCAACAAAGGGATGAACCATTTTCTCTAACTGCTGCTCATGCTGTAAAATAGTTATGGGAACTGCAGGAGGTTTTCATGTTACATTGAAATGATAGAAGTAAACATTTGCAGCAAAATTGTGAGGAACATCTAAAAAGGGTGAGAGACTCAGAGTGAAAATAATGGATATCTTGTTATAGAACAGTGGTTCCAAACCTGTGGGCAACGGCCCAGCAGTGGGCCGCGAGAACGAAAATCCGGTTCTTAAACCTCCTTCCTTTTTATTTATTTAATTTATTTAATTTATTTTGTTTATTTTATTTCCCACCTTTCCACAGAGCTGACAATTGCATTGAATAGACCTCATCAGCTCTAGATTATTAAATATGGTTTTCTGTAGGTGAGCAGATGGCGACTACTGAATGGCAGCATACGTTCTGTATCAGAAAATAGAGTTGATGTGGTCTGTCCAATGTAGTTTTCTGTCCAATGCAGCATCTTCAATAACCAAACCAAATCTAAAGTTGACCAAAAACTGATTTAGTAACCCTTTTGGTACTTATGTTGGAGAGTGGTCCCTGGTCAAAGTGGTCTCCGGTCAAAGTGGGCCCTGGTCAAAAAAAGGTTGGGAATCACTGTTATAGAAGAATGTCAAAGTGCTGTTCAGCTTCTTGACTCTTCTTACATGCTTTTCTTCCTGACGTTTTCCACTCCTCAAAATGTCCTGAAACTATGTTTGTGTATGTTTGTGAAGTGAATGTCAAATCTAGGTTGAGTTGAGGTCTTCTAAATTTCACTGTTTTCGTGAAAATTGGGTACAATCAGTCCTTTACATTTGCAGGTTTAAATTTTTCTGGCCTGATTGTTCTTAAATTTAATTCATTAGATGTTTCTAGAAATCTCTAGGTCCCCCAGTGAAATTATGTGGTCAACTTCCACCGTAGGACCTAGAGATTTCTAGAGATGTGTTCTCTTAGGTGTTTTTTATTCACTGTTTTCCCACTTTTGTGGGGATCCCCTTAACCCCAGGAAATGTAGAAAACTGATTGTACTATACATGCTCAATGTTCTGTTTTGTACAAACCTGGGTCCTTATCATTTTACACTCGCAGTGGAGCAGATGCTGCAATGTAGAATCTTTTGCAAATGTAATGTATATATTCTAGGCACTAGAACAGTGGTCTTCTTCACATAGACTTCTTGCTAATATGATAAATACTCACCTCAACCTTTGTAAGCCTGCTTAAGAACTGAAGTGTTTTGGAGATGCTCTCATCTGTGTCCCACCAGTGGGGGCAATACTGCATGGGAAGGCATAGGAGAAACACCCTACTATCTGCTGTGCCACCTAATTTATGCAGTGCTCTATTGTCATTCAGGTGCCAAGTCAAAAGATGCCTTTGGAGCCTAATTGATTTTACCCATTTTGCACATGTGCTACAATATCATTATTTTAAATGGTTTGAACTGGTTTTAAATTGTCTAGTTTGAAGGGACATGTGACTTTAAAATGTTATTGTTATCTTAAATTGATTTTATCAAAGTGACATGATGGCTATGTTTAAATATTTGAAAGTATGTGAAATGGAGGAGCAAGCATTTTTTTTACTGCTCTTGAAGCAAAGGGAACATCTAGACTGGCGATATGATACTTGTGTCTGGAGCCATTTTTGTGTTGCTGTGTACCAGTCCAGCCCAGCAAGATAGGTGCCCTTACCAGTGTGGTGTTGTTCCTGTCCAAAGAGTTCCTGGCTGCCCTTGGACCCCTTTGCCATTGTAAGCAAAGATGCCCGCCTGAGTCAGGAAGGGAGTGGGGAAAAGGAGGGGCAGATCCCTTTCCACTCTCCAACTTGCATGTTCACATTTGCTTTTTTTGGAGCTCTATGCCCATAGCTTTGGGGGCAACCTGACCCATGAGTCCAATGAGGCTATTGCATACAAGGTGATCTTGCTCTGGCTTCATTTAGTGTCCACCTGGGACAAAACATTGTATGAGCTTAGAGGGAACATCTTGACACCAGAAAGTGCATTTGTCGAGAGCAAAGAAGAAAAAAACATGGTCTTGGGAACACACATAGCTCTCAACTCCCACAATTGCCCTGTCTGATCAAAAAGAAGATTAGCTTTCAGAAGAAATAATTCAGTTTTGGACAGGCTGTATCCCCCATCCCAAATTTAAAACCAAAACAGTCACCCATTTTTACTATCAGATTTGGAATTCCAGCATGAACTTTACAAATGGTATGTTTGCAAGTTGGTTTAGCCCCAGGGCAAAATATAAGTCCTTGGACTTTCTGCAGTTTTGCCCAGTTCTAAGGGAGTAGGAAGTAAAAATTATCTAATATAAGGCAGAGGTTTGGATTAGTCATATATCTGTACCAAAGGATATGGCTGGGCTCTTTTTGTTGTGCATTTTATAAAGTCACATGGGTTATTACCCACCAATTTGGAGCACTCAAAAGAAAGAAATGAAGGCACTGAGTAGCTTTATCTCTTCTGGCAAGCGCAGGAGATAGAAAAGAGATTAAAGCACATTATAACTGGTGCACACTGAACTGTATAAAATATTGATTTCCTGGCAATTGTAGACAACTTTATTAAGAGCAATGGATATGGAAGTTGAGAATTAGACATAAAGCTATTGATATTTAGGCTTAAAGAATATACCTATGTGACTAAACTCTCCAAGAATAAGTCTTTTTTGTAATATTGACTCAGGACATTTTTACCTAAACAAGATTTTGGGTTTTTTTTTTCTTAGCAGGGTGAACCCAAGCACAAATTAGTGCAAGCGACATTAAATTGCTGTGTGCCCCGAGGCCTTCATAGCATTTAGAAAAGCTATTATAAACAATGTGGCTAAGAGCCAATAATCTGCACAGCTAGCTCTATACACCCAGGAAGCCTTGAAGATCCCATTTCTGAAACAGTAGCCTCTGGTATTTCATAGCAAACCACATTTGAAATGTAGAGGATGTTCAAAGGCAGTTTTAATATGACACGTGGGCATATTCTTCAAAGAAGAAAAGCAAATGGCATGCCAAAACTCTCTGGCACTCCTGAGCCATAGCCACAGCTGAGAAAGCCTACTCAAAAATTAATTAAAACATTACAAAGCTAATGTTTGTACTGGCTTCATTCTGATGGTGAGCATTGCAACTTGCTGAGATACATATTCCAAACCAATGAATGTTAATAAATCACTACATACTACTCAGATTTTGGTAAAGCCATACAGGAATATAAATGTACTTAAGCATGCTTATCATTTTTTTGGGATAAATGACTTGGTGGTTTCTAATGTGAATGTATGTAATGGCTAGAAATCATATGGCTCTCCAGGTGGTGTTGGACATCACTGGCATCAATGAACGACTTTCAATCCTCCGAATTAACCTTGCCAAAAACCAACAGGCAACCATCATATGCGTCTATGCACCAACTCTAGATTCTGACGAAGACATCAAGGAAAATTTTTACTGTCAGTTGGACACCATCCTATCGGAGATACCTAAGGAGGACAAAATCATCCTGGGGGACTTTAATGCAAGAGTCGGAAGGGACTCTGACCTGTGGCCAGGGATCATAGGAAAAGACGGGGTCAGAAACAGCAACTCGAATGGCATCTTGCTTCTCACCAAATGCGGAGAGCACAACCTTGTCATCACCAACACACTCTTCTGCCAGTAAAACAAGCTCAAGACATCATGGAAGCACCCTCGGTCAAAGCATTGGCACCTCTTGGACTATGTTATCACATGTGCCAGAGACCGCCGCGATGTGCTTCTCACAAGAGCCATGACAGGTACTGATGACTGCTGGACAGACCACAGGTTAATCCGATCCACAATGGCTATCAAGATCGTCCCCAAACGCAGACTCCAAGGAAGAAAAACAAGGCACAAAATGAACACCCAAGCCCTTCAGGAGCCCTCCAAACGAGCCCTTCTCCACTCAAGGATCATCTACCCACAGAACACCCCGAAAATGTTGAGGAACATTGGAACAAACTGAAGACCTCCATCATCACAGCCTGCGAAGAAAGCATTGGATACCTAACTAAGAAACATCAAGACTGGTTTAATCCAACAGCTGATTGATAACAAAAGGAAAGCCTTCCAAACATGGCAGAGAGACACCAACTGTGCTGCCAAGAAAAAGATCTATGCCAGTGCAAAGGCTGAGGTCCAAAGAAGGACCAGAGAACTCAAGAACATCTGGTGGACAAAGAAGGCTGAAGAAATCCAACACCTTGCAGATACCCATGACGCTCAGGGATTTTTCAAAGCTACAAAGATCATTTATGGACCAAGAAACCATGGCATACAGCCCCTATGCTCATCAGATGGAACCAAAATTCTGAAGGACAAAACATCAATTGCACTATGTTGGAAAGAGCACTACCAGAACCTGCTGAATCGCAGCTCCACTGTGGCTGAAGAGACCCTCTCACAAATCCTGCAACAACAAACCAGGGATGAGCTTGCAGCACTGCCTAGTTTGGAAGAAGTCAGCAATGCCATCAGCCAACAAAAAAACAACAAAGCCAGCGGACCTGATGGGATTCCTGCTGAAATTTTCAAAGAGGGTGGACCTGAGCTGATACAACAACTCCACCAGCTCATTGAAAAGGTGTGGATGACCGAGAAAATCCCAGCAGACTTCAAGGATGCCACCATCATCACCCTTTTCAAGAAAGGGGACAGAACAGACTGCGGGAACTATAGTGGTATCTCCCTTCTAACCTCCGCCGGGAAAATCCTTGCAAGAATCCTTGCCAACCGCCTTCTCCCTGTCTCAGAAGACACCCTCCCAGAATCCCAGAATGGCTTCCGCCCCTCCAGAGGAACAATGGACATGATCTTCACTGCTCAACAACTCCAAGAAAAATGCAGGGAACAAAACCAACCTCTGTACATGGCATTCATTGACCTTGCAAAGGCATTCGACACAGTGAATCGCAGCGCTCTCTGGACCATCCTCCAAAAAATCAGGTGCCCTGACAAATTTGTGAACATCCTGCTGCTCCTCCATGATGACATGATGGCAACAGTCTTGGACAGCAACGGCTCCCAAAGTGACCCATTTAAGGTGGAATCAGGTGTCAAGCATGGATGTGTTATTGCCCCCACCTTATTTTCCATCTTCATCGCTATGATACTTCACCTTGTTGATGGGAAGCTTCCCACCGGAGTGGAAATCATCTATCGGACAGATGGCAAGCTATTTAACCTCAGCAGACTGAGAGCCAAAACCAAGGTCACCACAACATCTGTTATAGAACTCCAATATGCTGATGACAACGTAGTCTGTGCGCATTCAGAAGAAGACCTACAAGCCACTCTAAATACCTTCGCAGAAGCATACGAGAAGCTCGGCCTCTCACTGAACATCGAGAAAACCAAAGTGCTCTTCCAACAGGCACCAGCTAATCCCTCTGAAAGCCAGGAATACAGCTTAACGGTGTAACATTAGAAAACGTTGACCATTTCCGCTACCTTGGCAGCCACCTCTCCACAAAAGTCAACATCGACACTGAAATACAACACCGCCTGAGCTCTGCGAGTGCAGCATTTTTCCGTATGAAGCAGAGAGTGTTTGATGACCGGGACATCCGTAGAGAGACCAAGGTGCTTGTTTATAAAGCCATTGTCCTCCCAACCCTGCTCTACGCCTGCGAAACGTGGACTGTCTATAGACGTCACACCAAACTCCTGGAGCGTTTCCATCAGCGTTGCCTCAGGAAAATCCTGCAAATCTCTTGGGAAGACAGGCGGACAAATGTCAGCGTGCTTGAGGAAGCAAAGACCACCAGCATTGAAGCGATGCTCCTACACCATCAACTCCGCTGGACTGGCCACGTTGTCCGAATGCCCGATCACCGTCTCCCAAAGCAGCTCCTCTACTCCGAACTCAAGAATGGGAAACGGAATGTTAGTGGGCAGGAAAAGAGATTTAAAGATGGGCTCAAAGCCAACCTTAAAAACTGTGGCATAGACACTGAGAACTGGGAAGCCCTGGCCCTTGAGCGCTCTAATTGGAGGTCAGCTGTGACCAGCAGTGCTGCGGAGTTCGAAGAGGCACGAACGGAGGGCTTAAGGGAGAAACGTGCCAAGAGGAAGGAGCGTCAAGCTAACCCCGACCGGGACCACCTTCCACCTGGAAACCAATGTCCTCACTGCGGGAGAATATGCGGGTCAAGAATCGGTCTCTTCAGCCACCTAAGAACACACACCCAAGATAGAAGACCATTGTCCTCGAGCTACGAGGGATCGCCTAAGTAAGTAAGTAAGGTGTTGGACAGGGACCTCATCATACTGATGTGTGTCCCCCGTTTTGTTCTGTTTCACCAGTAATAACGCACCTCACAGTGACCCACTCACCCTCTCACCTTCCCTCATCACATGGGGGCACAGGTGCCCTGTCCCTTCCTTCATCAGACAGGGACAATGTGCATTGTTGCGTTGCCACATTGCCATGTCTTCCATCAGATGGGGGAAAGGCCGAAAACCATGGGTATCTCCATTGGAGCTACTAAGTCAGTTCTCTTACCGTGGTTGGCGAGGAAGCTTCTTGCAATGCTTCCTTGTCACTTCAGCCATCAGTGGGGTGGGGCTATGGCCTGTATCATGTAATGGGGTTCAGCTGGAACTGTCCCGAAGAGGAGCTTCAATGTCGTAAGGGGCCAAAAACCCTTGTGTGATGAGGTGGTAAGATTTCTAGTGGCTCTCGACAGAATTGCTAATTCTGAAGGATGCTGGGAGTTGTACTCAGACAACATCTGTGGGATTTCATGATTCTCACTTTTGATACATATATAATTTTTGAACTACTTTAATGGGAATTTTATGTGGATTATATATTACCATATATTAATACACATATATAAACATTTTGTTTACAAGCAGAGTTGGGTGGAATTTCACTAACAATAACAGAAGTGCATCTCCTTGCATCACACAGTCCTAGATATGTCTGCTAAGAAACAGATGCCATCCAGTTCAGTAGAACTTACTACGAATTAAGTGGACATAGGAGGGTCATAGTCTGGATTGCAAAGTCACTCTGCATAGAGACTTTTACCCTCACCTTTTTCTTCTTCCTTCACACATTTGTTTTAATTTCCATCTTCCCATGTTGATAAAATGCAAAAAACAATTACAAAGCACAAAAAGCACACAAATATAAGAATAATGGAAAGAAAGCATGCATTTGTTCAGGTGTACTGTATATGTTCAGATTGGTTATCTATGAGATGGTAGAAGCCGGTGGTCTTCTCAGAAGAAAGGTGCTTTGGAGAGAAATCATTTGTTCCTACCATTTCTCCTATTGTACAGGATAATTACCCACAGTAATATTTAATGATTTAGATGTATTTTGGAGCATACAAAACATTTTAAAGTAGTCCTGACAACCAATTTAATGAGCAGGTCAGAGCAGTATGATTTTTCTTATTTTGCAGGTAGGAGTGATGTGGGCATGAGGATGAACTAAAGTGAAGCTAAATAATTTTAAACACTCCAAACATGATCTCAAAACATTTGATACCTCCATTTTTGAAAGCTATTCCCATTCACTTTCTGCCTTTTCTATAGATGTCAAAGACTCACAAAACCCATGTGGAAGAAAAGGGGTAAAGCAAGAGAGTAATGGGAAGACACAAATCACCTTGTGGTGTGCTACAGGACGTGCTTTCCTGTATTATATTCCAGATAAGCAAACAAAAATCCTAGGAAAAGCAAAGCTTCTATATATCTCTCTCTAATCTATAAAGCAATGCTGAAAGGAGTGCTTCTGCGTATGTGTATATATATGAAGGTCAACCTTTTCAAGACCTATCACTTGATTTGTATAATGGCCAAATGTTTTTCATATATTGAAATCTGGCTAGCTGGATATGGGGAACATTAACCTGGCAACCTAAAGCTTGTCTATATAGTTTAAAAAGCCACCCCATTTCCCCTAAATCCAGTGCTGACAGTTTTCAAGATGCTCAATGACTTCCTGTAAGTATCCAGAGAAGTTTGTCCTTAACCTGACTTTGCTTCACACTAAGGCCCCTTCGACACTGCAATACAATCCAGATTATCAATTCAGAGAATCCACATTATCTGCTTTGAATTGGATCATATGAATCTGCATTGCCATATAATCCAGTTCAAATCAGATAATCTGGGTTTTTTATGGCAGTGTAGAACGGGCCTAAGAAAAGTTGGGGGATAGTCCAGAGTTTTCAGGAAACTCAGGTGTATCCAAGGTCTTCACTACTGTCTGGATAACTGGTTCAGCTTCATTTCAGACCAGCACAGATAAAGGAATGGGTCTTCACTGCCACTGCTGCTTCTTGCTGGTCATGGATTTCTCTGGAAGCATGTGGCTGTAATGGTTGCATTTCTTGAAATCAGAATGGGACCTTGCACAATCAGCAAGAATGAGGGGGCACTTTACCCTATCCTTTCTAATTACACAGGTGCCCCACGATTTCACTAGATGTAACGTGATGGCCAGTTGCTCAGAGTAAGCTTTGTGTATGATGAGAGGTGGAAGATACACAGACAAGGGGATGGGTCAGCAATGGGATGGTCTGAACCATCTGGACATGTGACTCCAGATCCAGTGAGTGTGTGCTGGATTTGGGGCAGTTCATGAACACAAATGTTCCAGATTAAACTGTCCCAGGTGGAAATAACCTGTTTCCTGCAAGGACATGGAAGAGAAATATGAGATGAAAAGGTCAATTAGACACAAAGTTGGAGAGAGAGAATGGCCTATGAAGATGAGAAAGCCTTTCAGGAGAAAGAAAGAGCAGGGCAAAGAGCAAATGCACTGGCAGAATGGGACAATTTACTCTGAATTAAGAGACTCTTGTGGTCTCTTCCAATTCTCTGAATCTTTGATTCCAAGTCCCTCCAAATTCTGTGGGTTTTTTTTCTAAATCGGGACCCTTTCATTTTGCCTGAAGATCAGGTTTAACATGAATATTGAGGACAAAATATGTCCCATGATGAAATCTTCCAGTATAAAGATTTGAATCCTTGACTATTTCATCTTCATTGGCAAGGACAAGCAATTACTGTAATTCTCCTCCCTCTGCAGGAAAATAGAATATTTCTGCACAATGTCTCCTAGCATTCAAGTATCGTAAGTCTGTATGATTTTTTTTTTTACACAGAAAGACCTATAAGCTCTTCATGGTAAAAATATATTTTGCACAGGAAAGATTTTTTTTGAAAAACGTCCAGAAGATATTTTGTGCAGAACTCATACCTAATGGACAAATGTGCAAAGGTATCAGTGCCCTATTATTCTTTCCTGATAGGACTTTTTAACTAGCAGGAGATCTATTGTCCAAGTTCAGAAACATATAGTTCCAAGCCTACGTTTCATGCCTCCTTTCAGAGTTACACTTAGCATTTTATTGCATCTGGGTGTCCTTTTTTTTTTTTTTTTTGCTAATACACAGACTGATTTCCAGAGGGGCAAGCAGCAGTTAACTGTTCAAATATCTGCTGATTTTCAAAGGAGAACCCTACTCCCTTGAGGCTTCTATAAAACCCCAGAGCCTAATAACTTTCCATGAAAAGCATGTACTTGGCTGCCATCTGGTTCACTAAAATCACTTTTTCCCCCAAGAGAGTTTCCTCCTAATATGCCGACTTCCTTATTATGACATGAAATATGTTCTTCGAAGCAAATGTGGCATGAAACAGATTTGTTAATTTTAAACATTATGCTCATAATAAGTATGCATTGCAGCAAGTGTGCAATTATACTACCAACATTTTCCTTACAGATTATTCTTCTGTGTTGCTGCAAGGAGCATATGGGTGCTGTCTTATTGCGCCGTCCATGCATTAAAAATTAAAACCTTTAAAAAAACAGTTTGTTTTTAACAGCTTGTATGGGTGGCTCTGTTGGTGGCAGAGCAGAGTTCTTCATCTGAGAAAGGGCACTTTCCCCTTCTAAAGGCAAAGCTTTTTAAAGTAAGTATAATGGTTTGCCCCACGGCAATGTTATGATGACGTTCTTCTGTGTAATAACCACACTTTGGACTCTCCCATAAAAATAAATGATAGCCTTACATTATAGTGAACATAGAGTCACCGAATCATAGCATTAAAAGACACCACAAGTATATCAAGTTCAAAGCCTTGCTATCATAGGAATTCACAGCTAAATTATTCAATTTCTGTTCAAAAACTTCAGATGAAAAAGAGGTCACCTCATTCTGTTGTCAAACAGCTAGTAAATCATAGAATTCTTTCTGATGCTTACTCAGAATCTCCTTTCTTGCAATTTGAATTCATTGGTCCGGCGCTACCTTATGGAGCAAGAAAAAAATAGGCTCTCTCCAGCTCACAGTCTTTCAGTTATTTAAAGATAGCTGTCCAAACATCTATCACTATTCTTTTCTCTACAATACATGTACGCACGCAGCTACCTTAAACCATTCCTCATAGGACTTGGTTGTGATAGGAAGATGTCAACCTTTTGGTTGAGATAAGTATCACTTGCTCCCCTTAACTGTTAAAGACGGAATCCTGCTTGCTTTATGAAATGGGCCGAAACTAACAAAATGAAGTTCAACAGGGACAAATGCAAGATACTTCACTTCGGCAGAAAAAATGGAAATCAAAGATACAGAATGGGGGACGCCTGGCTTGACAGCAGTGTGTGCGAAAAAGATCTTGGAGTCCTCGTGGACAACAAGTTAAACATGAGCCTACAATGTGATGCGGCAGCTAAAAAAGCCAATGGGATTTTGGCCTGCATCAATAGGGGAATAACGTCTAGATCCAGGGAAGTCATGCTCCCCCTCTATTCTGCCTTGGTCAGACCACACCTGGAATACTGTGTCCAGTTTTGGGCACCGCAGATGAAGGGAGATGCTGACAAGCTGGAAAGCGTCCAGAGGAGGGCAACTAAAATGATTAAGGGTCTGGAGAACAAGCCCTATGAGGAGAGGCTTAAAGAGCTGGGCATGTTTAGCCTGCAGAAGAGAAGGCTGAGAGGAGACATGATAGCCATGTACAAATATGTGAGGGGAAGTCATAGGGAGGAGGGAGCAAGCTTATTTTCTGCTGCCCTGCAGACTAGGACACGGAACAATGGCTTCAAACTACAGGAAAGGAGATTCCACCTGAACATCAGGAAGAACTTCCTCACTGTGAGGGCTGTTCGGCAGTGGAACTCTCTCCCCCGGGCCGTGGTGGAGGCTCCTTCTTTGGAGGCTTTTAAGCAGAGGCTGGATGGCCATCTGTCGGGGGTGCTTTGAATGCAATTTCCTGCTTCTTAGCGGGGGGTTGGACTAGATGGCCCTTGAGGTCTCTTCCAACTCTACTATTCTATGATTCTATGATTCTATGAAATTGAACTTGACAGGACGTAGCCTGTATATTTTCAGAAATGTCCAAAGGAGCTGCAGGACTGCATATTTGACATCAGTGTGCAGATATCATATCTGCTTTGAAATTTTTTAAGTGTGGACGTAATGCATTACAAATCATGATGCTCCCTACAACACATTATTTTGGGGCTACTGAGGACACAGCACTCCTTTAGCAAATAACAACTGCCTCACGGTTACTTCCTGGAATACAGATAATTCCCATTATTTCTTAAGGGTTAAAATGCTTTCTTGGGCACATTTTGGAGGAATTTTTACATAATTTGAAAAATTTAAATTTTCTTATAAGTTGATTTGTTTTTTGAGGAGGAAACTATAATGAGTCAAATATAACAAGCAACATAAGGAGTAATTATAAAGCTTTATTACAGCCATGATTATAAATCTCTTATGGGTGTTCTGTTAAGAGTTCCATGGCAAACTATTTTGCAAATGTAAGTTTCTTAGCTTGTGTAAAAGACAAGACAGATTCTGCCATGAGTCGCCTTGGTATGGAGGAAACTGATATTCTTAGATCCTTATGTGGATAAAGCTCTTCTACACTAAAATTCAAGTGTTTCTATAAGCTCTGCTCCACCATCTGATTTCACAGTTTCTCCATACTAAACAGCCATTTTAGCTGTTCTGGCTACATCCTATGGTATCTTGGCCAAAACTAGATATATCAGGATCCCATTTAATAAAGGATCCCATGACAATTAAAGTTGAATATAATGCTGTAATTGTGTGGCATGCAAAGGCCACAGGAACCTAGAAAGAGGCAGCTGACTGAAGGGGGCACAGCTTTGAGAGGGCACAAGTTGGGGTACAGTAGAGTGGCAGGTGTGGCATCTGGAAAAGTAGAGGAATATGTGGAAACTTCTGAGGGCCCTTCCAGACATGCCCATAATGCGAGATCTGTCGAGCTTTTACCAGAGACATCCAAACAATGCCTCCAATAAAAGCGAATTAATTTGGGACAAAGCAGGTAAACTCTGCTTTGTCCTGAATTAATTACATACTTGGTAGAATAATAGAATCATAGAGTTGGAAGAGATCTCATGGACCATCCAGTCCAACCCCCTGCCAAGAAGCAGGAAAATCGCATTTGAAGCACTCCCGACAGATGGCTATCCAGCCTCTGCTTAAAAGCCTCCAAAGGAGCCTCCACTATATTCTGGGGCAGAGAGTTCCAGTGTTGAACAGCTCTCACAGTGAGGAAGTTCTTCCTAATATTCAGGTGGAATCTCCTTTCCTATAGTTTGAAGCCATTGTTTTGCATCCTAGTCTCCACGGCAGCAGAAAACAAGTTTGCTCCCTCCTCCCTATGACTTCCCCTCACATATTTATACATAGCTATCATGTCTCCTCTCAGCCTTCACTTCTGCAGGCTAAGCATGCCCAGCTCTTTAAGCTGCTCTTCATAGGGCTTGTTCTTCAGACCCTTGATCATTTTAGTCACCCTCCTCTGGACACATTCCAGCTTGTCAACACCTCCCTTCAATTGTGGTGCACAGAACTGGTCACAGTATTCCAGTTATGGTCTGACCAAGGTAACATGCAGGTCATACAAGGTGTGGGCCCAGTGAGGATTCAGCCTGGGGACCTAGTCACACAATCTCCAGACCCAATCCACATAGTTCTCTTGG
The DNA here is from genome assembly GCF_035594765.1 of Anolis carolinensis. NCBI lineage: Eukaryota > Metazoa > Chordata > Lepidosauria > Squamata > Anolidae > Anolis > Anolis carolinensis. The sequence continues at coordinate 225,566,717 of NC_085842.1, read as the reverse complement.
TTTTTTGGGCTCCATGAGCCTGGAAAACCAAGTGGTCACCCCCCAACCACACCCCCAAAGCACTTAAAAGAAGAAACAATGTACCTGGTTTTCTGGAGACCTTAATGATGCACCAGTAGGTGGTGGTGGGGGGGAGGAGTGATCTTCCTCCTCACTCTCCCCGCCTCCTGGAACATCATTTCTACATGCCAGGAGGACTCCAGGAGTACCTTAATGGTGGCCAGGTAAGTTATTTCTTCTTTCAAGGGCTTTTTTTTTGGGGGGGGGGAGGGTTCGGGGTGGTTGGGTGCCATCCTGGTGGTCCCTGAGATGGCATCTAGACACCCCACAGGGAAAGCCCATTTTTTTGGGGGTGGACCCAAATCTGTGCACGGATTTGGGTGCTGTCTGGAAGCATCCTGAAAGTTTATTTATGATCTGTTTATCTGTTATCTATCTATCTATCTATCTATTTATCTATCCATCCATCCATCTATCCTTCCTCTCTCTCTCTCTCTCTCTCTCTCTCTCTCTCTCTCTCTCTCTCTCTCTCCCTTTTGCATTTCCCACTTTTCTCCCTGCATAGCACTCAAGGTGATTTGTCCTCTCTGCTCCCTGTTAGCTCACAAGCCAGTTGAGGAAGTGTCTTGTGTTTTTTTCAGTTTTTGTCTGGGTGACTTTTTGGGTAATTATCATGGCCTGAAGGCATGTCTTTTAGGGTGATCCAGTAGAGGTTTCTAACTCCCATGCCAGTGGGACAGTGAATTTAATCTAGGTTTCAATCTGAATATTAAAGAAACAAACTTTAATGTTGAATTTATTTGGAATATAGAATTCAGTGTTTTGTGTATGTTTCTGAAAGTTCAGACTAAACCTTAGAGCATATTCACCACTCCATTGCAATGTATTGCCATGAGAGAGGGGCATGGTGAAGTGTGACAAACTGTTCTGTGTCTTTGTGTGTATTTGACCTATCTATTTGATAAAATTGTCATTTTTGCTCTTTTTTGGCTTCTGGACAGAAGGATGTGTCCATATAATTACTTGATCCATTACTTTGTACATGCAGTCCCTGAGTTACAAACATACGGCTTACATGTAAAGCCTTTCCAATGCTAAAAAAAACCTTTAAAATGTTCTTGTACCAACTTAAGAACAAACCTACAGAATCTATCTCATAACCTGTGGATTGCCTGTATTTTAAAATGATATCATATATGTGCATGTATGAATCATTTGTAATATCCCAGGTACAGTGCATTAGATCAAGTTAGTTGCATTCATAAAATTCTTTACTAACCTGTCTGAAGAGTATTTTGAGATTGCAGTTTGCCTTCACTTCCTATTTGAATTTTGATTTGCAATTGGCAATGCTTCCTATATTCATCCATGCTACTTTGAACTGTGAAAAAAGAGAAATCCAGAGAATCAAGCCAATAAATGGAGGGACTCAATCTTTACATCAGCAACAGAATACATTAAGAATGATACCACGAGAATGATTCCTGTGCTCTTTGTTACTCAGTGAAAGTGACCATGAATATATGTACTTGTTAGTAAGGGATGACTTACTTCTGAATATTCCAGATAGGTGCAGCTGAGGTGCTGAATATCTGATGAGTGTCTACAAAGAATTCAGATATCTTGTTTAGCTACCTTGTGAACAGTTTTTTTTTCCTTTGCTTATCAGAATATTTATAGGAATGTGTTGAAATACATCTATCCCCCACTTTCCAAGAATGTCTTTACAACTGTCAACATTTCCTATATCTCTTTCTCTCTTTCTCATGGATTGAAGAAAACATCTCCAGATTTCATATTTTCCAGAACAGGATGCTCAATTGGGAAAGAAACAGATAAGAATGGAGCCGTTACTTTTTTGGGGAAAGGAATTGTCACCTTAATTTATGCTTTACCGTTAATAAATAAAAATATACATATTTTATCTCCTCAGAAACAAACTATGTATTGACTTATAAAATAGGTAAACTGCCAATAGTTTTAAATGAATTTCCCACAAAAAGTCCTCCAAAAGTAATGAAAACTATGATGAAAAATCTCTCTTATTCTCTTTTCTGAAATGAGTTGATTTTTCTTGTGAGAATCAAATAAACCCAAGTTTCCTTCCATAGTGTAACTATGGAAATTGCTGGTCCTTTTGAATAGGATTGAACAAAGTTCTGAGAGACAGCAGAGTTCAGATGCTGACTCCCTGAGTTGTGAAGTAAAGCATTTTTGTGGAACTACACTGCAAGCATCTCTAGGGACCTCATCACAATGGTCCATGGATTCATCATGCATCGTGGCGAATCCATGGGGTTCCGTGGGGAGCATGGTGTGGCGTGGAGAACCTGTTGCTCCATGGCCCGCATCACATGACTTACCAGAGACCCCATCATGTGGGGGCAAGCATTGCTGCCTGGTTTCCCCCCATTGTCCTGAAGGCAACAAGGAAAGACTCCTGAATTATCATGGTGGCAACATACGTGGCTTGCTCTCCCCTACACTTGGCATTCCAGATTTGTGTGTTTAATTATTGTGGATTTTATTATTCATAGATTTGATGACAATATTATTTTTAAGAATCTCCAGGTCCTTCAGTGCAACTCAATGGTCAGTTTCCATCAGATCTTGATATTGGCATATTGCAGGATCTAGAGATTCTAGAGGTCCTCCAGTGAGATTCTAAGGTCAACTTCCCACCACTCTACCACATTGCTATCGTATCCCAGCTAACATTACTGCAGATGATAAGCGACCCACTCAACTGATGTCCAGCATGACCCACTAACCACAATGATATGGAGGCCAGGAGGGCTAATATAAATACTGTAAATAAATGAATAAATAAATGGTAGGGGTGGGTGTCAGGTGTTGTCAAACTGGGTTAAGTGCTGAAGGATGGTTAAGACTTTCTCCAACTTCTGCAGTGGCCAGGGAAGTGGTGGTCTAAACCATCCTTGGGCTGATCTAGTCTTCAGCATGCTGGATCAGCCCTGGGATAAGAAGTCAGTATAGATCCACTCCATGTGAATAATACAGTTAATATGTTTGCACTAGCTGCAGTTTCTCAGCCATTTTCAAGAGCAGCTCTATGTAGGGGTATATTACAGTACTCTTATTGGTAACACATATGAGAACTCCTTCATTCTGATATCAATTGCTGTGTGCACAAGAGCACACAGTAATGATCAAATATTACTATACCAGCTAGGCTCTTCATTCCATCAATTCAATTGAAAATTTTCCAGAATTAAGATGATTCCATTCTCCATCCATTTCAGCATACATGTTGGTGCTTTCTGAATACCTCATTAAATGGTTGGATTTGCTAGAATGGAGCTGAGACAATTAAAATAGCATGGAATCAATATTAATGCATCATACAGAAATATTTTAAGATGACTGGATGTTCAGAATCCTAGAAAACCTGTTTTCCCTCCAAACCAAACTACTCCTAAGCATACAGCTGACTCCAATGTTGTTTACTCTTCCTACAGGCCAAAGATTTGCCTTTAATCTTATTGCTGCCTGACAGGAGATTTATCACTAGGAAATATTGGTCCTTGCCCTTTGCTAGGAAGTAATGTAAGACTTATGGGTTCTTCTTTTGTTGGTCCCAGAAGGCAATTCTAGAATATTGCCTGTCATGTAATAAAACATGTCTTGAAATGTTAGGAATCTCATGGCAAGGGTCTGTTTCCTTAAAAGAGGGGGGTGTTAGAAAATTAATGAGGAGTTCTTGATTAATATCTAAGTATTTGCAAACACAAATTAAATATGGGAGGTATTAAATTAAGCAAAGGTAGCTCTTGCAAACAGTACTGTTTCCTTAGCTCTTGGAGCCTATCCCAAAGGTTTCCCCAAAATACAAAATTCCAGCTGCTAAATTATATCCTGTACTCATGCTTTACAGCAGCTGCTAATAATAAACTGCAAAAAGCAATAATGATTAGTTTAAGTAGCCATCAATGCCTGTGACAGAATCCATCTTTAGATGTGAGCTGAAGTACAGATTCGAGAATGAAACTTATTTCCTTATTTAACCTCAGGGCTGTAAAAGAAAATCCACACATTTTATTCATCCACAAAAGCAAAAATGGTTTGGACACGTAAGCCACTCCATCAAAACAATTGCTAACTCCTATGAGATCTCTCCCCCCCCCCCCAAATAGAAAGAGCTAAATACAAGGGAGGGGGGGATATTGCACTAGAACATTATATTGTGTAAAGAAAACCCTGAAATTGGTACAAAGCCCATCTTTTTTCCAACACTAAATTGATCACAACATTGTCAAAATAATCACTGTACCAAACTCTTGTAATTTTACTCAGTGGGGAGAAAACTGTTGAAATATTTCATTCTTGCATGCAATGATAGGAATAAGCAGAGACTTATGCCCTTCAGTACCCATAGCCCTTTGCTGCTTCCTTTCTTATCTCCAAAAATGCTCACAAGGAGAGAAACAGCTTTCCCATTATTCATTTGTTCTTTATGTTAAAGCACTTTCAGGTTGTGCTGTTGGCTCTGACTGGCATCTATTCAAATAAGTTTTCATTTTGCAGAGAAGTACCCATGTCAATCTTTTGTAGCATAAAGAATAAAGCCTTGACACCTTGAAGACATATGCTTTTATGAGATAATCTTTATGGATGACAGTCTGTTTCATCAGATGTATGGAGTGCTATTAGATAACAGGTACGTGCATACGTACGTGGTTGGGGTAGATTTTATATAGTGATGCCCAAGGGAAATGAGTAGCAACCAGCATGACAGTGATGGTAGTAATAATTGAAGCTGTTTGGAACACTTGTTGATCCTAACCCTTGCCATATGTTAACTGGGGAGGATTTATTGTTTTGAAACAATATCTAGTACCTGGATTACTTACAGATGATGCATTGAAAAATAAATGTGCAAATGAATTTGAATGTTACAGGTGACATTATTGCTCCAGTTAAGAGAGCAGATGGAGTTTTCATCTGGCTTTGGAACAGGGTCTGGCTCCTGTGCCCATATTTTTATTATGTGAATGGTTGATTCTGTTTACCAAAAGCAACTGGTTGAAGTTGGGGTTATTTGTAAACAAAGCCTATGAGAGGAAAGAATTATCACTCATGTTGAGCTGTTGCTCACTGACTATGTGTCTATCCATACTGCATGGATATATCCATTTGAGATTGCTTTAACTGCCAATGCCCAATGATACAGAATCTTAGGGTTTGAAGTTTGGAGAGCCACCAGGACTCTATGATAGGGAATTCTAAATGCTTCTCAAAAGTAGACATCCTAGGACTCCACAGACTGGAGCCACGGCATTTAAAGTGATATCAAACTGCTATGATTTGGCATCACAGTGATATTATATATGTTCTAAAGTTTTTAACTAGGAGCTCAATGTGAAACATTTCCTCTTCTATCTCTGTGATCTGTGGTTCTTCTTGGGTACCTATATGGCTTTGCAGATTTTCCATTGCTCTTCATTAAATGGGCATTGCAGTCTGAGAATTCCAGGGAAGACAAGAAGCTGCAAAATCTACTAAAGGCCCTTCCAGACGGGCCCTATATCCCAGGATCTGATCCCAGGTTTTCTGCTTTAAGATGGATTATATGAGTCCGGACTACCAGATAATCTGGGATAAACAGAAACCTGGGATCAGATCCTGGGATATCGGGCCTGTCTGGAAGGGCCCTCAGATCGTTAGACCACTTACCCCAGTATTAATTACAGTGACAGGCAGAAGCTCTCTGGAGCTTCAGACTGATAACTCAAACTTTAGACTTTAAGCTTTAGATTTTTGTGTGTGTGCATATATAGGATGCACACTACCACTAAATTCAAGACCTTTCATACTTTTCAAGCTTGCTGCTCATCTATTATTTCATAGAAACAGCTTACCCTTTAGAATAGACAAGTAACCTGAGATGTTCTGCTTCTTAAGAGGTGTCAGCTGGCTTGTTCAGTGGCAGTGGAAGACTAAATTCCCTTCTCAGACTTTGTCATTTTCACAACTTCTTTTTTTGGCATCTTTGTTTAACCTGAATGGTTTCTGATGCGGTTAATAGACACAGAAAAGTGTGGAATCCTCCTGTTATTAATGAATTCATCAACTTGATAAGCACATTCAGAAGGCATTTGGGGAACTGTGTCTTTCCCCCCTCCTTTTCTGTATAACTAACCCTGTTTCTACTTTGAATTAGTTATAACATTCATTTATTATGGACAACCACACCATGTGGACTGAAAGAAAAACTTTTTCTTTCAATAACTAGCTATGGATCGATCTAGGTGCTATTCTGTATGGAAGGCAAGTCTGTCCCTCTGGCATTTGCTGTGAATGAACAGAGCAACTCTGTGTTAAATCTTAAAAAGGCTTCTTCTTTTCCTCTCCATTGGCAAAACTGAACAAGATCCATTTGGATTCCTAACCCAAATGAAATGAAATTCAGACAGTGGTTTCAGTCTGGAGAAAGAAAATTAAATATTTCCAGCATGCAAGATATGACTGAAATGATGTAATTAATTAAGCATTGGTTTTATGATCCTTTTAATTCATCATAAGAACCATTTATATATCATGGATATGTTACGGAAGCCCAACACCAATAAATGAACTTGAAGCATTAATAGTACACCTACCATATAAAAAGAAAATGGGACACATATGGCTTTCCAATTGTTGTTGGACCACATTGGCAAACATCTCTCACCACTGAAAATATTAGCTAAGACTGATGGAATAGGCACTGGAATTGGGGTGGGGTGAGCCATTTTATCTAAAACAGCCCAAGGAAACTAATGGGCTGAGCTTAGCACAGCAAGCTAAACCGCTATGCTGCAGAAAAATCCTACTGATCGAAAGGTCAACAGTTCAAGCCTGGGTCGGGATTGAGCACCCATCGTGAGCACCCAGCTCACCTACCCACCTAGGGTGTTGAAAATGCAAGTAGATAAATATGTACTGCTTTTAGTGGGGAGGTAATAAAGGCACCTTTAAGGACATCGATCAGGGAAAATCTCTGCGGCATGGAAAATTGAGAGAAAGCACCCTCCCTGGTTGGACTCGAGCACAGCCTCCAAGATGCCAGAAATAAGATAGGAAATACTGCCTTTATCTCTGTGGTGTTGTCTGTCCTTGTTAATTGTATAATCGTCATTGAATGTTTGCTGTATGTGTGTTCTGTAAGCCACTCTGAGTCCCCTTTGGAGTGAGAAGGGCAGGGTATAAATACTGAAAATAAATAAATAAATAACAACAATATCATTCCAAACATAGCACAGCCCATCAAAAAAGACAAAAACAAAACCTTTTCATGTCTTGGTTTTTAGATCTGTTCCTGAGTTATTTGGAGTGACAAATCAAAGTAGATAAAGACTGATATAGAGTATTTACTGTAGCTCAAAAACTAGAGTTGATATGGAAAAACTGGTGCCATTTTTGAAATCAACAGGTCAGATATACCCAGAAACATGGATAACATTTGAGGCACCAAAATATGTGTTAGCCAGTGTAATCATTCTACAGTAAAATAAAAGAAGAAACACATATCACAACGGGATATTGAAACATACAATTCCAGATAGAAAATTCATTTGAAAAGCACAGGGGCATAATAGATATGCATGGGCTTTAATCTTTCCTGTATGTGTGGGTTTTAGCTATTGAAAAGAAGTCTAATAAGAAAGAATAGATGAGTCCTTCATGAATGACGCAAGTTCCAAAACTGTCTTCTCCTTACATGTTGCTATCACTTGTATCACATGGGAAGTGACTTTCTGAAACTAAGAGCTCCCTCTATGGACAGAAGTTTTCTGCATAATCTTAAATACTGATACATAAGTTTTTGGGATTCTCCAGTGGTCGTCTATACATAGAGGAGGCCCTCTATTTGAGAAAATCATTGTATGGGAGCAGTTAGAGTGTTTATGACTGATTTTCAGTTTTCATTCGACACTTATTAATGTCTTGAAAGATCTCTCCAGCTACTATAAAGATAACCACCTGAAGCCTAAACTTGCCAAGACACAAGTGTCCATTTTCCACCTACAGAACCATGAAGCCAAAAGGAAATTGAAAGTTACCTGGAAAGGCCAAGAGTTTCAACATTGTTTTCATCCTAAATATCTTGGTGTCACCTTAGATCAAACACTGACATATAGGAAACACTGCATGAACACCAAGCACAAAGTAGCTTCACACAATAACATCCTGAGGAAACTTACTGACAATGCATGGGGTGCAGACCCAGAATTAATAAGAACATCAGCCCTGGCCTTGTCTTACTCAACTGCTGAATACGCCTGCCCTGTCTGGCACAAGTCTGTCCATGTGAAGCAGGTGGACATAGCACTGAATAAAACATGTAGAATAATCACAGGATGCCTTAAACCTACACCTGTTGATAAACTCTATAAGCTAGCTGGCATTGCCCCCCCCCCCCCCCATGTGCAATGGGAAATTGCTGCTAACTGAGAGAAATAAGGTTGAACACTATAAAAGCCAACAACTGCATTACTATCAGCCTCCTCCTAGTAGACTCAAGTCAAGGAAAAACTTAATGAGGACCACCACTCCTCTTGACGTTCCCCCAGCAATAGCGAGGGCGTCTCTCTGGGAAGCTAAGCCAGGAAATCCTAGTCCCCCCCCCCCAACACACACACACACCAAAGGTCTGTCTCCAGAGGCAAACCAAGAACGAGTGATTTGGAAGCACCTGAACAAACTCAGAAGGAGAGTGGCAGATCAAAAGACAACCTGGCAAAATGGCATTACCTAAAAGAATCCTCCACCTTGTGCAACTATTGAGTAGAGCAGACAACTCCGCATCTGTAAGCTTGTCCACAGTGTCCTGCCTCATGTACAGAGGAAGAATTGTTTGAGGCTACAGACAATGCAATTGCTGTTGCCTGTTTTTGGTCAAAATATATTTATCCACTTGTGCTACTTCTATTTTTTATCAGTTTTATACTAATTTATTCAAAGCTTTTAATATGAAATAAATTCAACACTGTTGGAAAATTGCTTCTCTATCCATAGGGAATGGCACTCTGAGTGCTCCTGCCAAGGTGCTGAAGTCTGGATAATCCCAAGATTGGCAAGTATTAGAGTGTTCATAAATACCCAAGTAGGATCATTCTATTGAATCTAGGCCCCATCTACACTGCTGTATAATGCAGATATTTGATTAAAATGCATTATTTGGTTCTACACTACCATGTAAATAAGTTTAATTCTGTTAAACTGCATTCTGAAACTGCATTATATACAATGTAGATGGAACCCCAGACTAGGTTCCAATTAGTTGTCAGACTCCCATTCTTATATAGTAAAGTTGTAATGTTTTATCCAAGTTTCTCTAAAACTGCTAAACATTTATAGGAAATGGGAAGTGAGATTTAATTGGTTGATGTTGTTATGACTTTTAATGTATCATGAGCTGCCATGCTTATAAATCTATAGACAGTCATAAGCCAAAAGTAAATCTTTCCCCCCAAGGACCTTATAGCTGGGGGTGGGGGTGAGCATTATGTAAATAGACTGTATTAAAATGATTCAGGGCAATTTCAAGTATAGCACATTTCATGTAGGTAAAAGGAGTACCATATTGCTGCATCAGGTGAGATGGATCTAACTTATTTAATCATTAGGCTGTCATTGCCCTTTGAAACATGATGCACATTTGGCTAAAGAAAAGTATTCATATTCATACACAAGGGATTGGTAAATTATATTACCCTGAGAGCTTTTGGATTTAGCAAATCAAATCAAAATTATTTTGCCCAAAAAACTAGTTTTAGAAGTAAGTTGTGGGAGGTTGTCACTCAGTTGAAATTTCAGCATTTTGATTATACTAATTCCAAATGGAATCTAAGAATATATTTTGTGTTTCCTAAAAATAAACATTCAAACAGGATCCTTATACTTTCTACATCATGTATACCTTGTCAATTAAAGTCTGGTTCTTTTCAAAATGAGATCAGTAATTTAACTTTCTTCTTTTTACTGTAGATAATCTTTTTTAAAAATAAAGCAATGAAGAAAACGTATGCAATCAAATTCAAAATAAATAACCCAGAGTAATCAGGAGTCGACTTAATAGCACTGTAAGTTGCACAGATAGTCTTCATTTTAAGCGTTTTTCAATTTTTTTATTTTTTTATTTTAGAAAAGGTGGTTAAATGAGCCATTTTATTTTAACTGGGATGCTTGTGAATACATAGAGATGTATGGATCATCTGTGAGTTGTATAAGAAATGACTTCTTTGTTTCTTAAAAAAACTACTGGAAGAAATGCATATTTATATTTGTTTTGCCTGTGAGTGTACAATATGGTATATGCAAGATGGCTTTTTGCTCAAAGTGCTCTTAAAAGCACCAGCATGATTTATGGATTTCATTTTCATTTCTTTTCACTTCAGCATTTCTTTTTGTATTCTGCTTTTTTTCTTTCAACTGGCAACCCAATACAACTGACAAGCCAAGTAATATAATATCAAAAGACAGCTGAGGTTTGATTTTGTGTGTATGTGTCAGGAGCGACTTGAGAAACTGCAAGTCGCTTCCGGTGTGAGACAATTGGCCATCTGCAAGGATGTTGCCCAGGGGATGCCTGGATGTTTTGATGTTTTTACCATCCTTGTGGGAGGCTTCTCTCATGTCCCCACATGGAGCCGGAGCTGATAGAGGGAGCTCATCCACAATCTCCCTGGATTTGAACCGGCAACCTCAAGTCAGCAACCCAACTTTCAAGTCATGCGTCCTGCTGGCACAAGGGTTTAACCCACTGCGCCATCAGGGACTCCAGGTATCAGGACCAGCATAAGTCAGCCACTGATATTATGGATAACCAGTCACTGTTCCTTACCAGGGTCCATTAATGTTATACTTCAAATTCCCATTTTCCCTCTTCATCCATTAGATTGGTGGTTGGGAAGTGGAAAGCCTTTTTTAAAAATGCCTTGGAAAGCTGTATGTAGGGAGGGAGTGCACACGATTGTCTCCTCTAGAGTAGAAACAGCTTTAATGAAGCATTAAACCCAAGTCTCATCTACAGACCAAGTGGTATCTTAACTCTGATGATTTTTAATCCACGTCTTAATGAAGAATATAAAGACAAACAATGCCATTGCCTAAAATGACAGGAAGGGGTGCCCAGGGAGCCCCTCCCCCCAATTGCTGCCAATGGCCCTGATCCATCCGTATTTTTCGGCCTCGGTATGAAAATACATAAGGAATGGCATGGGCACTTTGCATTGTTTTAAACTTTGTATATTGTATTTTATGACTGTTTTAACTGTTTTAACGTTTTAGTTCATTGTATATCAGTGTAACGGCATCGATTGCCAATTGTAAGCCGCCCTGAGTCCCCCCGGGTGAGAAGGGCGGGGTATAAATGATTGAAATAAATAAATAAATAAATAAAATGGCTATCCAGCTACCCACCCATTTTTGGGAAGCGTGTGAAGACAGATATGGGGATCTACTAGTATCCAGCCAACAGAAACAGATCGAGGTTCAGCCGAAATGCACAAGCCTAGTTAATATCCCATATACCTTTCATTTACTAGAATTTTGTCTGTACCAAACAAAAAAACAATCTAGAGTAGAACAGAGAGAATGCTACTACTGAACTTTGTGATGTTAATTTCGGTACTCACACATTGCCACTTGATATGAGAGTCAAAAATGAACAAGAAGAAAATGAGGGTATTTGGGCTTGGCAGATTCAACAGATGCCCTATCCTCTGCATGAATTGCTTGAAGCCTAAATCCAATTGTTTGTCTTAATAATAGCAGATTCACTGTATGAATGGGATTTACTTAAGCACTCACTGAGTATTCCGCAATGAGTATTGCAGAAAATATTGAATATAGGCACTAGTACTTCAAAATGAACTATTATTTTATTACATGAATTTTAGAGACTCCAGTTCCTCAAATTATGGAGTCTTTTTGATCCTGATTCAGTTTCCATATTCAATAGACAAAAATGAACTTTCTCATTAAGGTGTAGTTTAGCACTTTTTTCTCTATGTGTCCAGTTTACTGGGGTTAGTCTGTGATTCTTTTCATTGACATTTAAGTATAGTTGTATTGTGATGATGGCTGTGTGGTCACATTGTTGTTATAATTGGCCTTTCAATAGATCTTTAGATTTCTCATTGGCTGTCATTTTATTCCTGCTTCACACATTCCCTACAAAAATGTCTTACATGGAAAGAAATGTCATGAATTTTAAAGGCGGCTGCTTCCTTATGGAAGTATCTAGCCTTAGGCTGCTAAATGGCAATGATCATAATAGCGAAAATGACTGAAAATAATGAATTATCTTTCCAGCCCTACAAACTGTTTAATACCCACAGAATTTCATAGCTTGCTCTGATGGCTGCAGTATCTCCTGAAATATATTTGTTAAGACCTGTAAATTATAGCGTTGATCTCCAGGTCCAACAAGTTTAATATCTGTAGCCCAATTAACATTTGTTAGATCATTTGGACTTACACCCAACTAGGTGAGTGGCTCCCTAAAGCTTGCAGTGTCTTGATGTGTAAATTCCAATAACCACAGCATCATGTTCAACCTCACATTTGAAACTGCTCATTTATCATGAATAAGAGCTCCTTTGACAGTTACCTTAACTCCTTTTTTTAATGCCCTACCGGAAGAGGTAATAAAGTTATAATGGTCTCATTACCAAGTCAAGAGAACGCTCAGATAATGATCAGGAAACATCATTTGCAAGGAACCTTTACAAATGTGGGAGTTCTACTAAAACCAAAGAAATAAATTGCATTTGGCACCGAGAGGTATATTCCATAGGGAAGTGAAACGGCATTTGTCAGTTAGGAAATGGAAGGATGTGTTGTTAGCATAAGTTAGCTTTCTTCAAACAGGGCTGTGTATCCACAATATAGAATTACAGCAGTTTGACTGACATAGATCCATGCTATGAAATTTTGGGATTTGAAGTTTTGTGGGACACTTACTCTCTTTGTCAGAGAGCTGTGGTGCCACAACTAACTACAAATCCCAGGATTCTGTAAGATGAAGCTGTGGCAGTTAAAGTGTCAAATTGCTCAAATTCTAAATCTACACTTTAACTGTCATCACTCAGTGCTACAGAATCATGAGAGCTGTAGTTTTACAATATCTTTAGTGTTCTTTTCCAAACACTGCTGATGCCTCACCAAGTTACAAATCTCACAATTACATAACATTATGCTATGGCAGTTAAACGTGTTGTCAATCTGACTTCCGTAATAATAATAATAATAATAATAATAATAATAATAATAATAATAATAATAATTTATTTATACCCCGCCACCATCTCCCCATGGGGACTCGGGGAGGCTCACAATGTTACAAAAGTAACAGCGCAAATATACCAACAATATACACAGTTTAAAACACAAGAAGATAATAAAACAGAAGTTAAAACAAAGGTTTATACAACAGTAATAATATTTCCATAGTGTAAATGCACCCCTAGTTGGGAGACCTAGAACTGTCTCCTTCATTGGCCTATATGCATCCCAATCCTAATTTATCCTGTTTCCACTCTCCACCTTTTAAAGCTCGTTTAACTTCTTTCAATTGGTTAATGTTATTATGTCAATTAGAATAGCTATCTTGCATATGGGAGGGAGTTGTTGTAACTTTAAAGTCAAGTAGATTGAGAAATTACTGTTCCTTTCAAATCCAACGTGCAGCCCTTCCAAAATAGCTCTTGCCTCCCAGATGGAGAACAGAAGGAAGGAGGGGAGAGGCACCAAGATTTGTTTTTGTCCTCAGCACCTCTACACCTCCTCTTCCATGTTCTCCACCAGGGAGGTAAAATTTCTGCTGGACGAGAATGACTGGGGAGAAAATTTTGAGTTTGAAAGGCAAGGAGAACAGGCTTCATCTAGCTTGATGAAGTTTCAGCTTATCTTACAGTGTCCCATATCCAGCCCTGGTAGCTCTCTTAGATGATTGGAATTATTTGTTGACTTTATTTTGGAATTGTTTAAATTGTTTATATTGTTCTATCTGTTTGCTCTCTTAAGATCTCATGATAAAACAATAGACTCAAAACATTCAAACACACAAACAAATGAATGTTATACACCAGCCCTGCCCTGTCCTACCTGCTTTCTCTGTGTTGTAAATTTGATAATCAAAGGGTTGTTACTTAGCAAAGCTCTTAGTCCCAAAACAAGCATTACAATTTTCTCCTTCAAACCATGTCTATAGCTATGATCGATGGTAGAGATATTCTCATATCTCTTAGGCCCCCTGTTTGTATATTTATGGGGCTCCAGAAATTGAAGATTTTTGTCATTATTTGCTGAACCATATTCTTGAGAATTATTCCAATAATGTTTCAGAAAAGATATTCTCTCATGTCTGATACCGATTCTAGGGTAACTTGCAATTTTTCTCTTTTCACCCTGGCCTGACAACATTGATAGCGTGAGCAAGATTGTTGTGTGTTTTCTGGGCTGTATAGCCATGTTCCAGAACTATTACTTCTGGAACATGGCCATACAGCCTGGAAAACACACAACAACCCTGTGATTCCGGCCATGAAAGCTTTTGACAACACAACTCAGGCAAGATTTATCACTGATATGGCAGTTGATTGCTCTGGGGATGCTCTATCTAATTTAATTGAACGTATCTAATTGTACACCCCCGGTAGCACAGCGTGTTAAAGCACTGAGCTGCTGAACTTTCAGACTGAAAGGTTGCAGGCTCAAATCCAGGGAGCAGAGTGAGCTCCTGCTGTTAGCCCTAGCTTCTGCCAACCTAGCAGTTCGAAAACATGCAAATGTGAGTAGATCAAGAGGTACCACTCCAGTGGGAAGGTAACGGTGCTCCATGCAGTCATGCCAGCTACATGACCTTGTAGGTGTCTATGGACAATGCTGGCTCTTCAGCTTAGAAATGGAGATGAGCACCAACCCCCAGAGTCAGACACGACTGGACTTAATGTCAGGGGAAAATCTTTACCTTTACCTATCTAATTGTAGTATTGTTGTTTATGTGTTTTAATTGTGCTGATTTTAAAAAAAATATGCAAGAATTTTATGCCATTTATTTAATGTATTATTTTGACATTCCTGTACTTTTATATTATACTTATTGTTTGTATGCAAATGGCCTAAAGTCTAAGCATGACTATACTACCACCAATGTATTTGCTCTTTTTCTGATCCTGCTGCCACTTACTGTTCTATGCAAACTGAACACACCACTGTTTAGTGTTCCCCATGACTTGAACTTGCTTCTACTTGACTATTATTATGACTTGCTAGATATTATGACTGCCTACCATTCACCCCAATGTAAGTCTGTTGCCTTATACTTACCATCCTAACTGATTCCAGAAGCACTGACATTCATTACTCACTTAGACCTATAGACCCTGATGGCAGAGTTGACTTGTTTTCTAGACTGGTCTACAAAATGATTTGCACCTTTGAAAAATACACAGAGAAATTTTACTTCCATTTTTAGCTAATAATCTGTTACTTCTTGATCAAATCCTTATGTGCAATGCAGAATGCTATAAACCAGGGTTTTGTATTTAGCAAACCAACAAAATCAATCATATATTTTCCAGCTGTATTGTTTTGGCACTTTTATTACTGAACTTTGTCTTGATATTAGCCAAGGTATAAATAATCATACATTCATATTAAAATATAGATTAAGAAATACTGGAGAAAGGGCTAAATGATCTTAATTAACAATGACAACAACATTGGTTAAATGTGAATTTCTCATGTTAGCAAAAATCTTTGGGATAATAACTAAAAACGAGGAGTATTAGGTAGCTAATTGGAGGATATTCTTTGCAAAATTCTTTGGTAGGCTAGAAATGTAGAGCAAGTGGAGATTATCTTTTTGGAGCTGGATTTACAGTGTGATTATAACACGATTATTCTTATTTCCTGTTCTTTTGTTGTGCCTTAAGGAAACAGCACATCTATAACAGATAGGATGCTTGAGGAATTTAATATTTTTGAATTCCAATATAACTGAACCCCACTCAATTCTATAAATATCAATTAAATTTCTCACTTTGTAAATGTTTGTATAGTTTTCAGCTTTTAAAAATCCATTGTTAAAATGCATTTTAAATGCATACTTGGAGGAAAGTATTTAGAAATGAATACCAGCTGTTGTAAATTATATTTCAGAGGAAGGAATTGGCAAAACTACCTCTGAGTATTTCTTGCTTAAGAAAACCCTATGAGGTTACAATAAGTCAGCAGGTAACTTGAAGGCACATAGAGTCAAATATATGTTCCTCTTTCTTGGAAGGGTGTGGTTGATTTTTTTTTTTAGTTGCAAATTAAAATGGAAAACTGATGAGAACAGACTTATGAATGAGATGATCACATGAGATGATGCTCGGAACACATGGATCATACTCTTTTCTGTCCATCTTATGAAGGATGGCTGTTTAGTAGTTTCATTCCTCAACCTGCTCCTGTGCTTTTCATGGTAGCTTAACATACAGAAATCTCACAGTTGGATTTTCACACACTATTATAACTTTAAAGCCAAGGTAGCTTTGTTTATAGTACATTTATGTGTTTCTCAGAGTAGCACAGGGGAATGACCACTACTAAGGATGGGCCATATTTATTCCTATTCATGTACCACTATAATCTCCATGCACATGAGGTTAATATTGTGGACTGGAATGTGAACATTAATGTCCTATTTAATACACACCTTCTTCCCAAGAAACCAGGAGTTAGACCTCTGTGCATTAACATCAAGGGTCTAAAGAGAGCCCTGGAACCATGTTCAGCAAAAGATAAATATCCAGTACTCAGGGGGAAATTAGGGGATATTTATGTTACCTAGTGATTTTTTAGCTAAATATTGCTGTGGTGGCGCAGCAGGTTAAACTGCTGAGCTGATGAACTTGCTGACCGAAAGGTTGGCAGTTTGAATCCAGGGAGCGGGGTGAGCTCCTGCTGTTAGTCTTAGCTTCTGCGAACCTAGCAGTTCAAAAACATGCAAATGTGAGTAGATCAATAGGTACCACTCCAGCAGGAAGGTATCAGCCTCGATTAGTCATGTTGGCCACATGACCTTGGAGGTGTCTACAGACAACCCTGGCTCTTCAGCTTAGAAATGGAGATGAGCACCACCCTCCAGAGTTGGCCACGTCAAGATTTAATGTCAGGGGAAAATCTTTACCTTTACCTTAGTGATATTAAAAACAATTTTAGTATATTTAGCACTTCAACAGCCCACAGTATATTAACAAACTACTGCCATTATTTGAAAATGGATGTGTCATTTCTTTTTATGTGCTTTATTTATTTTATGTCCGTCATCTTCTGTAAAAAGTCTTGGTGTCTTATTGGACCCTCTGCTCACAATGGAGGCCCAGGTCTCTGCTGTGAGCAGATCTGCGTTTTTCCATCTAAGTTAGACTAGGCGACTGGCTCCCTACCTATCTAGGAATGACCTGGCGACGGTGATCCAGGCGACGGTCATCTCGAGGCTCGACTACTGTAACGCCCTCTACATTGGCCTTCCTTTGTCAGTGATCCAGAAACTGAAGCTGGTGCAAAATGCGGCGGCTCGTCTTCTCGCCGGGGTGCCAGCGAGGTGGCGTATCACTCCAATTTTTCAACAGCTGCACTGGCTACTGATCGAATACCGGATTACGTTCAAGATACTGGTACTAACTTTCAAGGCCTTACATGGTCTGGGGCCAGCGTACCTGAGGGCCCACTTATCCCCCTTCCAACCCCAGAGATTACTTCGGTCCAAAGACCAAAATTTGCTTGAAGTCCCTAACATATGGACTTATCATTTGTCTTCTACTAGGCAGAGAGCCTTCTCGATTGTAGCCCCTCAATTATGGAATGCCTTGCCAGATGAAACTCGAACCACCCGAGACTTACTTGCCTTTCAGAAAGCCTGTAAAACCTTGCTCTTCCGACAAGCTTTCAATGGTTGAAAAACTCGGGGCTATGTCTGTTTTTATTGTTTTTATTGTTATTTAAAGCCAAGTGTATTGTTTTAATCTATTTTTGTAAACCGCTCTGAGCCAAACTGGGAGTAGTGGTATATAAGTTTAATAAATAAATAAAATTAATTTGTTTTCAGCCTTTGTATTTTGTTTGGTTGTATTTATTTCATTTTTCATACCTCTTCTTATATTTGTATGTCTATGTCCAACCAAACACGGATTTGTTTTATAAAACTGTTGGTCTCCTGACGTATCCACCTTGTGTTTCTGAACCACAAGCAGAGATTCAAAAATGTGTGTTTTTACAGTCACTATGGTACACATTCGGTAAACGCCTCACCTCTGCTCTTTAGTTCTTTTGTTAGATTATCCCAGCCTTTCCATTGGTTGTCCTAAATATTTCATTTTTTCTAAGTTTTGTCAGAATAGCTCCACATTATCCTATTTTTACCCCTGCTTGAACCTCATATTCAAGTATTCAAGTCTTAATTTACATCGTTTAACTCTCCCCACTTTCACAAGTATTATTTAAAGAAAACAAAGGGACTGTTGTGAATAACTTGGAAGGTGAGGATGAGGAGATACTGATGAAAGGCTCATAGGTCAGGCTGGAGCCCAGCAGCTCCCTCAGCCAAGCTTTGAAGCAACGCCCTTGGAAGGAGCCAGTGACAGATTTACCATTGTGTGCTTAAGCACAATGACTGGGGGGGGGGGTTATCTTCCTTGCAGAGTGTTTTTTTGTGATGGATTTTGCTTTTGTAGTGCAATTATAAATTTGAGCCCCAGTGGCGAAGTGTGTTAAAGCACTGAGCTGGAGACCGAAAGGTCTCAGGTTCAAACCCTGGGAGCGGCGTGAGTGGCTGCTGTTAGCTCCAGCTCCTGCCAACCTAGCAGTTCGAAAACATGCCAATGTGAGTAGATCAATAGCTACCGCTCCGGCGGGAAGGTAACGGCGCTCCATACAGTCATGCTGGCCACATGACCTTGGAAGGGTCTACGGACAATGACAGCTCTTTGGCTTAGAAATGGAGATGAGCACCAACCCCCAGAGTCGGTCACGACTGGACTTAACGTCAGGGGAAACCTTTACCTTACTATAAATTTGAAGATGTTTGTTTCGGAGTGATTCTAGATATAATGATAGAATTGATAGTCTATGGGAGTGTGCTACAAGGCAGGTAGCGTAGGTCTACTGGGCCCAAGTAAGAGGCCACATAATTTAACTAGCACAGGGCTTCATTTGTCATAAATCCAGTACTTCTCAACCTGCAGAACAAGTGCAAGCAAGTTCCTCTGAGCAGGTTGAGGAAAAGGCAACTGTTTCAGATTGTGTGGAGATACGTCTCATCTGTGCAGGTCCTCAAGCTTACCCAAGAAGTGAGCCAGCAACAGGGAACACCTGTGAATGCAGGATTTAATGAGCTCAATCATGTCACCTTGTTGCTGGCTGCAATGTCAGTTCTAGAAGTTATGACTTCAAACTGTTTCGATCTTGTGTTCCTGAACTCTGGATCTACCCTTGGACCTTGACTTATGGATTCTGATTCAACCTTGTACTCTGGACACTCTGATATAGAATCATAAAGTTGGAAGAGACCTCATGGGATATCCAGTCCAATCCCCTGCCAAGAAGCAGGAAAATCTCATTCAAAGCACCCCCGACAGATGGCCATCCAGCCTCTGCTTAAAAGCCTCCAAAGGAGGAGCCTCCACCACACTCTGGGGAAGAGAGTTCCAGTGTTGAACAGCTCTCACAGTTAGGAAGTTCTTCCTAATGTTCAGGTGGAATCTCCTTTCCTGTAGATTAAAGCCGTTGTTCCATGTCCTAGTCTCCAGGGCAGCAGAAAACAAGATTGCTCCCTCCTCCCTATGACTTCCCCTCACATACTTCTACATGGCTATCATGTCTCCTCTCAGCCTTCTCTTCTACAGGTTCAACATGCCCAGTTCTTTAAACCGATCCTCATATTTGTTTTTTAACCATGGAATGAACATTCAGCTTCTGTACTGTGTTATCTTCCTAAAGTTTGCATCTCTATTGGGCTATTGGCTTGACTTTGGACTGTTGATTAATGCTATGCTGGTATTTGGGGTTTGAGGCTTCTGACAATAAACAATATTTGCAAATGTCATTCAATCCGCTGAAAATATGAAGACAAAATCCAAGGTCTACTGAGGCTTGAATTGTTTTAAACTCAAAGAAGCAAAAGATTAAAGGAACATTTCATCTTAGAAGTTGAACAAACATACCTTTTCTTAAACCATACAAAGGAAGCAATTAAAAAAACTCTCTGTGTTCTGCAGCTGGTTTTGTTTTCCATCATAGACTTTCTAGGAATACTCTCTTGGGTAGGTTCCTTAGGCCACATGCTTTATGCATTTTTAAAAAGTCGTCTCTGCAAATAAAATAATATTTGAGGGCAGAACTGTTGCAGTTGTAAAAGAGTAAAATACTGATTTTCAGGTTTTTTCCAGTAAATAATAATAACAATAACTTAATTTTTATATCCTGCCTCCATCTCCCCATAGGTATTTGGGGCAGCTTACATGGGGACAAGCCCAATCAACATAGTTAAAATATAACACACTAAAATTCATAAACAGATCATAAAACAATATAAAACAAACAACAGCATAGCAGTACAAAACAACCATCAAACAAACAACCAGTGACCTGAAATAGTAAATAGTAAAAAGAGCTTGTATTTCTCTCACTTTATATCTTCATTCTCTTCCTTCAAGAAGCAAGAAAAAATTTCTACCAGTTTGAGTGGTGGGCAGCTGAAAATAAATTTTCAGCCAGGGGGCTTTACATTTAACATCAGTGAATGAAGAGCTATGCCTGTTTTCAACTATGCTGGAAGGATTCAACAGCTAAAAACACTATCTGGATTTTTTTAAAAAAAATTAATAAAAGCGATCTCTTTCCACATGCCTACCCAATTGATTTAAAACTGTCAATTTTAAACTGACATTTTTATAAGCATGGATTATTTTAAAGTGTGTTTTAATCTTAGGTTATGTGTTTTAAATCAATGTGCTTTAAATAGCTATAAATTGTAGCGATCTATTGAATTTCAGCCCTGTGGTATACCCTGTTTTGAGCCATGGGGAGAGATGAGTAAGAAATAAAATTATTATAATAACAATCATCATCATCATCATCATCATCATTTACATGTACATAACAACACAGCATATATGCACATTAAGTCCAAGTGTCTGGAGCTTGTCTCTGAATAATATTTGTTACTATTATTTATTCCATTCCTTATTGAAGATTTTTTTTTCTCCTACCATAGTAAATATTAGTTACATCACCCCAGTGTGCCTAGCACCATTTCCTCCCATGAATTGTCTACACCAGCCCTTTTCTGTTAAACCTGAATATCCAGGACCTTCTGATCCTTAGCATGAGTAAGTTTTATCCCAAATTAAGCAAAGTCATAAAATGCTCCCAAGCTTCACCAAAATCCCAAAGTAACCCTGCACTTTGGATTTTGTATGGGTAGTCCCCCCAAAGTGAACCAGTCTGCTGTCCACATGAACTCACCCTCCTCTTCCCTGTTTTCTGCAATGTAGGGAAAGGGGGAAGGACCCAGTAATGTGTTGTTATTGTTGCTGCAGCAGCAGCGAATTGAAAAGCTCCTGACTATTGCTGAGAACATTTGCTGACAACTTACCGCCTTTGCTTGGTTAGTATGAATCTTTGCTGATGTCAGCAAAGGAGCCCCATGATGGATAGGAGGTCTTCAGAGCTCTCTGATTGACTGTTGTGGTAATGGGGCTGGAGACGAATCTGGAAAGTGCTCTCATTTCTGGTAACAGGTTTTTAAAGGGTTAACCCCCTTTTTAAAAAGGGTTAAACAGGATCCCCCGGTGGCATAGTGGATTAAAGCCTTGCGACTTGAAGGTTGGGTTGCTGACCTAAAGTCTGCCAGGTTCGAATCCAACCCGGGGAGAGCGTGGATGAGCTCCCTCTATCAGCTCCAGCTCCATGCGGGGACATGAGAGAAGCCTCCCACAAGGATGGTAAAAACATCAAAACACCCAGGCATCCCCTGCGCAATGTCCTTGCAGACAGCTAATTCTCTCACACCAGAAGCGACTTGCAGTTTCTCAAGTTGCTCCTGACACAAAGAAAGGGTTAAACAACTTTGCTGCACTGTAGGCAAAATTGGGGGCTACTTTTTAGCTTGCTAGAAATGCTACAGTATTTTGAAGCTTTGTTGCAGCCTGGACAGCAGGATCAGATCTGATTCGGACAATGCACTATCCAACGGCACCATCACCCTTTCCATGTGCTGATCACTGCAGAGAGTGGATCATGCTCATATTGCCACCACCACACCCTGCTGGCCAAGGAATTCCATATTTATTTATTTATTTATTTATTACCAAATTTATATCCCCCCCTTCTCACCCAGAAGGAAACTCAGGGTGGCTTACAGTAAAACACAGATACATAAAAATATATAATACAATGCGAGTCAATTAAAATCAATTAGATAATTAATTACAACAACATTCATAAAATACAGTAATAAATAAATATTAATATAAAGTAATATGAACTCTTTGCCATCATGAGCACCCCATTCTGGCATCAGCAGTGGTGCCCACACTCTCAGAAAGAAATCTTTAAAGAAAGTGAACCTGAGCTGACACAACAACTTCAACTGCTCATTGAAAAAGTGTGGGTGACTGAGAAAATCCCAGACTTAAAAATGCAGACTTAAAATATGCCACTATCATCACTTTTTTTTTAAAGGTTATAAAACAGACTGCAGAAATTACTGAGGCGTCTCCCTTCTAACCTCCACTGGGAAAATCATCCCAAGAATCCTTGCAAACCAACTTCTACCTGACTCCGAAGACATCCTCCCAGAATCCCAGAACTGCTTCCACCCCTCCAGAGGAACAGTGGACATGATTTTCACTGCACCACAGCTCCAAGAAAAATGCAGGGAAGAAAATCGACCTCTGTACATGGCATTCATTGACCTTGCAAAGGCATTTGACACAGTGAATCACAGTGCTCTCTGGACCATCTTCCAAAAAATCGGATGCCCTGACAAATTTGTGAACATCCTGTGGCTTCTCCATGATGACATGATGGCAACAGTCTTGGACAGCAATGGCTCTCAAAGTGACCCATTTAAGGTGGAACCATGTGTCAAACAGGGATATTGTTATTGCCCCAATGTTATCTCCATCTTCATCGCTACGATACTTTATCTTGTTGATGGGAAGCTTCCCACTGGAGTGGAAATTATCAGACAGATGGCAAGCTATTTAATCTCAGCAGACTGAAAACCAAAACCAAGGTCACAACAACATCTTTTATAGAACTCCAATATGCCGGTGATAACATAGTCTGTGCACATTTAGAAGAAGACCTACAAGCCACTCTAAACACCTTTGCATAAGAATACGAGAAACTCGGCCTCTCATTGAACATCGAGAAAACCAAAGTGCTCTTCCAGCAGTCGCCAGCCAATCCCTCTGCAATTCCAGAAATACAGCTTAATGGTGTAATGTAGAAAATGTTGACCATTTCCGTCACCTTGGCAGCCACCTCTCCACAAAAGTCTACATTGACACTGAAATAAAACACTGCCTGAGCTCTGTGAGTGCAGCATTTTCCCGAATAAAGCAGAGAGTGTTTGAGGATCAGAACACCCATAGGGATACAAAGGTGCTTGTTTATAAAGCTATTGTCCTTCCAACTCTGTTACATGCCTGTGAAATAATGACTGTCTGCAGACATCACACTCAACTCCTGGAACTAGTCCATTAGTATTGTCTCCAAAGAATCCTGAAAATCTCTTGGGAAGACAGGTGGAAAAATGTCAGTGTGCTGGAAGAAGCAAAGACCACCACATTGAAGGGATGCTCCTACACCATCAACTCCACTGGACTGGCCACATTGTCCAAATGCCTGATTACTGTCTGCCAAAGCAGCTACTATATCCCCAACTCAAGAATGGTAAATGGAAGGCTGGTAGATAGGAAAAGAGATTTAAAGATGGGCTTAAAGCTAACCTTAAAAACTGTGACATAGACACCGAGAACTAGGAAGTAGGGTTGTCCAAAAATTCGTTATGATTCTTATTTCGGAATTGTTTTGGATTGTTCTCGCTTTTTGAACCGAGTATTGAAACGTTGTCCCTGGGCGCAACTGGCAATGTAATTCGAACCATCGTTGGCCCATTCTCTAATTGTGTCTTAATGTTTCGTTAAATTCCCCCCCTCCCAATTTTTTTTAAATATTTTTAAAATATATATTTTTTAAAAAATTTTGTTTCTGCAACCTAACTTGAAGCCTAAAATGGCTTCCGCTCCCAGGCCAATCAGAGACTTCCACGATGGCTGGAAAAGGTGGGGGCTAGCGTCCTCTGCGTCCACGTGGTAGATCTCCATAAAAAACCCCTCCCTTACCCTGGCAAGCCATTCTGGGGCTGGGTTACCGAGCAGAGAGGGTGGTTCGCGCTGCCTGCATTGAGGGGAGAGAGGGTTAGAAGGCTTTGGGTCTGGGAAGGGATGGCTTTTGTTGCTGGTTCGATTTTGTGTGTATTTTTTGGGTAATTGGCTTGGGGCTTGTGGGATCTGGCAAAGAGTCCTTCCTTGAAAAGAGGCATTAGGCAATTTTTAGTTTTCAAAGGACGTGGGTGCCAAGGCATAGCTTTCCTGAAGCTCCGTTTCTATTCCCAAACCCTCTGCCTCATATTTGATTTCAGCAATTGATCAGCCAATGTTTTGAATCATTAAAGGGGCCAACGAAATCTATAGTTTCCAAAGGGCGATTGCATTTCTGCCAGGGCATTGTTTGGGGTCCTCTCCATTTCTAGTCCAAAGCCCTCTGCCTCATGTTTGATTTCAGCAATCGATCAGCCAATGTTTTGAATCCTTAAAGGGTCCTACGAAATCTATAGTTTCCAAAGGACATTGCCAATCCTGTCAAGGCATTGCTTGGCGTGTGCTGCGTTTCTAATCCAAAGTCTACACAAGTAGAAGAGGGACTTTCACAGTAATAAGAACCCAATTGAACAGGAAATAAGACTTTCAAACCAGGAACAGGTTTCTTCAAATATTGAAAAATAGTGTATTATAAAAAGTTATGAAAATTTGCCAAAAATCACAGGAGACAGGAAACGTTCTGCAATTTGTTGAGCAAAGAGTGTTGAATGTGATCTCCCACTGTACCAAATTTGATGAGGATAGCTCAAGAAATGAGGGCGGGGGAGCCCTGTAAAAGTCCCCCCCGGTTTCCTTTTGGGGGGGCGATTGCGCATGCGCGTCCACCATTTTAGAAACATTAAGAATCATTACGAATTTTTGGAAATATCCGAAATTTTTGGGTGAAAAATTCAGAAATACTTTCTATATCGAAGCGCCGGCACCCCCTACTTTAGAAACGAGAATTGAAACATTTTTTCCATCGATCGGACAAGCCTACTAGGAAGCCCTGGCCATTGAGCGCTCTAGCTGGAGATCAGCAGTGATTAGCAGTGCTGTGGAATTTAAAGAGGCATGAATGGAGGGTGAAAGGGGAAAATGTTCCAAGAGGAAGGCACGTCAAGCCAACCCTGATCAGGACCATTTTCCATCTGGAAACCGATATCCTCATTGTGGAAGAACATGCAGGTCAAGAATAGGGCTCCACTGTCATCTACGTATCCATCACCAGGATACCACAGGTGGAGGACAATCATACTTGGATAATGGGAGATCGCCTAACTAAGTAACTCCAGGGAGTGAATCATGCTCATATTGCAACCACCACACCCTACTGGCCAAGGAGTTCCATTATGGCATCAGCAGAAGTGCCCACACTCTCAGCAAGATGAAGGGGAGATTTTGCTGGTCATATAGGCACTTCTTGTAGTGTCAGAATGCATGATGGCCAGGAGATCAGACAGAGCTGCATGACCAGCTTAGAGTGGTAGTGGCAAAACACAGAGGATGAAGTCAATGCCCAATGGGGCTGATACAGTCTTTGTTTGGCTGTACAGTATGAATATCAACGTGGCACCGCTGTGGGTTCAGCTGGCTGCATTTGGCTGCTTCCAAGGGCAGGGTGGAGCATAAATGCTTTGGACTGGCCTCATATTTAACAGCCACTGCAGAGAGAGTTTAATAGTGCCCTTTAACAAAGCTCTGATTCACATTAGACTCCTCCCCTGTTTCAGAAAGCCAATATAATCTTTCTTCTTGCCACAGATAGAAAGAATATGGGGATGGAACAAAAATCATTTTGACACTGTGGCAGAAATAAACGATCAAAGCTCTTTTCTCTCTGACTCGGGGCCATCTACTCTATAGGATTATAGCTCTGTTATTCAGTTTTAACTACCATGCTTACTTTCTACAGGCTCCTTGTACTTGAAGTTTAGGAAGGCCATTTATAATTCTCAGCCATGTTGTCTAGTGTCTCATTAAACTGCAAACTACAAAGGATTCCATGGGGCAGAACAATAGCACTAAAAAGGGAATAATAGTGTGATAATACTATAGCAAGACTAGGGCCCAGATTTGTGAATCATTGCTTCACAGTTGCTACTTTATGTTTTGGATTTTTTTTATAAAAAAAACTAATAATAATTATGAGCAGCTAATAAAATTAATAATGTCATGTTTCATTTGGTTATGAGTCAGCTTAGCTAGAAGGGCAGACTTACTGCCAAAACCCATTTTGTTCCTCGACTAAACTTTGCTACTCATTTTCCTTTTCACATGCATACGCATACAAACCCACAGAGACAAGGGTATAAAGAAAACTTTTATGATCCTCAGCTAGAAAGAGTGTTACCACACACTAAGATATCACACCAAGAAAATGGCAAAATGTGTGAAATTCTATGCATTTTAGGCCTTTTTTATGGTTTTCCCAGAAAAAAGCATGTATTTTTTCACAGAAAACATGAGTTTTGCACAGAAAACTATATGTGGTTACAAGTACGCTGCTCTCTGTGAAAGCAAAGCTTGTATTCAAAAGAATTCTTTGCATAATTGTCCCGTAGTGTGAAAAATTACCAAAAATGTACAGCTCTTCCAATTTCACACAGCAAGGAAAGTATTTTAAATTCTTCATTTTTGAAATTGGGATTGAATTAAATCAAGATCCTTACCACGAGAAGTATATTAATTTTCACCTAGTGCAAAGATAACTACAGAACTTGAAACAGTGGGTTAAGAAATGGCATAGTTACTTGTAACCGTTTTCTAAAGTAGTGTGCATGTATTGAAATTAAATTTAATAGCTAACAACAAATAGAAATAATGCTATCTGGGATTTTGTTGATGCTTTTTGTGTAATGAGTCATTTTTGCTGTTATTTTTAGGGCCCCTTTTCACTGCAAAATTAATGAAATTTAACACTACTTTAACTGCTATTACTCAATGCTATTTTCCATGATATTGAGCTTTCTCCACTAAAGTGTACTAGAGTTTTATCAAACTACAAATTCCAGGCATCCATAGCATTGAGACATGACAGTCTTAATTCTGCAAAAAATACATCATTTCACAGTATTTTAGAAGCATTTTGAGGTGAGATTTTCACATTTTAAGATATTTTCTCATCATCCCTAAGCTTTAGATAAGATTGATTAAAAAATAATAAAAATGCCAGAAAAAGGAATAATGCAATTAATACATAATGAGGCACTAAAAGAAATCTGGTAATGACAGTAATGAAATACGTTTTAGAGCTACATAATGAATTAGCATTTAAAACAACTTTGCAAGCTTTGGATTAATATTTACACAGTTATAAATACTGCCTATTAATTGTGTTGCTCAAAGTGAGTAAGTAAAGGAATTGCTCAGGTATTCGTTTGTGAAGTTAGGACAGCAAACTGAACATATATCTTGACAGGCATTCTCTAATCATTTTTGTACATCTTTACCCAGCATGTTGCAATAAATTAATATCCCAGAAGTATGCATTAGAAGGAATGGAAATTGTTTTACTGTTTCATGGGAGGTGTTAAAATAGATTATAATGAGTAACTTAGTATATACATGTTCATTACGTTTTGGCGGGGAGATCACAAATGGCAACCCACATGTACAGATGCCAGACAATTCTGTCACAGATAATTTTGAGAGAGGAATTCAAAAATCCATCACCATGACAGCACTCCTTTGACAGGAGATAGAGAAGGCAAATTATAGTTGATTTTTATGCCACTATTTGCATGTGTGAATGAGACATTTGAGTTTAAACATCACAGATGGAATACCCTCCCCGTCGCCACCTGGAAATATGGTGTTATTCACTGGAGCCAACTCACATAGTCACCTGCTGGATCTGAAATGTTGCTTCATCAAGCATTTATGAACCAGTTTGTTGACTGTAAAAAAGATTTGCGCAAGCTGTGTTTTGGAAATATAAAATTGTAAAATCTCAATATGATGTGCACCTCCAAGCAAGCTTGAGAAAGAGAGTGCTTTCTGGATTACTTACTTAATAACTATGATTGTTCCCTTCATATATTAGATTTTTAATTCAATGCAAGAGAAACCTGTTTTGAATGGCATACTGCAGAATAAATTAAAATACGCTTTAATGTTTGTAGCGGCATTCACTATGTTCTCTTTCTGTTGCTGCAGAGCTGGCAAATGGAAAGGAAAGTGGGAGAAGTTCAAAAGATCACATTATGCTTCTTTTTATACACACACATAAAACACTAAAAGGAATCATGCATGTCTCTTCTGTGTAGCTATAGCAACAACCATAGTTTATGCCTCATATATATATACACATATTCATATTGTGCTAAAATGCAATTTGCATGGTGGCTTTAACAAATTTATTTATTTAACTTTGCAGTGAGATGGCGTGTGCCGAAAAGATTTTAAAGTAGAAAAGCTTATTTCCTGTTGGATTTTTGTCCACAAAAGGAGAAAAGGAAAGATTGTTTTCAGGATCTCTTCCTACGTGCATTACTTGTTCAGTTGAACAGATGGTTGCTATGATTCAAAAACAGCAGAAATAGACCTGTATGTGTGCTTCACATATAAGAACAATGGTCCGCAACCTGACGTCCCCAGATGTTCTTGGCCTTCAACTCCCAGAAATCCTAACAGCTGGTAAACTGGCTGGGATTTCTAGGAGTTGTAGGCTAAGTTGTAGGTTGAGAATCACTATCTTAGAACAATTAATTCTGTTTGCATTTATTACTGAATTTGGGACAGTCACAGACAAGAGCCCAGAGAGTAGCACTGACTGCTTGTGAGTCCATGGAGGTCCACAGTGCCCCATTACAGGTACCATTTTGAAAGACTAGAAGGCTATTTCTATACTGAAAAAAAAAACCCCATACTTGCCTGAATCTGGTACTAGCAGGTTTCACAACATACAATGAATCTAGAGTTTTTAGCTTTTAACTCAACTTTGCTCTACACTAAGCAAAATTAGGGGATTCTTCAGAATTCGCAGAAACTCTGGAGTATTCACAGCTGTTTCCAACTGTTCATGTAGCTGGCCACACAGGGAATAGGATGGGTCACCTCTGTATCTCTGCTCCCTATCAGTCACAGAGTGTCTGGCCATTGCATTGACATCTGCAGCAGTAAGATTAGGGCAGCAAGAATGAGAGTGTCACTCTATCACCACATTTGTTTCTTTATGACCACCACAGATGTGACTGCAATGGCTAGGTGCTTGCAGGGAATTCCAAAGCAAGCAAGGAGCAGTGGCGACAAAGAAGACAAGGGGATGGCCTACCAGGACTAATGGGGTCTTGGCCTGTCTGGACCAACTACACACCAATGTAGTATAACAGAGTTTTTAGCACAGTGAATATAACCACCATAATGTCTGAAACATAATGTCCCACATTAAACAGCCAAAACAGACATGAGATTTCATAACTTTAAACTGCTTTTTAACCTAAATTAAAACTCATTGGAGGTTGTGTGAGAAGCATCTTGCCAGATTTTGTCGCCATTACAAATCAATTCTTGCTACAACACTATTACTGTAGGAATATTTGGTATCTCGTATATTTAGCAGAGTGCACCCAGGCTAGTGCAATATGAGCTTGTGGTTGAGACAGAAGTAATTACACAGGATACTCTTGCAAGGTAGAAAAGTAAATCTCGATTTATTGTGTCAGGAAATCCATATTAGAGTAGAAAAGAAGTGTGTGGATATAACCTAACATCCATTATCAGGGTTGGAGCCCCATGCATGCTCCTTTCTAGACAAAGGGAATAAAGATAATAACTTACTTCTTGAGAGAAGGTAGAGGTGAAGTCTGCAAGTAAGAATGAAGTGAAAGGCTTGCATACACAGAAAATGAAAGCAAAGGGCATGTATTATCTACACTTCCTTGTCTCACTAAGCACTTTGTTTCCATCATTTACCAGCTTCATATTTCAGTGGGATTGCTATCTACTCAGCAACCATGTGTTTGTGCTAAAACAGTAGTGAATGATGCCCCAGCCTTCTTTGTAAAGCCTAAAAGTAAAAAAGAGAAACTGCTTCTTGGCCAAGCCTTCTCATTGCAGAGGGGCAGCGTGATGGAATTCAAGGGGTGATGAATTTCAGAGTCCCCATTGAATCATAGAATCATAGAATCATAGAATAGTAGAGTTGAAAGAGACCTCATGGGCCATCTAGTCCAACCCCCCACTAAGAAGGAAATCGCATTCAAAGCACCCCCGACAGATGGCCATCCAGCCTTTGCTTAAAAGCCTCCAAAGAAGGAGCCTCCACCACAGTCCGGGGGAGAGAGTTCCACTGTCGAACAGCCCTCACAGTGAGGAAGTTCTTCCTGATGTTCAGGTGGTATCTCCTTTCCTGTAGTTTGAAGCCATTGTTCCGTGTCCTAGTCTGCAGGGCAGCAGAAAACAAGCTTGCTTCCTCCTCCCTATGACTTCCCTTCACATATTTGTACATGGCTATCATGTCTCCTCTCAGCCTTCTCTTCTGCAGGCTAAACATGCCCAGCTTTTTAAGCCGCTCCTCATAGGGCTTGTTCTCCAGACCCTTAATCATTTTAGTCGCCCTCCTCTGGACGCTTTCCAGCTTGTCAACATCTCCCTTCAACTGTGGTGCCCAAAATTGGACACAGTATTCCAGGTGTGGTCTGACCAAGGCAGAATAGAGGGGGAGCATGACTTCCCTGGATCTAGACGCTATACCCCTATATATGCAGGTCAGAATCCCATTGGCTTTTTTAGCTGCCGCATCACATTGTTGGCTCATGTTTAACTTTTTGTCCACGAGGACTCCAAGGTCTTTTTCGCACACACTGAGTCTCACTTATCTGATATAAATGAGCCAGCAGAACGTTGGATAAGCAAGCATATTGGATAATAGGGAGGGATCAAGGAAAAGCCTATTAAACATCATATTACATTATGATTTTACAATTTAAGCACCAAAACATCATGTTTTACAACAAATCGACAGAAAAAGCAGTTCAGTATGTGGTAACATTATGTAGTAATTACTGTATTTACAAATTTAGCACTCCCGGCAGGTGCTTGGTGTGCGGGGGGTGGATGCGGTTGGGGTTGCTGTATGTTGCTGTTTGGAAAGGAGAGAACAGGGCCCAGTGCTCCCCCTTCCTTCTGGGCCTTCCCCTTCCTGCCTCCTCCGGCTCCCGGCTCCCTACCCCGCTCTCTCTCTCTCCCTTACTTGCTTACTCCCTTACAGGCCAGGTCCTGGAGGCAAAGGTGGCAGCGGCAGCAGAACCAGGAGCCTGGCATCCATTGGGAGGGGCGAGTGTGGGTGCGATCATGCTTTTTTGAGGGGGTTAGGGGTGGCGGATAATATGAAGTGTCAGATGAGTGAAGGTTGGATAAACGAGACTCTACTGTATTATTATTAGAAGCTATGATAAAAGCCGACTAATTTCAATTTGAGCCATGAGTTTTAACTGCTTAAGATGTAATAGTAGCTTGATAAGTGTGGCATATTCTTTCAAAACTGAATATTGTAAATTATGTGTGTATACAAATGGCCCCACATATCGCTTTGATAGTAACTTCAGTCTTCCTTACTCTTCTCCATCATGATAAAAGGAGCTGAATAAGGGAAACATGGTCTCAGTGCTGTCACATTTAGAGAATGTGGGAAGGAAAGCTCCATTATCAGTCCCTCGGCAGTATGTATTTGCCAAACCTCATTCTCAAAACTTTGTTTTATCTCCTTTTGAGAAATACGTAAGGCAAGGAAAACAAATGAAACCTAATGAAGAGCCATCAAAAGACTATTACAGTAGAGTCTCACTTATCCAAGCTAAACGGGCAGGCAGAAGCTTGGATAAGCGAATATCTTGGATAATAAGGAGGGATTAAGGAAAAGCCTATTAAACATCAAATTAGGTTATGATTTTACAAATTAAGGACCAAAACTTCATGTTATACAACAAATTTGACAGAAAAAGTAGTTCAATACGCAGTAATGTTATGTTGTAATTACTGTATTTACGAATTTAGCACCAAAATATCACGATATATTGAAAACATTGACTACAAAAATGGCTTGGATTATCCAGAGGCTTGGATAAGCGAGGCTTGGATAAGTGAGACTCTATTGTAATAGTACATGAAAGACATTAGCTAAAGTTACCTTGCTTACAATTGCAACAAGAAAAAGAGAAGACTAGTCGAGATACTGCCCAATATGAGGTGAAATTTTAAACAATGTAAAAATATCATTTTTTTGGTATTAGGGTATGAAGGAAGAAATTCTAGATGGGGAAGGCATTGAAACAGCATTGCTGTTGTTATGTGGCTTCAAGTTGATTTTGAATTATGGCAACCCTCATAGGGTTTACTTGGTAGGATTTATTCAAAGGAGATTATTAATATTGCATTTAGGACATTAAAATATCTTATAGCATATGATATTCCCTGGCATAATCCCTTCAATGTATCAACCAGACCCGATCCTGCTTAGCTTCTAAGAACAGATGGAATATGGTACCTTCAGGGTATTTAGGCTTTATTCAAACTGCATTAGCACTACATGAATGTCATTGATTTCCTCAAAGCGACGTGACTAAAAATGATATCAGATTCATACTGACCAATGGGCAAATTTATCAATTTCACTTTTCATTTATTTTTAATTGTACAAATATTAATACATTTTGATCAAAAACAAATTGAACTGGATTTTTCCACCATGCCAGCAACAATCTTATATGTTTACATAGAAAAATGTCATATTGAGATTGGCAGAACCTACTCCCAGGAAATTGGCATAAGACCATAGCACAGCTTTCAGAAAACAGCCCTTCTTCCTTTTTTTGTAGTAATTATAACATGAAAGAAAACTTCCATGAGCTAGGTTTTAGACAGACCCTATTTTAAAGAAACATGTTAAGAACAATGAACCCAGAGTAAACACTGAGATGAATTATAAGAACTGTTCAGAGATGATGTATGCCCTTTATTCTCACAGGTACAAAGAAAGGACACCATTGCTTCTGCACATTCCTAAGTAAAATAAGCACATCCTCCTCCTCTCTCTGGGATTAGTATTTGGAATTATAGTTTTAAATACCTACTGTACCATTCTAGCTATTCATTGGGCATACTGAACTGGGCAATGTTTAAAAGTAATGCTTATGGGTTTGGAACAGACTCAGAAGTGGATTGGGCAGATCGAAAGACAACCTTGCACAATGGCACTGCCTAAAAGAATCCTCTACCTTGTGTGCTTGTGGATCAGAACAGTGCCCTGCCTCATGTACAGAGGAAGAATTGTTTGAGGCTACAGACAATGAAGTTGCTGTTGCTCGTTTTTGATCAAAAGATATTTAGCCACTTGTGTTTCTTCTGTTTTGATCAGTTTTTATACTAATTTATGCAATGCTTTTGATATAAAAAAATAAACTGAACAGGGCAGATGGCACCCTAAATCTTGTTGTTAATCCCAACTAAAATAGTTCTATTGAACCAAAAAGACTAATCATTTACCAATTGATTCTTTAGGGCCCCTTCTACACTGCCATATAAAGTCCAAATTATCTGTTTGGAACTGGATCATCTGGATTATATGGCAGTGCAGAAGGGGCTTAGGTCTAGATTAGTTGAAGGTAAATCCAACTGGAATTCAAGTCATATGTTGTATTTCAAACATCTGGAGAAATGAAGAAGATTGAGGCCCCTTCTACACTGCCAACTAAAATCTAGATTATCTGCTTTATACTGGATTATATGGCAGTGTGGCCTCATATGACCTCACAAGAAAAGTATATAAAATTCATTGGATCTCTGTAAGTCAACAGATGACTTGAAGGCACACATAACACACACATACAGTCAAACAAAGCCTCTGGGTGAATTCAAGGGGAACTCTCATAATAATAGTATTTCAGAAGAGACTTCTGTATACATCACCTAATTTCTTTTACAGCAAATGTCAAGGAGAATTTAAAGACTTATGAATAGATGGAATGCATGTGGGAAATTGAATGGAAGTCAACAAAATGTTAAACTTGTTGACATTTTTGAAAAGTTTTTCACATATTTTGATACTCAGATGTATAATGCTGTAAGCATTATAAGGATAACGTGGCTCTTACCTGCAAGGTTATGTGATTATTTAGTACTGTAAAGATATTATAGATATTATAGTTTCTGTTCATAACTTTTGGGAAATGAAACAAATTAATGATACTGTAAGGCATTTTTTTTAAAAATGATGTGTTATTTATTTCTGGGTGGAGATTTTTCAGAGGTAAAAAGAGTTGAACAAAAACAGCTTTTAAAAGCTATCCCCTTGTTAAACCTTTCTTATAACTCTTCCTGCCAAGTTAGAAGTGATAATTGCTGAAGTTATATGGATATATCTTCAAACCGTTTTCAGTTGATTGTCCAAGTTATTTTAAGAGCACCCAAATTATAAAGCTATTACTTATTTTATCAATGTATTAGGGGTGAAAGTAGAGCTGTGGGGAGCTAAAACCACTGATTAGACAGCCCAACGCAAAAAAAAAAAAAAATTGATGTCTTAGTTTGTAGGCCTGTTCCTGGGGTTATTTTGGGCATTGGATAGACCACAACAGCTTGCGATATAGGACTTCATCACATGCAATAAAATAAATACAAATTTAAGAAACTGCCACTGACAGAGTCCATCACAAGATGCATGTTCTTACTATGGGTTTCAGGTATTTCACAATTACTAAAGAAGCGCCTGGTGACACAATGAGTTAAACCCTTGTGCCAGCAGGATTTGCTGACCAAAGGGTCGGCGGTTTGAATCTGGGGAGCAGGGTGAGCTCCTGTCTGTCAGCTCCAGCTTCCCATGCAAGGACATGATAGAAGCCTCCCACTTGATGGTAAAACACCACCCATCCAGTTGTCCCCTGGGTAATGTCCTTGCAGACAGCCAATTCTCTCACACCAGAAGTGACTTGCAGTTTCTCAAGTTGCTCCTGACACAAAAAAAGAAATATTACTAAAGTGCAGGTTTTTCCTAAGCCGATTGTTAATTGACTTCTTTTTCAATTCCCCACGTACAGACATGCAGAAACATGTGGTGTGTCAAATGACTGGAAAATTGTTATCATAAATCTGTGCTTTTAGTATGAAGTAAGTAGGTTTTCATGTAGTACACCTTTCTTTTAATTTTAATATGTTTCCTTCATGCTTAAAATACATTAATTTAAACACTACATTAAAATAGCCTGATTTTTTAAATGGGAAAGTAGATTGCAGAATGGTATTTGGCATATGTTCTGTTTGTCAAAAACTAGAGCTGATCAGGGAAAGCTGGTGCCATTTTTGGAATCAACGGGTAAGAAATACAGAAATAGGTCTAACATTTGAGACTTCAAAAGGCAACTTGGGTGGTTTTACAGAATCAGAAAAATAGTTAATCTATGTCTGGACACTCATAGCTCCTCCAGTCATGCTGTAATCTCTTGTTACTATTCCTCACTTTAAAGATTCATACTTTGGGACTAAAGCTTTCCCCCCACTTTATCATCCCAATTGCTGCCACTGTATGCTGTCTACAGACCTAAACAGCAGAGTTAGACAATGCATAGATATGCATGTATAGACAAGAATGAATGGTAATGCAGACTTGGGGCAAGATATGAGGATGAGATTTATTACTTTAGACCTAGAGCTGTGTGATCAGATGTCTGAGCTGGAAAACTTGAAGCATCAAATGCAGAAAACACAAGATATAGTTCTGTTGTACAAACAAAGACAGAAGTTAGGATTGTATCAATACTAGTAATAGTATGTCTAGCCCAGGAATGGGCAAACTAAGGCCTAGTATCCAGATGCGGCCCCCTAGGCACTTTCTTCAGGCCCTCCTCATTTTCCCTGTCCTCTTGGCATAAGGACATGGTGGCCCGCCTCATCCTTATGCCAAAAAGATGGAGGAGGAAGGCACGTAGCAGCTGAGTGCCCTCTGGAGCGCTCTCAGGCAACGTGTGTCTCGACCTCCTCCTGGCATAAGGATGGTGTGAATGACCCCATCCTGATGCTGTGAGGCTGGCTCGAGGAAGGCACACGGCAATCTTTATGCATAATGCCAAGAAGACAGCCCAAGTATCAGTGAGGAGGATAGGATGGAGGAGCGGGGAAGACACCACGTGCCCCGCTTTCCTCCCAGCATACGGATGGGACAAGCAGCCCCATCCTTATTCTGGGAGGACAGCCTGAGGATGACCTGTGCCCTGCTCTGCCCCTTCCTATCCTTTCCTGGGCCCAACGTGTGCCCCCCCAACCTGTCCCAGCCCTCTTGGTCAGGCCCACAATGTGGCCCCAAGGCTAAAAAGTTTACCCATGCCTGGTCTAATTTCATACAGCCCACCATTTGCAGAAGCTGATGATACAAAACCCTTTTCCTGTGTGACTTTAACTGGGTTTTTAGTGCTGCAATTCATTAGGCCTCACATCCAAGTTTATAATTCAATATTCAAAATCCATTATACAAAGATGTTGTGTATATGCTATCCGACACTATTGTTGCAACATTGATCCAATGTTCCTTTTCCTGGAATGGTTATATTTCTTTCATGAAGCTGGCCACTATGATACCGAAAGTAATGACATCAGAACACACACACACACACACACACACACACACATATATATATTTGCATATATAACCAGCTACAAATATTCCATAAAAACACAAAGGTTTCGTGTTCTCATTCAGTCATATTGCAGGTTCTGTGTACCTTCTTAACTGCCCATCCTAACAATTGAAATCAGTGTTTCTCAACCTGGGGGTCAGGACCCCTGGGCAAGTCGTGAGGGGGAGTCAGAGAGGTTGTCAAAACAATCAGAAAACATGTATTTCTGATGGTCTTGGGAACCCCTTTGGCAGAAAATGCTGATGATCTCTCCGCCTGTCTCCCTCTTCCTTTTTGGAAACAGATGACAAATCCTCCCACCAAAAGCCGCCCTCCTGTTGTGAATGGCTGGTTTTTCAGCTGGCCTCTCAGTCAAGGGGAGGGTTGTTTCTGAGACTCCAAGTGGGGAGGGGAGAGCAGGTGTGCTTGGTGCACAGCAACATAGTGCACATAAATGGGTGAGGGAGAGTGTGTGAGGCTGGAGGGAGGCTCGCGCCAGCAAGTCTCTCCAAGATGGGGGAAGCACCCACATGACATGGGACTGAGAGTCGCCTAGCAGCATCAAGAGGAGGAGGAGCAGCAGAAGCAGCTTAGGTAATTTGTAATACTATTTATTAGAAAAAAGACAGTCTTTTCCCTTTTTTTAAATTAATGCTCCTTTTAGAAAATGCTATGCATGTGGGTGAACTACAGCTCCCAAGATTGTGGGTGGGTCAATCCTCCCCAAATACCACCAGTATCACAGTTGGCCATGTTGGATCTGTGTGCCAAGTTTGGTCCAGATCCACCATCAGCTGTGTTCTATGCTCTTTGGATGTGGGTGAACTACAACTCCCATATGCCAAGGTCAATCACCTCCAAACCCTGCCTGTATTCACAGTTGGACACATTGGGTCTGTGTGCTTAGTTTGGTTCAGATCTATCATTGGTGACCCAACATGATGGTAATTATAGTTCTCTGGATGCAGGGAGAACTATAATTAATTACCATCATGTTGGGTTAGTCCCCACTCCAAACTCCACCAGTATTCAAAGTTGATCATATTGTGTATTTGTGCCAATCCCTCAGTTGGGTACACATTGCTGTGTCAATGTGGGTGAACTATAATTCCCAACATCTGAGGTCAGTCTCCTTGAAACCCCACCAGTATTCAAAGTTTGGTATGTTGGGTATGTGTGGCAAATTTACTAGTTTAATCACCAGTTTGGTACAGAGTGCTTGCTGAGTGTTGGTGAACTATGACTCCCAGAATTCAAAACCCCCCCAACCCCACCAGTATTCAATGTGGGCCATATAGGTAGTGTGCCAAGTTTGGTGCAGATCCATTGTGGGCTAGGTTCAGAGTACTCTTTGATTGTAACTTAACTATAAATCCCAGCAACTACAACTCCCAAAATGACAAAATCAATTCCCCCCAACCTCACCAGTATTCAAATTTTGGCCTGTCAGATATTTGTGCCATATTTGGTCCAGATCCATTGTTGTTTGAGTTCATAGTGCTCTCCAGATGTAGGTGAACTACATCTCACTAAATTACTGTCTATTCCTCCCAGATCCCTCCAGTATTTTCTGTTGGTCATGAGGGTTCTGTGTGAGAAGTTTGGCTCAATTCTATCATCAGTAGGGTTCAAGGGGCTTTTTGATTTAGGTGAACTATAAATCCCAGCAACTAAAGCTCTCGAATTTCAAGGTCTTTTGTACCTAAGCTCTACCAGTGTTCACATTTGGGCATATTGAGTATTCATTCCAGGTTTGGTTCAGATCCATCATGGTTTGAGTCCACAGTGCTCTCTGGATGTAGGTGAACTACAATTCTAAAACTCAAGGTCAGTACCCACGAAACCCTTCCAGTATTTTCTGTTGGTCATGGGAATTCTGTGTGCTATGTTTGGTTCAATTTCATCATTGGTGGAGTTCAGAATGTTCTTTGGTTGCAGTTTAACTATAAATCCCAGGAACTACAACTGCCAATTGACAAAATCAATCCCCAACTCCACCAGTATTCGAATTTGGGCATATCGGGTATTTGTGCCAAATTTGGTTCAGTGAATGAAAATATATCCTGCATATCAGACATTTACGTTACAATTCATAGCAGTAGCAAAATTACAGTTACAAAATAGCAAAAAAAATGGTTGGGGGTCACCACAACATGAGAAACTGTACAGGGTGTTTGAAAAAGAACTCCCTAGTTTTAAGTATAATTACATTAAAACTAGGGAGTTCTTTTTCAAACCCCCTGTATTAAGGGGTAACAGCATTAAGAAGGTTGAGAACCACTGATCTAAATGGAATGTGTTGGAATGTAAATGTAGGTTTTTGAGAGTAAAGTACAAACCAACTTGTAAAGAAAATTGTAAAGCATGTGCTTAACTACAAGGGGGAAAGGATCCCATATGCAAATATAAAAGTATGTCAAACTAATTTTCCTCATATTTTTGATAATTCCATCCTGTTACTGCATAGTATATATAGACTTGCAAGGCTCTTTCCATATGAAACTCATGCAGGTTCTTAGCACATATTTTAAAACCTAATACATTCCCTTAAAATATGTATGATGTTTGTATTCTATTTTTCCATGAACAGAGACTGAATCTACACTGCCAAATCATGCAGTAAACTCCATTATATGCATCTACACTGACCAAATAATGCAGTTAAAGCTACATTATTTGTCAGTGTAGATCCAGCCTGAATTATGTTTACACCATTTATTTTAACCAAAACTTAGAAAGGCGCACGAAATACGCAGATGTCGCAGACAAGATGTTTGTCCATACTTTGGTAACCTAGGGAGGTACTAAATGGATAGTGCAATGGGAAATGCAAAATCAATGTATTTCTTTTGCATCCTTACTCTCTGATTGCCTCTAGTTTTTGGACAAGATATGAAATAAAAGGAGAGGGTTGGCCATACAGTTTTGCCAGCTGTATCACAAATGTATTGCTTGGATAAGATTTGTAGTAACATCAGTTTGTTGCCAATGCTAATGTCAGGCTTCCTAAGGGATTGAGGAAGTTCAAATGCACTGGAAGTGTGTTAAGGAGAGATTGTATTAGAATAATTCTCCATACATCAGGTTAAACCCTTTTCCATCAAGCTCAAGGCAATCAAGGTTATGTGTATATAAATATATAAATACATTTTAACAAACCATCAAGGGGGTTAGGTACATTGAATTACCGTCTTGCTTAAATACTCTTAGATGCAGACACCTATAAATGACATTCTTCCCTCTGTAAGCACCTGTTCCTAGTAGAAACAAGAGTCATATTGATTAGCTGCAATTTATCTTCTCCCTGGATTTTGGTCCTGACAGTGTGAGAAGATTAATGGGAATTAATGGCATTTGCACAGCTAATTAAAGTCACTCTTGCTAAAGTCAAATCAATTCCTTTAATCAGGGAAGTGACAGAGCCTTGCTTATTTGCTACAGTCTGCATGTAAATGTGTTCTGCCTGAACAAGCATCTTGACAATCATTTGTGATTGAATACATGAACTTCTCAGGTTACCCAGTCATTTTCCTGATAGTTAAAGAGCACAATTCACAGCAGAATAGCACAATCCCATTTAATACAAGAAGATGTACCATGAAAGGGAAAATATCAGTATCTGGCCAGGATACTATCTGATCCAACAATGCAGAATAGCAGGAATGGGCCATATGTGGTCCTTTTCTTTTTGGAAAGAGTTATCTCAAATTTCAGTGGCACAGTAGGAGCAATTAATATTGGTGTAAACTGTTGTTTAAAAAAATCAGCAGTATGGTGGAACCTTTTACTTTGAAGTTGTCTATCTCTCCTGTATATGATGTAGATCTAGGGCAGTGGTTCTCAACCTGGGGTCCTCAGATGTTTTTGGCCTACAACTCCCAGAAATCTCAGTCAGTTTACCAGCTGTTAGGATTTCTAGGAGTTGAAGGCCAAAAACATCTGGGGACCCCAAGTTGAGAACCACTGATCTAGGGTAAGGGACTGCAGTTAGAGTGGAAGGCTAATTTGTTGATCATAATTGCATAATTTTGGATAAGAGTGCAGTCTCGACATGTTCATAAAACCACTTGTGTGGTTCTTGATTTGTTTTTAGATGACGTTTTACATTTAAAGTAAATTGTTGGGATTGACAGGTTGTGGGCTTCAAATGATGTTGACCTGTCTAAAATTTTGGAAGAGACTGTTGGGCATTGGGAGGGCGTCAACATGCATTTGGAAGTTATACATAGCCCATGGACTGCACTTTTTCTACTAGTAGTTTATAGTGTTAGAACTTGAAGAACTTTGCTTATCCTATTAAGAACTGAATAGGGCTGTTGGAAATCAGACAAAAAATAGCAATTCTAGCCAAAAATTTGATTTGAAAATTAATAAATATGCTTATGTATGTATACAGTAAATATTTCATCTTACAGAAACATTTTCTTTCAGGCAAAAATCTTGCCGCCGTGTCCTCATGCTGAAAGGAGGGTCGGGGTATTCACATGCAGCTGCTGAGAGCTTTCCAGAGAGCTCTTAGCAATCACAGGTCTCACCTTCCTTTTGGCAGGAGGATGCAGTAGGCTGCCGTGTCCTCATGCTACCCTGTTTCCCCAAAAATAAGACATCCCCGAAAAATAAGACCTAGTAGAAGTTTTGCTGAATTGCTAAATATAAGGCCTCCCCCGAAAGTAAGACTTAGTAAAGTTTTTGTTTGGAAGCATGCCCAGCGCCTGCCAAACAGAACACCAGAGCATGTAGGATTGGTAAATGTACATGGAAATAATGGTAGTAACAAGAAATTCTTGATAGGATTCACAGTTTGTCTGGTTATGTTGGTTTGTGATGACAACTACTATACAGTATATAATAAATGTTCATTTTTTGTTCAACAATAAATGTGAATTCTTCTTCATGGAAAAATAAGACATCCCCTGAAAATAAGACCCAGCACATCTTTGGGAGCAAAAATTAATATAAGACACTGTCTTATTTTCGAGGAAACACGGTAAGAGGAGGGTGAGACATGTGGCTGTGAAAAGCTATCAGGAGAGCTCTGCGCAGTTGCATGTTTCACACTCCTCTTGGCAAGTGGATGCAGCTGGCTGCCGTGCCCTTTCGCCAAGAGGAGGGCCTTCCCAGTGACATGCACCTGCGCAGAAAAAGCATTTTCCATACATGGTACAAAAGTATTGCACAGAAGACACTGCACAAAAGAAATTTCACAGTGTGAATAATCTTTAAAAATGCAGTTTCTATAGACATTATTGCCATGAAATGAATGTTTCTAAAACTACACATTAGTTCCTCTGTGAAGGAAATTAGCCAAGAATGACATCCCTGATGTTTACTTAGAAGATGGTCCTGTTATGTTCATTTGAGAATGGATATAAGTGTGAATATTATCACAGATTGGTTTTTATTAGAATTTTCATAATTGTCTAAATTCAGATGTGAGAAAAAAAAACATCAGATTTGTCAGTTCCTCAATACTTTGTCTAGTCAGAAATACTCCTCATTCATTTTTATAGGGGCTACCCCTGGTTCCTACTTGAAAAATAACCATGTATGGTGTGTCAAGTGATTCAATTGCATTTGAGCTGCATTTCATATACTTCTTTAGTTATTGTACTTTTGCCTGAAAGCAAACTGAACAGGCAGAAGTGTTAGACAAGAGCTCACACTTCCAAGAACACAGGCAGAAAATGAATTGCGGAGATGAATATAACATGTGTATGTATGTATGTGTGTGCAAGTGTGTGAGAGTGAGGGAGAGTGCATGCATGCTTTTGGAGAAAGAAGACTGCACTCAGTTGCTTATTTATCTTCTTCATCGGTGCTCAGCCCTCTTCCTTGTAGAGAGCTTGACTAGTCAGCTTTGTCCACCCACTGCTTATCCAGCTCATTAATTTTGTTTTTCATGGTCTTCTAGGTCAGGACAGTTTGATACTGAAATGCTTCCAAAGTCGCTTGTTAAAAGGCCCAGCATTTCAGTTTTCCCCCAAAAAGACTTCCTTTGGAAAGTAGATAATTTTGTGATGTTCTTTTGTTAAAAATGGTTGTTACTTAGCTGAAGTGTTTTATTGTAGTGGCATTCATGTCAGCTTTAACAGAACAGAGCTTTGAAACTGGCAGTTGAAACTTAGGGACAAACTAACTAGTGAATCTAACGGGGGGGGGGGGGTAGAATTATGGGATTAAGGCCATAGCATGGAAAGGGTTGTATAACCCTTTGCCTCCAACTATGGGGCTAGA
Organism: Anolis carolinensis; assembly: GCF_035594765.1. Taxonomy (NCBI): domain Eukaryota; kingdom Metazoa; phylum Chordata; class Lepidosauria; order Squamata; family Anolidae; genus Anolis; species Anolis carolinensis. The sequence goes on along the minus strand of NC_085842.1, from coordinate 225,523,447 downwards.
CTAGAACATCCTCCAAAGTCAGAAAACTGCATAGGACAAATACCGTAATTCATATTTGAAAAAGAACATCTCTTCTTATACAAATTGTAGATGCAGTAGCATGAAACATCTTAGAACAGTGGTTCTCAACCTGTGGGTCGCCAGGTGTTTTGGCCTAAAACTCCCAGAAATCCCAACTAGTTCACCAGCTGTTAGGATTTCTGGGAGTTGAAGGCCAAAACATCTGGGGACCCACAGGTTAAGAACCAATGGTTTAGAATATAGCAGAAATCAAATAGTTAAAGCAGGGATGGAAACTGTGTGACTCTCCAGTTGTTGGACTGCAGCTCCCAGCAGTAGTCATCGGAGTCAATTATTTGGAATGCTGGGGGTGATAGTTCAATAACAGATAAAGGGGTATATGATTGCCACCCTGAACTCGATTATGTCCATATGGACTTCAAATAAATGAAATAGGACAGACATTAGCGATGCACTAATGTAAAAGAAATGTAATTTGGTATTTGGATCTGACACTTTGACTTGACAGTTATACAATATTACGCTTGTGTTCTCATAATAATAACATTGTTATTATTGTGATAATAAAATTATCCCCTTGATAATAGACATAGCACCAGAAGTAGAATTCATCTGTGACTTATGAGATATACAGGACCCCCCCCCCAAATATCATAACCAACCCCTCCCCAAATACTAATGCTCTAGGTACCTTTCTCACTAACAGGCCTGACCCATTACTCTTTTTACCACCTTTACACCAAGTAAGATTTTAAACCCCTTCTGCAAAGATCCACCTCATCACTTTAGTCCTTCTGCTGTCAAATTTTGAGCCCCTTTCCTGCCTCACTACTTCTTTCATTCCTCTGTTTGTCATTGTATGTCCTGACAAAAGCACTAGTCTCACCTTCAAACATTGCAGCTTGAGTCTGAGCTTAAATCCCTTTACCATCAACCCACTTCATTCTTTCCATGTCTATTCAATTTGAAAGAGAGAAGAGGTAGTTGTGGCTTCATTATGCCTAGGCCAGAAGCAGAAGACCCCCCCCTCCCAACGCACATTCCAACAGCTATTGCACTGGCCATGGATGAAGATAAGAAAGGGCAGACTCAACTTCATTATACTTAGACCCAAAGGGAGATGCAAAACCCTCCAACCATACCAACTGTCCTGGTCTTGGAGGAGTAGAAGAGCTAGGCACTCCTCCATTATACTGAGGCCAAAACTAGATCAAAAGCCCTCTTTCCATCCCAACTGCTGCTGCCCTGGCCTTGGACAGAGAAAAAAAGAGATCTTACCCCCCCCCCCCCCCCCCCCCCAGGCTGCATTTTCCTTTTTGTGTCATGTCTTTATTTGTTCATAAGCCTGAGGGTAAGGAAATTTTTTTCTTGTTCTTTTCTTGTAATGCACCATGAATAGTGATTGGTGATACATAAATAAAGAAGAGGAGAAGATGGTGGAGGAGGGGGATGGTGATGATAATGACTTGCAAAGAAAAAGAGCCTCTCTTAAATCCTGAAATCCACCCAGAACTTGATCTTGTTAGATATTTTTTTAAAAAAATACCCTATATATTCCATCTTGAAAGGGGACATTAAAATAACCCAGTACTTCTAGTCAGCATCTAACAATGGGCACAAAAATTGCAGCTCCATGCTGACTGAATGATATGGCCATGCCTGTGGTCAGTCTAATTATGCACCCTCTCCTCTGTTTGCCTTGCCTCACTTATGGCAAATGTACCAAATAAATATTACATCCATCCTACTTGTTGTGTGGCAGTATTGCCATGATAATCACTCTCCCCAAAATGTGTGCAATATTGTCTTTTGTTTGCCTCTTGGAAATGAAACCTGACATTGTTTCCAAGGGCTCCAGCTGCCAACCAGGCCTGATGGGAGGCAGTGATCTGATCAAAGCTTGGCTCTTACTGCTGGCAGAGAGATGTTGCCATGGCCTGGGCCCAGTAAGGGAAGCCACCATCTGGGGATTTTTTTTTGTAAAAAAATATAAAAGCAGGAATGGGCCTGAATATGAGGATAACGTAGAAAAAACATCAGTCAGTGGTTGTCATGTCACTTCATAAAATAATTAGCTACCATTCCAGCTCCCCTCCAAGTAGTTAGCTGCTCTTCTCCTTACATGTTAAAATGTAACTCTATTGCCACTCTAAAGTAACTTGAATTGTTCATTTTATTTACGTTATAATATCAGTATGCTAAAAATGATTGACCTGTCGAGGAAGAGGCACATAACTAATAAACCCAAACCCAAAAATTCAGGGCCACAGAAAGGTCTCTATAGTCAAGTTCATGGCAACCTTTCACCCAGAAGCCTAATTTGGGCTAACACTTCACAAACACTAACCAGGGGGCAACAAAGAAAAACCCCATCACCCCATCAGGTGTTAGGTATGATTGCCTAACAATGCCTCCACACACCTAATAATGGAGCCAAACCAAAGATCATGGAAATTGTCCAGCTTTCCTTTTCCTGGGAACCCATTGAGTTTGGCTAACACCCATTGCTACCCATTGTTTCACCAGCACAGACCATTGTCCTCACCCAGTCTTGGGAAACTACCATCATTAGCACTCATTGCCTCAAACCTACCCACATTATTTTCTTCGCACATCCCATGAGAGGCAGAACAAGCAATGGCCACAAACCCTCAAACTGAGAAACAATAGTTTATTAGAATTCCTACCAAAGCCAGAAACCAATCTGCAGCCCAGGACAGCACTTCTCAACTAACCAGTAAGTAGATCCTAACCAGTCTGGACCAGTCAGCAACCAGGGCAGCATCGTCCTTTGTTTCAAACTGCTGTCAAAATGCTATAAATATTTCAGAATATGTTTGCATAAAGTCATGTCAGTCTTTAGAGCACAGATTCTGCTGGAATCCTCTTTGGCCAAGGTGAATAAAGCCTTGGTTCCTTCTGCTTTCAGCCTGTCCATGTCTTATTTGGTCTTTGGAGCTTGACATGCTGGAGCTGAAATCTCTCAACATCCATATACAGCTTGTATAAATTAGGAACAATTGTCAGATGTAGTGGAGCCTCTGTTTAAGAGCTTCTCAACTTAAGAGCATTTTGAGTGAATGTCATTTCTTGGCCTGGGTTTTGCCTTGACATGCAAGCAAAAATTTGAATTAAGAGCTAGCACGAGAGAGAGAGCACTAGCGCAAGAGTATATGGCTTGAGGGTTTCAAAGGAGCAGCCCCCATGCCGTGTTCCTCTGAGCCTCATGCTCTTGTCCACTTTTAGAGATTGCTATCCACTTTGCTCTTTTCTGTTTTGAGGAACTTTCAGTTTCTTGATTTTGTGTGGGTTTTATACCTGGTATGTTTGGCTTCATGAAGTGAGTGAGAGAGAGAGAGAACAAGAGAGGGAGGGAAGCTGGAATGAGGCCAGTATGAAGAAAATTACGCTTCTGCCTCTTCAGTTTGTGCTCTGTGCTTCCTTGCCACAACTTTATGCTTTTGTCATTTTCAAGTTGATCTTTCTTTTTTATTATTTCATGTGAATAAATACATACATTATTATACATTATTTGTTATTTATAAAACACATTTTCTTACTTAAAAACTTGTAACAAAAAAGGGGATTGGGAGGCCAGACGTGATTAATAGCCTTTTAATGAATTTCAATGGGAAAATTGCTCTGAGGTAAGCATGTTTAGAGTTAAGAGCTCCGTTACAGAATTAATTCAATTCTTAAGTCAAGGTAGCATTGATTCATTAAGATAAAAAAAGTTCACTTGAGGTAGTAAAGCTTTATTTAAAATAACTAAGGACCTCATCACAAGCGCCAATTCTCCACAGATCGTGGTGAATCTGCTGGTGCTCAGCGTGGGGAACTTAAAACTCCACGCCCTGCATTGCCCGACTTTCCCCTTACCTCATACCACAGGGGGAAGTGTCTGCCTCCCAGCTTCCCCTGTTGATCCCTATTCAAAACACAAAGAAACCCGTGTTGGTGCAGTGTCGTCGTATGCCTGTTCCTCTCCATTTTCACCATGAAGCCCCACTGGAAGTAAATTTACATTGTGAGATGGGAGCCGGTGGGCTCTGTGGCTGAAGAGGGGCGAAAGCAGCGCAGGACAGGCAATTTTGCCCATGTGATGAGGTGGTAAGGCAAGCATACCATATTTCTGTGATTGTCAGAACTGAAGAGTGTTACAAGCATAATATATTGATAGGTAACACAATTCAAATAATATGGGTGGTTTTCAACACTATTGGTCAAGATGCAGAGTGTGATACATCCTTCCCAGTCTCCTCCCCTCCCCATTGGCTTGTTAACGGAAAAAAAATACTATGCAACCTTTGTACCTGGCTTCCCATGAGAGCAACCTTGAAGAACAATGCCCATAACAAGCCCATAAATCTATAACCTAAAGATAAGCATTCCTAGCTAAAGAGAACTTACAATACCAGTCTGTACTCAAGCAATTGACATCAATTAGATTAAATACCCACCATCCAGTATACATGTACATTGGATTAAAAGTATAGAAGTGCACAAATATATAGATGCAATATTGCAGTGATATGCATAGCAATGGCAGGATTTAAACTAACCTTACAATCCTGACAACATTGGCCATTAGCAGCAAGAAAAAGGAAAAAAGCAATCCTTGGGATGTTCAAATAGTGTAGCTCTGCCTTGGTTACAGCAAGATGGAATTAATTATGATAAGACATAAAATCTGTGGAAGGAATATCAACAATTCAGAATATGCAAATGAGACTATGTTACCAGTGGCTAACTGGTAAGACCTAGAACAATTACTGATAACGGTTAAGGAAGAAAGAGCAAAAACAATATTACTGTTCAATATTAAGAAAAAAAGTAATGACCTCATATGGTTTACATCACTTTAAAGTGAGTGAGGAAAACATCAAAATAGTTGAAAGGTTTCATACACCTTGGCACAGTCATTAATCAAAATGGAGACTGTGGTCAAAAATCTGAAGAAGGCTAAGACTTAGAATGGCAATTGTGAAGGAATCCAATAAGATCCGCAAGTGCTAAGACATATAATCAAATACTAGTCAGAATCCATCCATCCATGCCATTGTATTTCCAATATCTGCGTATAGTTGTGAAAGCTAGACAATAAAGAAAGCTGGCAAAGAATATTAACTCATGTGAAATGTGGAAGTGGAGGAGAATTCTAGGAACTCCACGGACCACCAGAGATACCCCAAAAAGTGTCCTACTGCTAATCAATATATAAGGACACTTGATTCATTGGAAAGGATGATAGTCTTGGTAAAGTTTTTTTGTGTGTCAGGAGTGACTGAGAAACTGTAAGTTGCTTCTGGTGTGAGAGAATTGGCCACCTGCAAGGACATTACCAAGGGGACGCCCAGATGTTTTTGATGTTTTACCATCCTCGTGGGAGGCTTCTCTCATGTCCCTCATGGGGAGCTGGAGCTGACAGAGGAAGCTCACCCACGGTCTCTCCAAATTTCAACCTCTGTAGCCTTGTGCTTGAAAGGCTGGAATAGGCTTGATAAATTAGAGCTCCCACAGATGTTTGATTTATGGAATTGCCATAAATAACAACTATACATATAGGAAAACTAACTCCCCAATCATATGATAGTTATAGCTAGAAACCACACTTAGCTACATGTTACATGATATATGTAATTTTTCACACTACTCCTCCACATTATTAAATATAATTATAATCTATTGAAATATGCACTCTATGATTGCATCCCCAAAAGTTACTATACATCATTTACTCAGGAGAATGGAACATAAGGAGTTTCAACAAAATCCTGGATAAAAATATCTCTTTAAAAACTCTTTTCCAGAACACTGAAATCAAAATACTTTTAAATTATAGCCACCCGTGAACTGTACATTGAAAAGATATGGTAGCCATGTTTAAAAGTTTGAAAGGCTATTGTTGTAGTTGGGCCAGGGGGCAATAATACTACTACTAGTAGAACTGCTAGCAGGAGGAAAAGAGCTAATGGTGAGCAGGTGTTTGATGAGGAACAGCAAACAAAGTGGCTCCGGGAAATACTTATGGCTCCTTCTGAGGAAGAAACGTTTGAAGGGTTCTCTAGCGATGAGGAATCAATGCTGGAAGAAGATGGGTTAACAGAGAGTAGAGGAAGTAAAAGGACAACTCGGGAGCAAGAGTCAGATGAGGAAAGGGAAAGGAAGAAAATCCAGGATTTACTTACTGCTCCCACAGAAGATGAAACTTTTGAGGGTTTTTCTGGGAATGATGGGTCCGGGAGTGAGATGGAAAGTGCTGCAGATTGGACTCAAGTAAATGTGAATACAGGGCCAGTTTCTGGGGGTGCATCAGGGGATTGGCAAGCTACTGATACACCAGGGACATGGGGAGATCTAAGTCTTGAATAAAGATGGAGGGACTGGAGGGTTGATCGGCGAGGTTCACGTATGCGATCAAGATCAGTGGACAATGATGACAGGGTGGAGGCCTCATCATCGTCGGATAATGATGCGTAAGTTAAAAGTGGAGTTGGAAGTAAAGACTCTTTGCAGAAGGCAAGGTGTCGTTTTGGACACTGGATTATTGCTGCCTGTTCTTCTGTTGGGCTTGGGTCCTGGCTGTACAGCTTCGTGTTCCTGAATTCGGTTTGGCTCTTGATCACGGCATCGCTCATTCCTGGTTTGGTGTTTCCTGGCTTCCCCTCAGTTCCTGAATTCGGTTTGGCTCCTGACGACGGCATTGCTTCTCCCAGTTCCTGAATTTGGTTTGGCTCCTGATGACGACATCGCTTCTCCCGGTTCCTGAATTCAGCTTGGCTTTTGACAATGGCATCGCTACTCCCGGTTGGCTTTCCTTTGGTTCCTGAATTTGGCTTGGCTTTTGACAATGGCATCGCTATTCCCGGTTGGCTTTCCTTTGGTTCCTGAATTTGGCTTGGCTTTTGACAACAGCATCGCTACTCCTGGTTGGCTTTCCTTTGGTTCCTGGATTCGGCTTGGCTTTTGGATAACGGCATTGCCTGCTCTCGCTACGGGTGTGTGTTTGGGCCTTTCTTGGCTTTCCATACTGTAGCTGGGTGTGACCGTAGTTTCAGTAGACTCTTGGCTGGAGTTAAGCAGGATTATCAAGCAAAATAAACCAGATTATTTTCTGTTCCCACATTTTTGCCTTTCTTGAAGCTAAAGACATTTACTTTTACCAGAAACACTGAAGTCAAGTGTTCTTAGGTTCAGAATATTATTTATTAAACGTTTGTTGTTTCTACTTCTTGTGTGCGGCTTTTTTCAAAGGGGTCTGTGTCCTGACTATTGAATGTTGGACTGGATGGCTCTCGTGGTTTCCTCCAACTCTATGATTCTATAAATATAGAATCATAGAAATATATAATCCTTTGTCCATACAGCACATTCCAGATTGTTCTGAGGCCATACAATGTCTATCCGACATCTTTCTGTTGATGATCTGAGAACATGCTATTTTTTGAGGTTGTCTCATCACCATACCAGGGATGTAGGGAACTGATGAAGCCAAATTTACTTCAGCATAGGAATCCCCCCCCCACACACACACCTGATGAATTTAAGGATTACCCCATGACTACACTGAACTGAGTACATGGCAATATTGTGAGTTTCATAACAAACAAGAATGAGATTAGGAGCCACAATATACTTTGACTTCACTACTCTACAGTGGTGGTAGGAAACCTGGGGTCTGAGAGGGGCTGGAGTCCAGTGACATTTGAAAAACCATATTCTCTCATATGTCCCATCATTTGTATATGATTGTAGCCAACTCTAGAACTAAAATTAATTGTAAAGATCATTATTCAATCTAGAGTACTTTACATTCAGAAAGAGTAGTGCTGGGTAGCTCCATCTTTTCTTTTGTTTCCTTCTCACCTAACCTAGTTAGTGCTATCAAGAATCACATGGCATTCAGTTGAGATTTTTTTGTCATTTATCACAAATAATGTTATCTGAAAAGATAGGTACATTTACCCCAATCTTAAATTACATTAGCTAAATAAATATATAAATGGACAAATTCAGGTTAGGATTTTTATTTCAAACTGGAGGATTGGTTGCAGAATTTAATAACCATTTCTATTAATTTGATGGATGTTCCATGCTGTATTTGTACTGATGTTTTTATCCATATTCTGTTTGCAATATCTATTAGTAATGCAGAATAAAATATGACTGACTATTACCATTTATGAGACTGACTTTTAACTGTGAGATACATGGTATTCTAAGCCTGTTTGTCTTATGACTGAATTAAAAGGCCATAAATGGAGGTATAATGTAAATAATAAATAAACCCAACCACATCTAACATTCAAAATGATGATATACAAAAATGATAGAATTTATAATGTTTCCAATAAAATATTTAAAAATTAAAATTATTTAAGATGGCATCATAAAAAAGTATTAAACTATATTAAATCTGTACATTATTTTCTTTCAAGCAACATCAACTTAATTAGTACACGAACTGCAAATTTTATGCTTAGTTCATAGTCCAATTAGTAAACCCCCAGTGATCAATCCAGTCAACCCTCAGTAAAGGTAAAATGGTTATGTTAATGGTTATAGGAAAGAAATGAAAAGTATTACAAATGTCAGAAGTGAACAGTATACATGTATTTATGTGACTGGTGGTGCCAATCATACATAAATCAGTTTAGAAAGGAAGCTGTTTTATAGTGTTACTCAGTGATATTTGGAATAAAAATTATTGTTCAAGTGAAGTAATAACTATGAACCTGTCTGAGCTGTAAGATCTATGGGGAAAGGCTTTATCTCAGTCCCATTACCATCACAATCATATTTGGTAAGAACATGGGTGAGAGCATTTTTGATAGCTGTTCCTAAGTGGCGAAACTCCTTCTCTCAGGTGGTCTGGTGGGTCCATCCCTGATGCCTTTCCACCAACCCATAAAACCTTTTAATTTAGGGAGAAATTGCACCCCTAGACTGCAGAGACATCTCAGAACCACGCTGGAGCCCCAGCCTTTCAGCAATGCAAGTTGTTTATTGAAGAATATATGTAAGCAATTGCAAATCAAAGTTCAAAGTCAATTAAACAAAGTTTTAGTCCACCAGATACAAGATACTTGAGAACCTTGAAGCAAGGGTCTATGAAAATCAAGCACAAGAATTAACTTCAACAAGGTATCAAAATTAGTCTAAGGAACAGGATCAAAACTGGAACAAGGAACAGGATCATTAACTGGAACAAACTGCAAAACTTTCAGGAACAACGACTAGATAATTCAAAAATTCCCAAGAGCAATAACAAGAACTGGAACAAAACTCAAGATACAAAGTTACAGGAACTTGGCATGAAAGTTCACAGGAACATGATACAAGATTCCATGAAACATGAAACAATAGTCCAAGAACCAGGAACAACACTCGATGAGCAAAGTTACTACCTCTGAGAATCTCTCTCAGAAGTGGTTCCTCTTAAAGCTGGAATCAAGGCCACTTTCTGTGGGAAGTTTGCTCAAAATCCTTTCTCATTATCAACCAGCTGCTCCTTCTCAAAACCTCCCTTTCTTGTCTCTGTTGACATATTGCTTTTTTCCCAATTATTATTCTCATCAACAACACACAACAATGTTCACTTCCAAATCTTGTGTGAAAGCTTTGCTTTCTTCCTTGGATTAAAAAAATGTTTCCTTTGGTGTTCTGTTTCCTACATATGCTTCCTTTTGGTCAATACAACTGAGCTTATTTTGATTACCTCAAACACCCTTCTTTCAGCCTACAAGGTAACCAAAATGGTTCCCACCTTTTGTGGGTTTTTTCCCCACCTTATGACCTTTTTCATCAACTTGGCCTCATTCTCTGTAAGAAATTCTGCACAATATCAACTTCTAGTAGTGCAGAGATGGGGAATCAGTGGTTCTTGTATGTTGTTGGACCCTTATTCCCATTAGCCATTGAAGCAATTAACAATGTTGAAGGATTAGATCAACAACTGAAAATCTGAAAGTTCCTTAGCCCTGTATTGCAGTGTCAACATGTAGATAATGTCAGCACTCTGGCCATTATCTTGCGATTTGCCACATTTAAGCTGCTGTGTGCTTTAACAAGAATTTTTCCATTTAATTCTACCAGAATACTGTTTTTTCAAGTTAAGATGGGGTTTCTTGAAGTTCCAAATATTTTGTTGAGTTTAATAGAGGCAGGTACAAACTTCTTTACATTTTCAGAAGACAATCCCATTTGTACATATCCCATATCCTTGTACAGCAAGTGCCATTATGAGATAATTGTTCATTCCTAGTAATTAGCAGCACAAAGGTTTATATCCAAAATTGAGCTGTCAGAATATTTGTTGGTATCCCAAGGTATCACTGAAATGTGTCAGAAACAAAAAAGCACAATAAATTCTGTAATTTTTTGTTTGGTACACATCTGTTTGTATGATACAGACAAAGCATACTGCTAGTGGAGGCAATATGAGTGGGGGGGGGGTGAGAGAAAGACTTCTTGACTTTGGTGCTCTACTTGTGAAAGGGCCTTCCCCTGGCAGTTCAACTGGTGCCGCAATGGCTTCTTCTTAGCAACAGGTCAGGATATGGATTTTATTAAAGCCTTTGAGGGTTAACTTCCTCTTAAACATATATAGTACAATTTCTGCATTCACTAGAAATATGTTCCTAAATTGACCATATAAACAACAACAAATGGATGGCTTTAATTGAAATGAATAATTTTTGCTGGAAGTTACAATAGATTAATCCTGAAGAACATAGAAAATTTCTCTAGGAATTTGCTAGGTCCTCCAAGGTTAGCTTATGGTAACTTCCAGCAGAGGCGTATCATAGAATCACCTGGAAAAATCCTAGAGATGACATATTTTGTTGAACAAAAGTAGGTGAAACTATAGATAGAGATACCAATTCCACTGGTATGGAATTGTACTGTATACAATTCTCCTTTAGTCTTTCGAAGCTGTTTGAAGAGGTTTTTTAAAGTATTTTATTTAAAATTATTATTATCATCATCATTATCATCATCTTTATTTATACCCCACCTTTCTCTCCATTGGGATTTAAGGCAGCTAACAATCACACACTTTAAAAAGTGTGATACAAAAATTAAAAACAATTAAACAATACAGTATGGATTAATGTAAAAAAATATCTAAATTGTTGAAATTGTTTTATCTGTTTAACACCCTGAATACGTTTCCAGAATGGAAAACCTTTTAAAATAAACACATAAATAAATGAGCAAACAAATTAATATACATTTGCCATCAATCTCCAATTCCGTACATATTTCAGACTTAGAACTCTAGCCCTGAATATCATTATAATACTTTGGAAAGACTCAGATTTTCTGTCCAAGGGCAAAACTATAAAAAGTGAATTTAGTTCAGGAAATATTTAAAGATAACAGTACTTGTACCACAGGAAATGGCAGAAAGGGAATTGGTCTGAAAGTTTATTTCTTATGTGAGAATATGCTGGAGAGAGTTAAGTGGTATCACCAAAGTTTCAGATCATTGCTCTAGGCTACCCTGGTACCCGTATCAGCACGTTAAATGGCTTAAGGCAGTACTTAAATGTTATATATCAGAGGAGCTGATAAATTACTGAACTATGGAACTGTTCAGTGTAATCCTAAGTGTTCTCAAAAGAGATAAACAGTTCAGTTTTTCAGTGCTACTGCTGCTGATGGCACCTAATGCTATTGGTGCAATGCTTCCGTTATTGTTGATTGAACAGGAGTTCAAGCTCACCTTTGTAATGAAAGTGAAGACTTCTGTAGCTGCTCCTGCTTTTCCCCCACCTTCTATTGTCTTTGGGTGATATTCATTCATAACATATTTAATATTTTCCTTGCTAATTTTCCCTATAATCTTTATCAGAATTGTTTTAATTTCTATCCATTTGCACGTACCCAGTCAGAAATGTGTTCCTTTTCATTGCTGCAGCAGTCTATCCATTTTTCAACTGTATAAAATTAGCATTTATTTCAGTATGCAGTTCTTCCTGATATACACATTTTCCATGCATATACTTTGCTTAATCGTATTGAACAAATTGTCCTTTACTTTTTGATTTTTTTCAGTCCGGAAAAGTGAATGTCTTATCTCCCCAGCTCATTTTTAGCAAGCAAAGAAGGAGAATGTTTGCCTTGATCTAAGCTTATGTTCAGTGTTATTGATCCTCATAGGTTTGATCTCTGATGTATGCTTGTTTGATTTATGTTTGTTTTAATGTACTACATTCCTCATTTGTCAAAATCTTGATCCTTGCATGCAGGAGCAATAAATAAAGGCTCAGGTAGTCTGCATAAGTATTTTATAGTTTTGATGGACTAAACATAAGTTAGACCACATACAACATCATTTGTATAAAATTAATATTGATAAGTTAGATCTTTTAGAAAAAGGAATTGAATTTTACTTTGGAAAATGTGCTTTCCACTTATACATTATCTCTATCAGGCAGAGCCGGCCCTAGGTATTTTTCAAGTGTAGGCGAACAGAATTTTAGCGCCCCCCCCCCCAAAAAAAACCAATCACTGAAAAATAAAAGCGTTGGATAAGTGAAAATGTTGGATAATAAGGAGGGATTAAGGAAAAACCTATTAATCATCAAATTACATTAAGATTTTACAAATTGAGCACCAAAACATCATGTTTTACAACAAATCAACAGAAAAAGCAGTCTCGACTGCGCCCCCGTATGTTTGGCACCCCAAGCGACCGCTTAATTCGCCTCATTGTTGGATGGACTCTGCTATCAGGGAATATTAAGTGTCTATTACTAGTTACTCATTTGATCATGAACAGCACCAGACTCCCAGAACCATATCCAGGATAAATCTACACTGTATTAGTCATGCAGTTTGACATCCCTTGCCATGACTCAATGCAGTGGAATTACGGAAGCAGTGGTTTTACAAAGCCTTTAGCCTTCTCTGTCCAGAAGAACTGGTGCCTCACCAAACTACAACTCCCAGGATTCCACAGCATTGAGCCATGGCAATTAAAGCTAGGAACCCTTTTAAGGAACAAAGATGATATTGTCACTTCTGTTTTCAGCTCTTTTTTTTTTTTTTGAGATGGTATGCCCTACCAGGGTGCATTGGCACAATTCCCATTTCTGTCAGAGAGAAATGATTGATGCATTTAAAAAGGATGTTATCATGCTCATTGTGTCTGATTAATGATCATAGAACCTTTCCAAGTAGGCTGAGCTCTACAGGGTTTTTTTTTTTTGCATGAAGTCCCAAGTGTTCTTTCTTATTCTCTGAAGTGCAGGAGAAAGTCTCTGACCTTCTCTTCATTATATTGCTTTTCCTGGAAAAATGGCTAACAGTATGAGCATTGGACATTCTCTTCCATGACTGTCAAAAGAGATAGTACTTTTTCTCTGCTTCTCTGCACCAGTCACTAAATGGCCATGGAGAGTGCTGGGTTCTGCAGCAGAAAAGTGAGTTGCAAGGATTTGAGTTGTGTGTGAGGTTAGCAAAGTTCCAACCTTTGTAGTGACCCAAATAGTAACTTACAAATGATATAAGATGGATGACACATGTTATTAACAAGGAAGGGCATACAAGCTTGAAGAGGCTATTGCATACAATTCCTACCTTGTATGCCCTTCCTTGTTAATAACATTTGCTATCCAACTTCTAGCCTACAGGGAAAGGCAAGAATCTTCCCACACTGAGATAACTGCCAACTGCTTTTGCATTTTAAACCCACACATTGGAGATGAAATTGGGGAAATAAGAGGATGACAGAGGAACTGGGACATTTTAAAGGCAATTGAAAGGTACGGTGTCAGAAAATTACCTGGGACTCCTGCCAAATAGGAACAGCTGGTATATGCAGCTGTAAGTGACTTGGTATAGGTTTTCCCTGATAGTCAATATTTTTGTTGCCCCAGATCTACTAAAAAATAAGAGTTTGGTTTTAGAAATGATATATGCACATCTCATTAAGAATCTGTCTCCTCCATTTCATTATCTTTTTGGTCTTTGCAACTTTTTCTTCAATGCAAGGCCACCTTTGAAGATGCTGGAGTAGTTGCAGTGGCACCTCCGCATCCAACTATCACTGCTGTTTAAGCCCAAGGCTTGCTACAGCTAAGTCATTTCTTTCTGTCTTTATTTCTTAGCTGGCCAATAATTAGGTATGAGGTTTTACTACAGGTGGAGAATCTGCTAATGTGATAGCCCTCTTCAGAAGTTTATACATTCATCAGGAAGAACATGCCAAATGACCACACTTTGAAAGGGAATTTCACTTTTTTTTCAGCTGAAGACATGCACTGATGGTATAAGCAATTTAGGCCAGAGTCTATTCATTTCTTTTCCTTTTTATAAGACTGGGCAATTTATATCTGACTGGGCCTGACCCAGCTAAAGTTATTCATGTCAAAACCCATTGATTTTACCAGCAGAAACTGAGGCATGCTTTTATAACTTCCTCATAAATCTTTTGAAGCATTTAAAAAACTGAAGGCATTTAACTTTGCCTGTCTCATGATCAGCCTTACTTATTTAAAAGTATACATTTGGAATAGGAATGTTTACCTCCAACCCAGGAATTAAAATAAGAAATAAGCTTAAAGGACCTTTGCTGCTAATTAATTATTTAGTGAATTATTAATTGAATTAATGAAGAGAATACTGAGTTTTTAAAAATGAGTATGAAAATGAGTGCTGTTTAAGGAATGGCAAAAAAAATCCAAATTGGCTTTCTTGTAATGTATTTAGAGATGCTTTCCAAATGTTTTGGTGTATAGTTCCCATAACAGTGACCATTGATCATTCAGGCTAGGGGCATCTAGGAATTTAGGACCAGGTTGGAGAAGCCAGCAATTGAGTATTTAAAGCACTTCACATATTTTAATTCCAGAATCTTTACAGCCAACCCTGAAAGGTATAGACTTTATCACACGAGACAGGCAACAAAACATTGAAGGTGGTCTCAAGAGGAAGGCACATCACTCAAACCCGCTTTCCACCTGGAAATCTATGTCATCATTGTGAAAGACCATGAGGACCCAGAATAGGTATTCACAGTCCCTTACAGACTCTAGCCAAGACTCTACTTTAGGAAGACAATCATACATGGCCAGGAGTAATAACCTATGATGATGATAGTCCCTATTACCTAAGAGCATGCACATTGTGCTATCAGATGGCCTCCTCCTTATGATTTTCCCATCTATTATAAAACCCATCAATAGCTTGCCATCCTGAAATATTTCCATCACCTACCTTAGTGCAATGGGTCCCTTTAACCCTTCTCTGCCAGCTTTTTAATTAGTTAGGGTAATCCTTTGTGGCCAAGTATGACTGCCTTTCAAATCTAGGGTCTTGACCTGAATGCTCCACAAAGCAGTGGAAGTGTGAGAAAGCAGAATTACAAGAGTATGCAGAAGTGCCACATAAATTGCTGAATCTGGGCAGTTACTTGAATGAAGAGAGGTATGGTATCAAAAGTGTGCAGCCTGGTATGTATCCTCTGTTAATGATAGCACAACTGCAGTGGAATAGTGGGTTCTTGCAAAAATGTCTTAAATTAAATTACAATGTCTACATGACAGATAAGTCAGAAGTTTGATTGACATTTTGGGTTCAATCCATGGAGTTTATGGCATATATAATCTGAAACTTCCTGATGCAGGGTTTGCTTCTATTCTCTTCTGGCATGCCTCTGAATAAATGGAAGGGTGAACCTGTCATGTTCTCTTTTCTTGATGAACTGCCTCTCAGCATCTAAAAAGCCTTTTAAATAGTTTCCATTGAGAGGCAGGATTATTAATATCAAGCAGATGCCTACCCCAATAGTCAAACCCCATGAACCTTATTTATAAGACTTCTTTGCCCATATGCTATGGTAATGAAATATTTGCATTGGTATATCAGATACTTATATGCAATGAATTCATCTGAGAATTGCTACACCAGTAGTCTTAAGAGCTATTATTTGATTCACAGCATTTTTCAGTTCCCTGAGATTTCTCCTAATGCTGAGTGTCATTGGCAATTAACACACTTAGAAGCAGTTTTAATAGCATTTTCTAAACCAGCTCCCAAGAGACATATGATCTAATGAATGAACTCCTTGAGATTTGTTATAGATATCGTGGGATGATAATAAACTACTTTTATTCCACTTTTCCTCAAAAGGCATTCAAAACATTCAGAAATTCAGATCCATAGAAAAGCTCTTTATAACAGCTTGAACAGCAGAATAAGAGTATTGTGAAGAATTCTGGCCATTAAGATAACAGAGACTTTGCTACTGAATGCCAAGCAATTCTTCTACTTCAATCCTGCTTTATAATATCTATCTCTATGATTTCAAAGAAAAATATTTGACCCAAAAAACTGAGCTTCCACCTTTTCAAAAGATCTATTCTGCACCACTATTAGGTAGCCTGAAGCAATTGCCTTTGGCAGCAAATACCAGGAGGTGGCAGTAAGGTGTTAGATAAAATTGCTATGCACCATGCTGCCTTCTCTTTTGCCCTTCACACAGGGCAAAAATGCCCATTTACCACTTTATTTCATGGCTTGGATGGGGCCTGCCATATGCCATCACATGACACATGGCAAGGCCCAGCCACTTTCCTCCCATAGTGGAAGCAAAGTGCTTTGTCCTCCACCGTTGGGAGGAAAGTTTTGTTCGAGTACCTTCAACAGAGCTACCTGTACTTTCCTCTCCAAATCCCCGTGCAATGGCAGAAAGGACAGTGGAGCAATGATCGTTGCCACATATTGCCACCCTTTATGCCATTTGATAGGGGAAGGGAAAGGGTGGCAATGCACCCTTTCCTGTCCCCACCATGTGATTGTGGGGGGAGAGAGAAAAGGGAGGACATGCCAGGCACCACAAGCCACCCCACATGGCTTATTTATTTATTTATTTATTTATTTATATTCATTTGCTCTATTTCTACCCTGCCTTTCTCTACCCCAAAAGGGACTCAAGGCGGCTTACATGGAGGCAATTATACAGACATGGAGGCAATTATACAGACGTTAAAATTAAATTACATTAAAAACTGATATTAAACATTTTAAAACATTACAATTACAATCACGACTTCCCTTTTGCTGGCGAAATGGCATGGCCGAAAAGTGCTCTGTGACAAGTTCCTAAGACCGATAGTTCCCTTCAAGTGCAGTAAAGGAAAGTCTCACACAGTTACTGTTGCACAGAAGCACAAGTAGTCCAGTCACTATTGGGACATGGAAAGGGAAGGATACCATCTTTTCTATTAGCTCTGGTAGCAACATATTTTGCGCCAGCCCTGTTTTTTCATATAAAGAAACTAAAGAAAGGGATCCATGTAGCAGCCGGAGATTTACCATGATGGCCTGTTCTTACTTTGAAGGGGAAAAGGTCCTCATACCAGAATTAGAATGGAGAACTGTCAATCTGTCCATGTACGAATTGCTGGATGAGACATTTAATTCAAAAACTTCCTGAATTTGTACCCTTTCCCATCAATAAAGACAAACAGGAATGCTGTTTGCCATTGAACTCTCTTCTTTTTTTGAGTTTTTCAATTGGAGAAAAAAATGTGTCCCAAACAGTGTCCTAAAGAAGTTTATTTTTGACAGATATACATAAAAGCCCCGTGTATTCAATTGGGGAAAAAATGCTTGAAAAAGATTCACAATGGCCAAGGCACACAGACTGTTATATTTCCTGGAATCTCCAGCTGTCTAAAAGGAGTGGGAAAATCAGGAGAAGTTTGGTTCTGAATCATAGATCTGCCTTCAGAGCTACAATATCAGAAACAGGAAATCAGCACCAAGGAATACCAAATGCCCATGAGCTGTTCACCCTGATCTGTGACGAGATATATTGTGTTAAGTTAGATCACATTAGACTTCCTCTTACTTCCTTAAGCTTTATAGCCAAATCATATTGACCTTGATGGTTCTCCATTCTAGGGTAGCATTTATTTAATGCATTTTAAAATGTATTCGGTGAAGATAGTAAAAATGAAATCCTTTTGAACATTGAGTCATTTTCTAATATACAGTTCGGGATGATAGTCTAAGTAACACCAAGGGGATGTGCATGCCCTTGGTGTCCTTTCCTAATGAATTGCAAAACGGATGAGTTAAAAGCAGCCTTTGTGGCATTACTGAGTCTTAATCAAGCCTGTGATTCCTGTCTTGTTTAATCAAGAAGTCTATGTAAGGCGTTTGAGCTTGGCTACCTCCCCACATCTCAGGTTAATGACAGACTGACTAGTTTTTATGTTAAACAAATTAAATCGTACTTTCCTTCTAGGCTTTTTTCTGGAGTGCTCTGCCAGGGAAGGAGATGTCTTTGGATTTGCAGAAATTGACTGGGCATTTTTGTACAGACAAGCTCTGATCAGTATATAAACTCATTTAAACTTAATGTTTCATACTTGGCACTCAATGTCCTTTGGCACAGACATTGGGTTGCAGTTTAATTGACTTGTGTGCTTCGCATCTATCGTCAGAGCATGTCTAAAGTTTTCCTCACACAATCCCCTTTAAACTAGAGCTGTTATTGATATTCCCTACCCCATTTGTGGGAAGATAAATCATTATTATTTCCCCAAATTTCTCTAGGAAGAGGACCAATATCTCAGAAAGGAGATTCACAATTCACATTTGAGCATATCTAGTTTTTTTCCTCCCAAGGATGCCTGTCTTCCTCTGCCTTCCCTCCTTCGCGCCTTCCTTCTTTCTTTTTTCCCTTTTGTTGCTGCAAAAGATCACAGCAACTGTGTTGTCACCCTGGCCCCATTATTATTTCTATAATTATTATAATTATTATATTAATATTATTATTCCATCTTTCACCCCATAGGAACTCAAGGTGGTAACAATCATGCAAGCACCCCGTAACTCACTCTGATGGACACAGATGACCTTGATAAGCCGGAGTCTTTCTGGTTTCTTCCTTGCCTATTGACATCAGCACTCACCTTGTACATGGTGGGTTGGGACGAACGGTTCCTACTGATAAGAACTGGACAAAGGGAGTTTGGGGAGCAGCCACTAAAAGGCTTGTCCCTACCAAATATGCTTGAGATGGTGAGGGAACAGAGAGGAAAACTTCCTCAGAAGATTTTACATTTCTAACAGGTTTTGTCTTCTCTAGAAGGCTCCACATCATTCTGGAGTACTATTGAAGGAGAGGGCATCTGTCACTGAAAGTTGGCAATAAATATGAAGTATTCCTTAATCCTTATTAGAGCACATAGAAAAAGAAACATCTCCAGATTCTGTTCAAAGGAATCTCTCTGGCCAGATTGCACATGAGCCCATCTGTCAAAACATGGACTTGTTTACTATCAAATAAGCTCATCTGCCAACAATTCTAAAATGTCCATGCCCCATATTCAACCTAAATTATGCTCTCAATTAATCTATCTACATAACAACATGGGATGAAGCTGTTAGATCCCATGGTTCATCTATTTACCAAAAACCAAGAGATCAATCTGTACTGAAGGGTCCCAGAACAGAAAAAAAAATCACAGGCTTCTCTTTTTTTGCAAGTAAAGGCATTTATTTTTACACTTAAATATCCTCTTTAAATACAGCATTATCACAATGAAAAAACATAAAAGGCAGAACAAAATGTAGAGGACCTGACAAGCTTTGGATTCACATTGAAAATACCACCTGTATATCATGTAATGCAGGAGAGCAGGATACGTTATAAAGTTATCGGAGTCACAAGTTACTAATGTAGAGGGCAGGGCTTGTACTAATTCTCACCCAGTGGACAATTGGCAGGACTCCAGTGGCATAATAATCTCCATGAGCCAACTATGCCTCACTACTGCTCTTTTGTGCCCATGACTTTGGGAAAGAAAGCAGTGCTTTGCCTTCGATGAAAACACTAAGTGAATGAGTGTTTGCAGGTATGATGGGCTATTTTTTTCAAAAAAAAAAAATCTCAAGCAGTAGGAAAAACAAGTTTGTAGTGTGAGTGAAATTACAGAATTTGAATTCTGCACCCTGTTTTAGGAAGCAAAATCACGGGCTTCTTGATAATACAGTCCTCCGTCTCCATGGATTCTGTACTTACAGATTCAACCATTCATAGCTTGGAAATACATTCCAAAAAGCAAACTTTGATTTTGTAATTTTACTTCATCATTGAATATAATGGGACTTGAGCATCCATGGATTTTGGTATCTGGGGTGGTGGTGGGGGGTTTCCTAGAATCAAACTTGAGCAGATACCAAGGATCTACTGTATATATATTCTGTAAACAAGTTTGCATAATATACACATTAGTTTTGTTTAATAAAATGCTTTTTTGTTTTTTAAAGTTTATACATACATTTTTGTGCACACTTTCCCCTCACATGTGCATTTATCATGCATTTATTTTTTATTACAGAACAGTGAACATGTTACATCAAAATCAAATGAGAAAGGAATTAAATCATCCACACACACATACACAGACTTACTTGAAATTGCTTTTTGTGTGGCTCCTCAATAAAAGATATAGTGCTATAATTGTGTAAAATACCCTTGGACCAGCCCAGGGAATACGATTTTTCAGATTGACTACTTCACTCTTTGCTCCAAGGGTTTGCTATTTCTTCAGCCAATGTGATGAGAATTCACACTTGGAAGCCAGATACATCTGCAATAGAGACATTTTTAACAATGAACAAGTTGTGATTTACAGGTCAAATTATTTCCTACTGCTTTTGGGGAGTCTGCAAACACACTGCATATGACATTTAAAAAAATCCAAGCAGACAATCACTATCGTGGTCATGGTTAATTCCTTATGTTGTCTTTGTGGCATTTTACCTGTACAGCAATCAATGTACTTTTCATTTTCAAGCAAATAAATAATGAATAAAGGCTGGATGACCTTCTGCAGGCAATAATCCCAGGGTTGTTTCTATTCTCTTAAGATGGACATGAAAAGCCCAGTACATGAAATATGGATACTTAGAGTAAAGATCATAAGCATTCCCTAAAGGTAAGAGGCATTTGAAGAGCTTCTTGTTAAATATTTCGGTTCTTTGAATTCTCCATGTTTGTTTGGCAAATAAATTCAAAAAGTAACTTTTGGAAACATATTCCACTCCTAAACTTTGTCCTCTTTCAGATTAGCATTTTGAGTGCCGTGCTAAAGCTCATAGGGCTGTAGTCCATGGGGATAAAGAGAATCTATTTCTATACCATTTTCCATCATTCATTATTCAGTTTTTCAAGGGAGAAACACTGCATCCAGATTTGTTTGTTCATTTTAGGTAATTATCTCAACCATATGAATGTAGATTATTATTCAGGCAATGTAGCCTATTTAAATATAGTTGCAGTAGGATGATAGTTAAAATTTTCACAAAGTAAATCCAGAACTGATGAACTTGCAAATGAACTGTAACACACTTGAATACAGAAATCATCACTTCTGAGACCATTTCAAAACTGACAACAAAGTGAACATAAAATATTTTGCCCCAGCATTCTTTTGCACAAGCCCATGCCCAGCCCTTTCCAATTTCTGATCTTGCCCAATCTGGTTATTGATGTTTGTTTTGATTCATTTTAATGTTTGTTTTTATATTCTGTAGTTTTTAATTGTTTAATCAGACCAGTATATGTGTATTATGTTTTTAAATGTGCTTTTAGTTCATAAACTTTCGTATGCTGGGCTTGGCCCTGCTTATTAGCTGGCCCAAGTCCCTTTGGGGAGATG
The DNA here is from genome assembly GCF_035594765.1 of Anolis carolinensis. Taxonomy (NCBI): domain Eukaryota; kingdom Metazoa; phylum Chordata; class Lepidosauria; order Squamata; family Anolidae; genus Anolis; species Anolis carolinensis. Next base: position 225,501,740 of record NC_085842.1, on the reverse strand, counting down.
GTGGTGGGATATAAAAATAAAGTAAATCCTTATTATTATTATTATTATTATTATTATTATTATTATTATTATTATTTTATTTGGAAATGTGCAGAAGAAATAATATACTGGTGAAAAATATGCTCAAATGAGTACTGTATTGAGGAAAACTGGTTGTAAAATGTGCCCACAGAACAATATGTATAATAGTTTATGACAATGCTAAAGAAAAGCATCACAAGGTTTTCTTGACAAGAGTCCTTCAGAAAGGCTTCGTAATTGCCTTCCTTTGAGGCTGAGAGAATAATACATATTTCCCTTCACACATAGACAGATAAACAAATCACTTCACTGTATGTAAAAATGCAATTAATTGTTAATGTTCTTTTCAAAAATTTCAATGACAGGGTTGTTGTATGTCTTTCGGGCTGTGTGGCCATGTTCCAGAAGCATTCTCTCCTGACATTTCGCCCACATCTATGGCAGGCATCCTCAGAGGTTGTGAGGTATGGAGAAAACTAAGCAAAGAGTCTTTGCTTAGTTTTCTCCATACCTCACAACCTCTGAGGATGCCTGCCATAGATGTGGGCGAAATGTCAGGAGAGAATGCTTCTGGAACATGGCCACACAGCCCGAAAGACATACAACAACCCTGTGATCCCGGCCATGAAAGCCTTCGACAACACAATTTCAATGACTTTTCGTAATTGTGAATTATTCTTCACAAAATTTGCATGTGGTGGTTTCAAACATAATACAGCATTTTCTATGAAGGAAACAAGACATTGTTGTTCCCTGCACCAAAAATTGCTATTTTTCTCTGCAAAACAACTTGTAAATTTTGTGTAAAATATGTCCTCAGTCATATTATTTACTTTACTGGAAAAATTCCTTTATATAATTTTCTGTACAGAAAATTGTATTTTCTGTCTCCTCATTAGATTTTGTAGCACCATTTTAATGTTTTCAACCATTCTTCCCATCTTATCTCCAAGAGTGACTGCATGTTAGCCATGTTTTACTTTTAAGTTCTGCAAAAGTGTAATGGAACTATCCAATCATCCAAACCACGAGTGCAAGGGCATTACAGTAGTCTCTTGTGCAGTGTTCACTTACATATCTCTCCTCATCTTCTCCTCCCAAAACTCCCAATACAAAATGATATAGATTTGAATATGTTTTTCGAAATGATTTTCTAGGAAATAAATATCAGATGTCATGGTTGAGTAATATGCTATATTTTCCACATAAAGTATGTGTTCATGTCTTCAAAGAACTATCTTCCCTTTCCTTGCCCAGTGGGCTCACAGGAAGATCATGAAGGATCGGAACTAGTTGTTAGAGATGCTATATTATTCATTTTATGGCAATTAGTACTATGTTTTATTGATTTTAAAATTGGACCTTTTGTAATGTATTGTTTTTATCTTAACTGTTGTCACTGTTCATATGCGTTGTGATTTTACCTCTATTTTTATGTGTTATATCACTTGTATGTGCTTCTGTAAGCCGCCCTGAGTCCTTCTGGGACATAATGGTGGGATATAAATAATAATAATAATAATAATAATAATAATAATAATAATAATAATAATTAGGATGGAAAGTTGGTGCTCATGCAGTGGTGGCAACTGCCTTCACAGTAAACCCAGTGATGGTGGAGTAGAAGTGATTGGGTGATAGGAAGATAATGCAAGGGAGGGAAAATAGTTGTCTGGGAGTGGGAGGAAAAGCTGGTACTTGCTTGCAATGTAGCAGTAGCTATGTTCATGGGACACTTGAAGGTAGAGGTGGAAGGATCGGGTGGCACTCAAGCTTCCTCGTCCATCCTTTATATAAGGGACTTGATAATCCACATGTTAGAAATATTGGAATTAATCACCTGTGGATACCCAGGGTTCACTGTATACATGAATATAAAAATATATACAAACATCCCATGATGCATATAATAGGTCTCACCATAGTGAGGAAGATGTTTCTGCTGAGCCTATTTTACAGGTATTAATTCCTGGTGGATATTTCATTACCTCACACTTGAACAAATAATTTCAAAAGTTTCTGCTGATGAGAGTTTTAAAATGTTCTGTATTGTTGCTGCTACTGCTTTGCAAATGTTGGGACTTTTGTGGAAAAAATCATGAGAAAAAAAAAACATTTTTAACTAAACCCCAATTTTATGTGAAAATTTGATCCGCCCCCCCACATAAACATGTTGAAAGACATGAAAGAAACATATGGCTATTGCTATTTCTTCAATACTATATTATATCTCATAATAGAAAAGAAAATTTGTAAGTAAAAGAAAATAGATATCCTTATTCATGCATATCTTTCAGGTCCTTGTTCTTCCTTTGTAGGGTTCTTTATTGTGAACTATTTCTGTTGGACAGAATAATTAAATGCAGGCCAAACTTGGCTTTTGTTTGCTTGTCCAAAATAGTTGAGCCAAAAGCAAAAGATAGGAAGAGACAGAACAACAGCTCATGCACAAGACAAATGGTCTCTTGTCAGGACATTCAGCCACAACAGGAGACAAAAGAAGGAAGACATATCCAGGAACATATATCATCTGCAAAAGCCTTTCCCTAGAGATACTACAAGATCTTAGTAGGTCACATAAAGAGCCCACATTCCAGGAGAGAGGACAGTTTTCACATGCAAGAGGTCACATATTCAAACTCTGAATAAATTGGTTAGGAACAGGTTTCAAATACAGATATTTTGAAAAGGTACAGTACCACAACCAATAAGAATTTAGTTCATGGGTCAGTGCAGATAAATGCCAAGTTTCTAACATGAAAAAGAAGTTGCATCTCAGGATGGTTTAAGTGGTTTTATTCCATAATATGTTTTATCAAGAAATATCCAACTCTCAAAAGAAAAAGGAAGGCAGTCAATATAAATTAATCAATAATTATAAGAAAAGGATGAAAAAATAAAATTACATGTACACGTATGTCTTATATGAACTTGCATATGAAAGATAAGAAATAAATAATTTACCAAAGCAAATAAAGCTCCTTGCATGCTAAACAAATGTTCTATATATTTACTAAACAATTTGATTATCAACCTGCAGGGTAGGAAACTATATATTTGTTTATGGGTGTATATCTCCCCAAAGCTTGCACTTACATAGGATTCTGAAAGCCTTCATTCTATTACTCCAAAGCAAGGACGAGTCAATCCATAGATATCCCATCTCTCCTGCTGAAATTTTATGTCAGTCCATATTGCACCATATTTCAGCAAGATTTATGTCAAAAGACAGATTCTATTGAGTTACTCTTTTCTATTGAGGTACAATGAGGCATCATAGTGTAGTGGTTTCACAGTTGGACCAGGGTTGAAATCTTTACTTAGCCATGGAAACCCACAAGGAAAACATATTTTCACACTCACATGAGGGTTTGAATGATTATCTGAGAATATTTTTAAAACGGTAAAAAAATCTCTTTGTGTTTGTACTGGTTGTGAAAGCCAGACAAGAATTCTGGATTGACCAATGTATTTGCAGTTTACAACATATTCTGCACAAAATTTGCATATAGTTTTTTTACATACAAAGCAGCATTTTGTGTGCAGGAAACATTTTCTGCACCCAAAAGGTTATGCAGAAAATGTTTCATGTATAGGAAATATTCAGAGTAAGCCCCAAACTACAAATGAAATTCAAAAGCTTCAAATATTCTTCCAATATGAAGAACATTGCTATAATTACTTAAGAAAATAATTTTAAAACTATATTTATCCCAAAAATCCTTTTTTTTATCTCTCACACGATGCTTTTATGCCTATAGAAAATCTTGTATTGGCTTATCCTTTGTTATCATGATGCAAATGTTGCCATCTTGTGCAGTTCATACCTTTTTATAATCTATCAAGAGACAAACAGTGGTACCATACTCTTTTGAAAGTGATTTAGGTCACAGCATGCTTCTGAGCAGATATGAGTCTTAGTGAACTCAGTTTTAACATCTGTTAAACATGCAGATCAGGCCATGGCCTTTTCTGTTTTAAAGGAGAAAGATTTTTGCCTAGGGACAATCAATGTCACATCTGATGTTAGGCTGCATAAGCCTCACAGGAGTGTGATGTTGCTTTTCTGAAATCTCTAGTGGTTTGTTTTTAGAAGTCAAACAACTGCATAGTGAATTTGAAGCCTGGAAGTTGATCACCGGACAAGAGCATTTTGAATTCTTTCTACGTATGTATTACCAGTGAAAATAAAGCAGTTGTAAAGATCTCTGAAGTAGATACAAGCCTCAGTCATCTAAGCTTTGAATGTGAAATGCCTGCTACAGGACTCAGAGAAGGCAAAAACATTCTCCTCAGTAATGTAAATGTCTGGAGTGACAAGGCTACTGATTCATGAGAAGGTTAACAGCCATCAAATATATTATATTTTGGTAAGTTTACTGCAGTCTTTGTTGCTAAGCAAAACAGATTGGCTGAGTATAACAGGACAGGTTGATTGAGCCCTGGAAATATAATAAATAAAGTCTAAAGAAGAAAGCAACATTGTGTAATAAGAAATGCGTGTGTTATTGGCCTAGTGGGTGAGATGTTTAATAGTATCCCTTTTAGGAGAAAGAACTATATACCAATGCCTCTTACAAAATCCATCCAGCTGAAATGAGCAATTGGGTTTCTCTTCTTGGGCTGAACCCATGTGGCAGTTAAAATGTGGTATAAAATAGGTATCCTTTCTACCCATCTTCCCATATTTACACTGGTTGTGACTTTGGAGGACAATGTTATTGATGTGGTGAAGGACAAAGTTCTCAACTTACAGATTTATCTTGATTTTGAACAGTTGTGGCAGTTCTGGCAGGATCTACACATTGTGTAGTCTAGGATGTTACAAAGGTAGGTGTGGTAGACTCACACAGCATGAAATGGGCCAGGAAGAAAAGAAATATGGAAATCCATTTGGCTTGGTGTGGTTATCAGGCATCAGAGTATTTAGTTTCAAATGGTTGAATACTGTAAGTCCAATAGTGTACAATTAACAAAGACAAGTAATGATATATTTTTATCAGATCTTCAAAGAGTTCTACAGGAATTCTTCCTTGGCAAGTGGAGGCAGGATAATTGAGTCCCACTATCCTTTGTCTGTGGTGAAAAGATGAGGGGAATTTAAATGATTCAGTAAGCTCCAGGAGGCAATTCATTGGTCATGGACCTTCCTAAAGGTCTGCTTTCTAGGATTATGAGACCTTGGACAGGGTATGGGGAGTACTATGTAGTGTCATTAGCATTCTCCTGACACTGACAGGCCCAGGATAGGGATGCTTGTAGCAGCTGCTTTCCCCACTTGAAAAGGTGAATAGGAGTTTTAAAAAGCTGTCCAGAGTCCTTATATAAAAGAAATGGTCTAATAAACTATGCAAAGGCTAAGAAAAACAACTGGGTACTTACTGAATACTGTAATTGTAAGTGCACAGAATGAAGCCATCTCTATCCTGTAATGGTGATGGGAAATGAACATCAAAATGTAAATTTTTTAACAAGTTACAATTTAGGAAATGATGAATTGAGTGCTTTGTAACAAGTGATAATTCATTATTCATTTAATGTAGAAGGACCGTGGCCAGCATTAGGGCACACTCTGCATTCAGTTAACAGATTACAAACACTGCTCGCAGGCATAATTTGGATGAGAAATTGAACAGGCTCCCTACTTGTTTTGAGTGGAAAAGGCTAGATTATAGGAAATAAATGTTTAATTTAAATCAATATTCCTTTTATCCATCTTTAGGAGAATAGCTGGGAGGCAATGAATACAGGTTTTCTACAGTCAGGTAGTTTATATAGCAATTTCCTTTGGTGTAAATGTCTAGATCAAAAATACCAGAGAGAGCACTTTTCACGAAAACTTGTCCTATCTCAGTATTTGATCAGCAGTTAAATATTGTATTCAATTCATTATTTTTATGTTCTTGCTGTGTGAAGCAGGGCAACTAAATAGTGAACATTTATCAAGCCTGTATCTGCAGGCTTCCTCTTTTCCCCCTCCACAGCTGTTCATTGCTGATTTTTTTTTCATTTATTTTGCTTTAAAAATACAACCCACAGTTCATTTCTTTGGATTCATTCATCAACACATTTAGTATGTTTCAAGTTATGCACATTGTTTTCATGCATTCTCCCCAATTGACAGAGATTTACCTGCTGTTTGCCAAATAACAAAACAAGATAGCATTTCCATACCTTTAAGGATTGTGCAGGAGAGATATTTTCAGTAGGTGTTTCTGGTCACACAAACTCCACCAGCAGAAAATTCTTCTTCTGCACAACCATTAAATATACAAGAGTCTATCCTTGTTGTAGCCCAGCCTGAGATTGGGCCCATTCAGCCAGTGATTGTCTCTGCACCAGCTTTGCCAGAGGACTCTGGGTTTGGGCCTGAGATGCAGCCAGAGTCTGTCCCAGTGGATTCTGGGACCAGAGACAGAATGGTTGTAAGCAGGCATTTTGAACAACACTCCTCCCAGCAGTCAAGGCCAGATCACCAGGTGTCAGATGGACATTCTAGTTTAGAGGATGATAATAAATTTGACAGGAGAGCAGCAATAACTCACTGGAGGAGGGAACGAGAATATTTGCGAAAAATCAAATGGTTGTTTTTGAAGCACTCCAATGAGTAGTTTTCTCATGAGAGCAAGGCCTTGGGTTTTCCTTAAAATGCCTTGTTTTCTCGGCCAAGAGGTGGCAACTTTGCTTATTCAAGAAAGAAGGATCTTTGCTCCATGTTCTTGTATCTTGCTTCAATATCAGCCTTGCCGTGAATCCAATGGAATATTCCAGTGACTCTGCTGTTCGACTGGAGTTTATTCCAGTCGAGACCTTTGTCTTGAGTTTCATCTCTGACTGTATACCTTGGAACTAATCCTGCATTCGAGTCTTGTTTTCCTGTAGTTATCCTTGATTCATGTCTTGGGAAATAATCCAGTTTTAGACTATGCTCTTTGAGTGGTTTTTATAGACTATTGTCTCATGAACTTGTGGATTTAAACCTAATTTACTGATTCTGAACTATATTTTGCTTTTACTTGCATATAATCATCAATAAACAACTTGCTTGCTTATATTCTGGGGCTTCAGTGTGGTTTTGAGGTGCCTATGCAGCCTAAGGGTGCAACAATCCTGTTATTTTCTTGGGAACTCATCTAAATTGGCATGATAACCTGAATGTATCACGTGCTTGATCTTGTCAGTAAACAATATGTTCCTCCAGTTTCAGTTAGGTAGATCGGATTTAAAAATGTTGGAGGGTGCTCCAAGGATTGGTTGAAAATCTGAAAGAACCCCACAGCTTTAAAAAGTGTGAACAACAAACCCATGTCCAGTTTGGACCAGTCCACCGATCACATGAGCCACTACCACCATCCTCTATTCCCTGAAGTCATAGAAAAATATAGAAAAACCAGTATTTCCAGTGGAAAATATACTTTGATGGGGAGGAATGTACTTGTATCTTCTGTGGCCCATAGATGATGGGAGCGGGTGGGAAGTTAGAAGAAAACCATATTAGTCTGTTGTCACAAAACCAACAAAAATCTTGTGACATTTGAAGGTTAGTTTCCTACATGTCACAAACGTCATATTCAGATCTTTAGAAATACAGTTGAGCCTCCCAAGGAATTTTTATGAGTGGCAAATTATATTCACAGAGGGCAGAAGATATAAAAATGCAAAATATACAATGTCAATAACCTGAGCAGTGCTCATTAAGAACTACAAGTGAAGTTTATTTAAAATATCTATTTGGAGGGAGCAGGGAAACTAAATAATTATTAGCTGGAAGTCATTTGCCTTTCCTCCCCCAGTTTAAAAATGTACTGTGATTGTCTGAGTGTAGTTTTAGTAAGGTAATTTGTAGTTGTAGTGTTATACTACATCATGTTTTGTGTTAATAAAGATATGTTTTTTTTAAAAAAAAAAATATAGCCACCACTACCAAGGTAGAAACACAGATATCCTTGATGGATCAGCTGAACAACACAAGTAGTGAGATTATTTAAAAGCCTTTGTTGCTATTCAAACCACAGGAAAAAAGCTGAACTTCTTGATAAATTCTCGTTTCATATTTATAGAAAGGTACCTTGGGATTGATGAAGAAATGTCCCAATCGGTTTGGAAATGAAAGGTCAGTTAATTAATTAACTGATAATATATTCTACTATGCAATAGTATCAGGGTAAGAGAATGCAGTTCTTCAACAATTAGTCATATATATTTGCTCACCCAATTCAGAGTTCATATTCAAAACAAGACATTAATCAGAATATAGACTAGCTAAAAGTGTGCACTGGAAAATGACACACAGTTTTTGTCAGAATGTGTTCAGAAAAATGGCAGATACTGAATAAAGCCTATTCCATCATTCCCAAGGATGATGACTCTTAGCCATTGAATGTAAAGGGATACAATAAGTTTCTCTTCTAAGTGCATTCAGCTAAACATGGTTAGCAGAATGTGCAACATTGAGAGTCCCAGTAAAGTAGGTTTTTTGATCACATGGAGGCATCTACTTGCAGTCAGCACAAATTATGTGACACCTTCACTCCCTCCAATTTTATACTTGCCCCCCTAAGGATGTGGCAGAAGGGCTTGCATTTGTATTTCAGTCTTTTACACACATCATTAACCAGTCCAAAATAGGATTGTGGTGAACAACTGTTGGACATTGGTAGTAGGAGCAATATAAATGAGCAAGCAACATTTGGGCATGGAACACACACATATATGTGCACACACACCTAAGCCATAATTGACTGCTGGAACTATTTGTAGCTTTCATAGCTGTGCCCACTCCCAATGCTTAGTCATTGATATAACAAATGACTAAGCATTTAATCCAAGGAGTAAAGACCAAGTAAAAGAAAACATAGAGTCTTCCTCCTTGGGTAGCTCTCTGTAAGAAATAGCTTCATATAAAAGAGATTGCTGAACTTGTACCCAAGTGTTTCAACTCACTCAAAGTGTCCCCATTTTGCATCTTGTTTGAAAATTGAATCTGTTTGCACACTGTGTATTTTTATTCTCTTTAGTACAAAACTTACCTGGAAGGACACATGGTTGAAAAAGATAGGCTAACTGGATAAAACAAAAGAGAGAAAAAAGGACAGAAAGATAGGGGAAATGAGATATCACTTTTACCCTTTAGAGTGTGGGAGTGATTTGACCAAATATTGATTTGAATTGTAACAAAATGAAAGTGAACCAAGCTAATGTGACAAGAAAGGGCCTTCTGTGTCTCACCTTATTCCTTTTGAGGGCTGGCATTTTTTTTTAGAAATTGTTAAATGGTTTGTCAAGTAGTAAAAGCCAAGTCTCTGTCAGAGCAAGTTCATCTAATTTAAAAGTATTGATTACATTTATTGCTTTCATTGTTCAGGGAGAGTAGAGGAAGGCCTTCTCTTGAACTGAGTGGAATTTTATACGTCCATCTATACTATTGTAAAGTTGGGCGTATTAGCCAGGATGACAGTGAGGTAAATTACAACTTGACATATCTGAGACTCATTAAAGAGCTGTTTCTTCACTTTTACAGGGAGCATGACAAGACAACAGATGCTGCAAATAAACTCTTCCTTCCCCGCCCACACAATTTAGGTACTGCTTAACCCTTTCTCAAGGACAAGGGATGTCAAATTGTTCACATAAACTATTTAGGGGATTTAAGGCTCATCCATAATGCTGTGGCAAAACTGAGTTCACAGAAAGCACGGTCCCCCCACATGCACTAGGGTTGGGGGTACAAGACCCCTGCAAAAGTGGAAAAAACATGAATTTAAGAGATGTTACGTTTTCATCTGAAAAAACATGTATAGTTTACCATAGAATCATACTGGAGGATTACAAATATCTAGATAAATATTCTATCTAGGAATCTCTAGATCATCCCATAGTCTATAGTCTATAGTCTGAATTCTATAGTCACCACCTGACAATGAGCCTAAAGTTGTCCTGAGGAACCTAGAGAATTTAGAAAGAACGTATTAACCAAATTCATGACCAATCAAACCCACAAAATTTATTCCCAGAAATGTGGAGGGCTACCTGTATTCCATAAGAAGCTGCAGCCATCCCCAATTTTTGAATGAATTTGTCTCAATGACAAATTTGTTTGTCCTTTTTACACTTTGTATGAAACATCTTTACTGTTTGCGCCTACACATATGTCCGAAATGGTTCATTATTGCCAAGGATTATTTTATTTGTGTATTTGCCACCAATATTTAGTATTGCAGTTCTGTGACATAGTTTTTTTCCCATGAGGAACATGTGCAAAAAAGATCCATAGGCTATCACACAAGTTCCCAATTGAATATTATAATAGAACACTGCCAACAAGGGTGGAATTGCATTAATTTACTGAGTACATCAAATATGTGGCTTGAAAGTATAGTTGTCCCCAGTAGGAGAGACTTCAGGTGTTGACTTCTAAACAGGACCGGTTTAATTTATGAGGCCGGTTAAGCTGCCGCTTCGGGCGCACGCCGCTAGGGGGCGCTGTCGACGCCTCGACAGCGCCCCGTAGCGCCGTCGCTACGCCAAACTGCAAAGCGCTGAAGTTGCTGGACACAGGCGCAGATCAATGATCAAGTTTAGGATCGTATATCAACAAGGAGATATTTAACATGTCTTCATGGACAACAAGTTAAACATGAGCCTACAATGTGATGCGGTAGCGAAAAAAGCCAATGGGATTCTGGCCTGCATCAATAGGGGAATAGCGTCTAGATCCAGGGAAGTCATGCTACCCCTCTATTCTGCCTTGGTCAGACCACACCTGGAATACTGTGTCCAATTCTGGGCACCACAATTGAAGGGAGATGTTGATAAGCTGGAAAGTGTCCAGAGGAGGGCGACTAAAATGATCAAGGGTCTGGAGAACAAGCCCTATGAGGAGCGGCTTAAAGAGCTGGGTATGTTTAGCCTGCAGAAGAGAAGGCTGAGAGGAGACATGATAGCCATGTACAAATATGTGAGGGGAAGTCATAGGGAGGAGGGAGCAAGCTTGTTTTATGCTGCCCTGCAGACTAGGATGTGGAACAATGGCTTCAAACTATAAGAAAGGAGATTCCACCTGAATATCAAGAAGAACTTCCTGACTGTGAGAGCTGTTTGGCAGTGGAACTCTCTCCCCCGGAGTGTGGTGGAGGCTCCTTCTTTGGAAGCTTTTAAGCAGAGGCTGGATGGCCATCTGTTGGAGGTGCTTTGAATGAGATTTTCTTGCTTCTTGGCAGGGGGTTGGACTGGATGGCCCGTGAGGTCTCTTCCAACTCTACGATTCTATGATTCTATATTTAGATATTTCTGATCTTAATATTTTTTCATATAGTAGATTGGTGTTATAGTTGCAGAACAAGATAAGAATATACAGTGTCTGATTTTCAGCTTTCCTTTCTGCCAACTATCCTTTACCCATATGCATACATTCTTCTATGCTTTTTTCAAATATAAACATTTTGATATGAAATGTTGCTTAATATGCATTTAATATACATTTCTGCAAGCAGTTTTCTCTTTCATGGAGGTCTCTTATGCAGTTTTTCTATTAATATATGCAGTTTTGTGAGCACTTTCAACACAAACGCATGTTTTAATATCCATTTGTTGTCAACAGGACTGCATCACAAAATTCAGGAAACTGCCAGTATTGAAAGATAACTGTGTTCTGCTTTGCAAAATGATTACACAAGTGTGACTTTATCAAAATGCAAATTGACCAAAAATCTCCATTATCCCTAAAATGTAGTGATTTGACAAAGGGACTCTATTTTACAATGTATTAAGTACATGTATTAAGTGGCAATACGGTTTGAATTATTAAGTGACAAAGCCATTTCTAAAAGAGGAGAGAAGATTGGAAAGATCTAATTCTGTGTTCTATGAAACTCAGTGGAAAGATGATGTCCTCAAAGCCTGATTATTCATTATCATTTGGAATTAAATTCTGTCAAGATACAATGCTCTAGAATTATATGAACTCACAGGCTCACTGGGATAATCTAAAATTATTTTGGGATATATTTCTTTCTTTAGGGTCAAATTCTTGTAAGGCAGCTTCCACTATATCAATATCAAATTAGAGAAAAATCACCATAAGCCACCCAAAAGCAATATAAAAATAGCATAAAAGAACTCATTAAGAACCAGTTACAGTAAAATAGCTGCAAAGAAGAGAGAGCAACAAAAGATTCACCTCGATATAATTAAAATGATGTCATTGAAAGGCAGGCTAACAACCTAACCACTTCCTCCAGGAGAGATTCTGCATAAGGAATATGGATGTCAATGAAGATTTGCATTCAGTTCTGGGCGGGGCTGCATTCCCAGATATACAGCTTTAGGATTCTCCCAGATCACATACTATGGAGTTTATTGCACAAACCTGCTATTCCACTGGAGTCACATTAACACAAATAGTGGATACATGCTGTGTTGAGCACTTTTGATATCACACCTCTCTTCAACTCCGCAATTGTGTCAATTCATCAATTTGTTGTCCCATGATGATACTTCGACCTCCCCTCATAACTCCTCCCTTTCACACCATGGCTATTCTATTTTTTAATAAAATAAAATAAAATAAATTTAGAACAATTTTACAAGTCCATCTTTGGGGGGGAAAGCAAGCAAATTATAAAATATAAAATAAATGGAAATTGGTCAACTTTGGAATAGCAAGAAAAAGGGGGAGAGGTGGACATTGAAAACCCCTCCCCTTAATGTCATTTTTCTACTATCATAGAAATGGAAGGGACTCAATCACACCAAGGTAGGTGACAGAAAGGTCAGAAGATTGAGAGGTATTGACACACTTTAGCCATAATCCTGGGAGCAGGATGTGATAGTGTGATGGCACGCTGGGGGACTGGAAGGCTATGCATTTGGCTACCCAAGTTTATTATACCTCAAACCTTAAAGTAAACACTCTTGAAGCTGGTTACAGATAACCGAAAATATGTTTATTGAACACAGGAAATGGTAATTTCAAGCAGGAATCTTGAATGTTGCGTCAGAAACATATAATAGAAAATAAAGATTGTAGATTGAGTTTAATTACACAGAAAATAAACCTTTTGCTGTATTAGAAATAATATGAGGTAAAATCACTGAAATTATTAAGAAATAAAAGTATATTGATTGAGAAAGACTATATGAGGTAAGCACACAAGCTATGAGGAAACTATAAGGTAAGGTAGGTACTAGGCTATTAGGTGAGGTAAATACCAGCTGTGAGGTGAAAGCTTTCTATACTGTAAGCACAAGCAGTGGTGGTATATGCTTTAGGCTATGATGGTAACTATAAGCTATGAATTATACTGTCTAAGCTATAGGTAAGTACTAGCTATGGTGATAAGTACAAGCTATTAGGTAAACTATAGGCTATGCTTTTGGTAAGTACGATAGGATGAGATATCTTTGAGATAAATACCTAAAGCTATGATCTTTGTAGTAAGTACGAGCTATGAAATAACTATAAGGTAAGTACTTTACTATGAGGTAACTATGGTAAGTACGTAAAGCGATGATGTGACTATAAGGTAAGTACGTGATATAGGTTGCCTGTTTGAATTTGCTAGGCCAAAGAACCCAGACCAATTCTAAGACCGATCTCTAAGACGTTTTGCTCTGGGAAAAAAATGGAGGGAAAAAAGCCTCTAGAGACTAGCTGCAGGGCTGAACCATCTCACCCAAACCTACAGGGGAGTCCCAAGCTCCACCCCCAAAACAAGAGCCAATGGAACATTCCACCCAAGAGAAGCAAACCAGGAAATAAGCAGGAGAGAGAGAGTGTAATGCTCCTAGGCAGCGCGAACACTGGGAACCAACACGGAGGCCAATAAACAATCTAATATCTTTATTAAAGCAATAAAAGTTTCAAACAAAAACAAGCAGAATAGATAGTCAAGCAGTTGACCTTTTAGGAAAGATCAAAGTTAGTCCAAAAAATGAAAGTCTTATGTCCAATATTAGAGTCCAAAGTCCAAAATCCAATAACCGAAACACACTCAAACTTAATGAAAGTTTGAGTGGGGAAAGAAGCAAAGTTCCTCAGGAAAATACTTGAAGTAATAGTCCAGAGCAAGGTTTCAAGGCAAGGCTAGGGCTGTTCATGATGGATCTGAAATGCAGTCCAAACTTGGCAAGGGACGGGACGCAACACTATGAGAGTAAGCGTGCCAGCAGGCCGCTTGGAAGCTCAGGATCAAGAGATGATGTATTCTTCAGTTAGAAGTTCAGTTGACACCGCAACAGAGATTCTCTGCGCAGAACTTTTATTGAAGTCCAGGAGCTCCCCCAAGCAGGTGCTTGACTCCCCAAATCTTCCCAAGAGAAACGAGCTGCTAACAACGAGGCGCCAGATGCCTGCCTCCCCAGTTCTTCCCAAGAGAACTGGCTTAGCCACAATCGCCTCACTCTGCTAATCTCACACTTCTCCTTAAACGAGCGATCTGTTTTGAAAGTAGCCCTTCTATCAAACTCCAAACTCTCCTGAGATCTGGGAAGAGCCAGCAACATCTCAAGGGCATTCCTAATTAGCTCTGGCACGGCAATGTCAACAGGAGACATCTGGAAAGGGATTGAATCTTGCTGCGGTGGGAAAAAGCCCAAATCCTTTTCAGTTTGATCAGCAATGGCTGCGGGATCAGGGGGCAAAGGTGCCTGAGACATCACAGAGAGAAAACCAAGTAAGACATCACAGATAGGGACCTTATCATGTGAGCGGGACTGTCACCAAGGGTGTCAGTCCAACTGCCATGTTGGCATGTTCATCTTTCACAATACAGTTGAGAAAATAAGGTGGTCTTGCAGGTTCAGTTTAGTCTGATAATCCAACTATTTACAAGGAACTAACCAATGCTTATCTACTCATTTACTACATTCAGGCTAGACTATTATAGGAAGACTCTGGCTACATGTAAACACCTCGCTATTAGCTGAATTCTTGTTCACAACAAGTCAAGAAAGCTTTCAAGGAGGAATAATTCCCTCCCAAAAATCTTCTAAAGAAATATTAAACACTCATTCACACACACTCCTCCGCTCTCCTTCTCTCAATCTCTCTTTTTTATAAAACCAGGACAGAATCTATCTACCTAGAAAGCTGAGCAGAATAGATATCCAGCAAACTATGGTGGCTATGTAGCAAACTGCAAAAATTAAACTACTCATGTAGAGAGTGTGTTAGTAGCATGAGTTATGGAGCTTTTCCTTCATTGCACATTACACATTCAACATAAGCAGAAAAAGCGATGACAAAAAGGAAAGAAACCACAACCACCTTCTCTTGCTTCAGCAATTGGACAGGATTTACAAATGTGTCCAGATTTAGGGTGAGGAAAAAGAATACTTCTTCAGTTTATAAAAGCATTGTAGGATCCACAACTTCTAGGTAGGTTTCTCCTGCTCCACACTTTTAAAAGGTATATGAAATCAAGATCACAGAGTATGTTAACTCTAAGATTATATGTGTAATCACAGGAAGCACATCAATGGAAGTTCCTGGGGCACATTATATGCAAAGACCATATACTAGAATATATTCCCCCATCATCCAATTCTAACTCTCCAAGAAAGGCTGTAATTACCAATCTTGGCCTGAAAAATATTGGGGAACTGGGTCCATAACTCACTAGCAGATGGCATATTTCTCATGCATCCAGGTTCAAACCCTGCCATTTCAAGTAGGACTGGACTCTCTTCCACAGACAGGAAAAAAAAATCAAGTCCCTCAACTCAAATCAAACATAGGAAATAAACGCTTTTCACGACCCTGCCTACCATTGCCTTATGACAGCTCTGCATAGCAAGTGGCCCTCCAGGTATTTGGGACTCCAACTCCCAAAAGCCCTAAAAGCCTTCCAACAAGTTTCCAAGCCCAATTCAAAGTGCAAGTGATTATCTATAAGGCTCTACATGCTTCAGGTTTGTGTAATTCTGGCCCTCCCAATGACCCAGTGGTGCTACTCTGCACGTTATTGCTGATACTTAACTTATTGCAGATTTTATTGCATTTTAGGAGTTTTATAATTCTTATATTTTTAATGGGACTTTATGTACATTGCTGTTTTATACCTATATATATATATTATATTTGTGCATTTGTATACTGTGCATTGTGGTTCATATGCGGCACTGTAGTTCTTCTGTGACCCACCCCAAGTCCCCCTGGGGAGATGGTGGAGCGATACAAATAAAGATTTATTATTATTATTATTATTATTATTATTATCAACACAACAACGTTGTATGGCACAGCAAACAAGATAGATATGCTGGATTTCGTTTCGCAAAACCACAAGTCGAACACTTCCCAAGTGTCTAGGACTGTGTGATGTATTTTCTGATGATGTGTGCAGATCCCAGTAGGGTGGCCTTTTGCAGTTGGCAGATGGTGATTTTGTCAATCTCTATTGTTTCCAAATGCCGGCTGAGATCTTTTGGCACAGCACCCAGTGTGCCCATCACCACCGGGACCACCTGTACTGGTTTCTGCCAGAGTCTTTGAAGTTCAATCTTGAGGTCCTGATAGCGGCTGAGTTTTTCCTGTTGTTTTTCATCTATGCGACTGTCACCTGGGATGGCAACATCGATGATCCAAACCTTGTTCTTTTCCACAACTGTGATGTCTGGTGTGTTGTGTTCCAGAACTTTGTCAGTCTGGATTCGGAAGTCCCACAGTATCTTTGCGTGCTCATTTTCCAATACTTTTGCAGGTTTGTGATCCCACCAGTTCTTTGCTGCTGGGAGGTGGTACTTGAGGCATAAGTTCCAATGAATCATTTGGGCCACATAGTTGTGCCTCTGTTTGTAGTCTGTCTGTGCGATTTTCTTACAGCAGCTGAGGATATGATCAATGGTTTCGTCGGTTTCCTTGCACAGTCTGCATTTTGGGTCATCAGCTGATTTTTCAATCTTGGCCTTAATTGCATTTGTTCTGATGGCTTGCTCCTGGGCTGCAAGGATCAGGCCTTCTGTCTCCTTCTTCAGGGTCCCATTCGTGAGCCAGAGCCAGGTCTTCTCCTTATCAGCTTTTCCTTCAATTTTGTCAAGGAACTTTCCATGCAGTGTTTTGTTGTGCCAGCTGTCAGCTCTAGTTTGTAGTGCGGTTTTCTTGTACTGGTTTTTTGTCTGCTGTGTTTTGAGGAGTTTCTGATTTTTGACTTCAATCAAAGCAGGTTCTTCACTTTGCTTGACATATTCTGCCAGGGCATGTTCTTCTTCTTTGACTGCTTGCTTTACTTGTAAGAGTCCTCTGCCCCCTGATCTTCTAGGCAGATATAGCCGGTCAACATCACTGCGAGGG
Organism: Anolis carolinensis; assembly: GCF_035594765.1. Taxonomy (NCBI): domain Eukaryota; kingdom Metazoa; phylum Chordata; class Lepidosauria; order Squamata; family Anolidae; genus Anolis; species Anolis carolinensis. Next base: position 225,484,429 of record NC_085842.1, on the reverse strand, counting down.
TGCAGTGAATGATGAATGGTCATGAGTTTTCTTGTTTTTCTGTCCAAATTGTCCAGTTCCACCTGTGTCCAATTTATAATGCCAGCAGTATATCTTATGACAGGTATGGCCCAGGTGTTTATGGCCTTGATGGTGTTGCCTCCATTGAGCTTGCTTTTGAGAATTTTTCTGACCCTTTGTGTGTATTCTTTGCTGACCACAGTTTTCACATGTTCATGCTTGATGTTGTTCAGCTGTAGTATGCCCAGATATTTATAGGCCTCTGGCTGGTGAGACTTTATTGTTTGGCCATTGGGCATATTTATGCCCTCACTTTCAATGATTTTTCCCTTCTTCAATGCCACTGTCGAACATTTGTCCAAACCAAACTCCATGTTGATATCAGTGCTAAAAATTCGGACAGTGTTGGTCAGAGACTGGATTTCAGTTTCCGTTTTCCCATATAGCTTCAGGTCATCCATGTACATCAAATGTGAAATTTTGTGAGAATTCTTAGATATTTGATAGCCGAGATTTGTTTTTTGTAAGATTGTTGACAGAGGGATCATGGCAATAATGAAAAGCAGAGGGGACAATGAATCTCCCTGGAAAATTCCTCTCCTGATGTTGACAAGTCCATAGCTTTCATTTCCAACAAACAGTTCAGTTTTCCAGTGCTCCATCATGTTTTCAATGAAGGTGCCAACTGTTTTACAAATCCCGATGGCGTCCAGGCACTTGATGATCCAGCTGTGTGGGAGTGAGTCAAAGGCCTTTTTGTAGTCAATCCACGTCATGTGAAGATTAGCTTTTCAGCTCTTACAGTTCTCCAGAATCATTTTGTCAATCAATAACTGGTCTTTTGTGCCCCTGCTTTTCCGTTTGTTGCCTTTCTGTTCATCTGGCAAGATGTTTTTTTCTTCAAGATAGTCTTGAATTCTGTCAGCTATGATGCCAGTCAGTAGTTTAAACATAGTGGGCAGACACGTTATTGGCCTGTAGTTTCCTGGTGCTGCTCCTTTTGCTGGATCCTTTTGTATCAGGTATGTTCTTCCAGTTGTTAGCCATTCACTGATACTTCCTTTCTGCAGCATCTCATTGAATTGTTGGGCCATTTTTCCATGTAAACTAATCAGATGTTTGAGCCAAAATCCATGAAGTTGATCACTACCAGGCGATGTCCAGTTCTTGACTTTTTGCACTCGTTTGCTGATCATTTCAGTTGTTATTTCCATCCGTTCCATTTTGTTCTGTGAGAATTTTCCTTCAAACTCCTTTATCCACCCAGCGTTTTTGTTGTAGTTTTTATTATTTTCCCAAAGTTCTTTCCAGAACTTTGTTGTTGCAGTTTTCTCTGGCTTTATGGTTACTGTGTCTGTTGTTTGGTTCAGACTCTGGTAGAACCGTCTTTGGTCTGATTGAAACAGTTGATTTTGTCTGTACTGGATGATTCTGGCTTCATACCTTTCAATTTTTCTGGCTGTTGCTGTAATTTGTTCTTTCACGATTTCCAAAGCTTCTTCAATTTTTCTGGTGTTCAGCCAGTACTTTCGGATCAGGTATTGCTTGATTTTGTCATTCTTCAGTTTCCTCTCTTTCATATTTTTCAGGTTACTTGCATCTGATCTAAGTTTCTTGATTTTCAACTCTAGCCTGACCTTCCACTTTGGTTTTCCAGTCGATTTTCTTTGGGGCTGCCTTGGTTGTAGGAGCCCAAGTTCTTCTGTTACTATCACTGCATTATTATTATTATTATTATTATTATTATTATTATTATTATTATTTTATTATGTCACAGCAAACAAGATAGACATGCTGGATTTCGTATCACAAAATCACAAGTCGAACACTTCCCAAGTGTCTAGGACTGTGTGATGTATTTTTGGATGATGCGTGCAGATCCCAGTAGGGTGGTCTTTTGCAGTTGGCAGATCGTAATTTTCTCAATGTCTATTGTTTCCAAATGCCTTTTTGAAACAGAACACTGGAATAGGTATACATGCAATGTTTTGGCAAATAGTAAAATGTGTTAAAAATCACCACTAATTTTCATGTACAATAAAATTTGAGGCAAATGCAACATTTCCAATTCTGAGGGAAACATTTCAAAGAGAGGATCCCCTGAGGGAATTCCGTTCATGAAAAAAATGGGTGCGATGGCATTGTCCATGATTTTATTTTGATCTTACTCAGCTTTTGATTTTTACTTGATAAAACTTGCAGTTCAGTGACAGTTTGAGGTTTTGCCTCTATACTTGAAATTTAGTTTTTAAAAAATTCTTTTGATTGCTTGTACTTATGAATAAAGTCATAGATATATCCTCTATGGGAAATTAAAACAATTTTGATATAGCTTTTTTGGGAGTCATTAAATATTTTCCACCTTCACTTATTGGAGGAAAGCCTGGAAGTTTATTTCAGAATGGTACAGCCAAATGTCCAAAAGTATTTTGGCCTAATAGAAGAGAAGGACATTTCAACTTTGCTTCAGGCAGCAAAATAATTGAAACTTGTTTTAGCATGTCAGATGTGGTGATCTTTCCTACAGAAACTATTATTTTGTCAGTTAGCTTTGAATTCCGAACATGTATAACATCTCTATAGCCTGAGTAAAATGGGTATACAGTGTTGGCAATTCCAAAACAATTTGTAGATTCAGTCTACATTTAAAGGTGACCTTTGAATGTGATGGTTGTAATATGTGAGAGGGAGGGAAAGAGGAAAGGAGTGGACTGGATAGACTCTTTAAAAGAATAGCCATTTTTCTGGTTGAAGCAAAGAATAAAATGATGATTCCCTTCTTTCTGTGTAAGTATCTGGGGCTTACTTTAGCACTTCCATTGAGATAAGATTTGGTAGTGATAAAGGTCAGATGGCTTGTTTAGGGGGTGTTGTTTGTGTAACACATACTGAAAGGCCCGTTCAGAGAGGCTAAGGGTAAACCCTGGGAAGAAGGAAAGGGCAGCAAAAACACAATAAACTTTTTTTTTTGTTTTTATGCTTGTAGCAGTGCCTTGAATCTCAATGTCACTCACTGTAAGATGACGTACTCTGGCACTTTAATGTTGATATCTTAATCGGGTTTGTGGCTAGGATGTTCAATGTGGTTGTATTGCCCTTTTAATTGGTAGCGATTGCTATGTTTTATTATGTTATTGTTTTTGAATATTTTATTGTGTTCTTTGTTAACTCTTGCAAGTATTGTTTTATGTCATTTGAGGCTGTTATTGATTCTGGTAATTTTCTGATGTATTTATGTGTTGTATGGCACTATTATGTGTTGCTTTGTTAGCTGGCCTGAGTCCCTTTTGGGAGATGGTAGTGGGATATAAATAAAGTAGTAGTAGTAGTTGTTGTTGTTGCTGTTGCTGTTGTTGTTGTTGTTGTTGTTGTTGCTGTTGTTGTTGTTGTTGCTGCATGAAGCAGGTATCTTACAGCATTCCTACAAACAGGCATAGTGGCAACTTACTGATGTGATGATCCTCAGTACTGCAGATCTCCCAGCATTATGCAACTGAGAAGCTTTGCAGATCTGTGGCCCAACATCTGGGTAGCAGTTGTCCCCTATTCTCCTGCAGTTCTACTGCTACTGAGATTTATTCATTGATTTATTTTAGTAGAAGCAACTTCATAACTGATACAAAGTTAAATTTGAAAAAATGAAAAATACATTTAATTGGATAAATTACAGTGAAGGGAGTAAAGGACAGTCTTGAGGAAATACTGGCACAGGAGCAGATAGAGAGATCATCGTCCAGGTAAGTTGCAACACCATGGTATGATCAGAGGCTATCGTTGAATTTTCCTCATCAATAGCAGGGGACATGTTTGTTTCAGGTAAGTTTCAGATTGGCAATGGGTTGTGCATGATTTTGTGCGATAGGAACCATCATTATAGGTGATTCTTTTTTCCATGCTGGTTTGTCACCTTTGTGCAATAAAGTCTTAAGTCAAAGATGCTTTTCATGCAAGAGGCCTGGAAGTATCTGTTTTCTGTGAAAAAGCATACAACCAATCCACTTTTTCTTTGTCAAAGAAAAATTTCAGTCCTCCAGACTTATGGAAAGAGATTGCAGTCAAGTATTTATCCTATAAGACAGGTTTACCTTTTACAGTTCTTTGATCTCAAAGGATTTGTCAAGACTTGGAGGTGACACAAAGGTCTGATCAAGGTTAAATTCATCTGTCCTGTGAAAAATCAACCAATTTGGTTCAAGACAATCTTAGAGGCTGTTGTAGATGAGAAAGCGAAAATAACTCAGCTCAGATGGGAAACGTAAAGTGAGAAGATTTCATATTTTATTGTTCACTGTTTTTAAAAATGTTTTATGTAATTTGCCAGGCATAACGGAATTAAAGAAATAATTCTTTACTAAGCGTGCATCTATACTGTCTCTATCCTGGCTCAATGCCATGGAATCATCAGGTTTTTGACTGTCTCTGCAAAAGATTACTCGTGCTTGGCCAAACTGAAAATCCCAGGATTCCATAGTATTGAAATGTTATCTTCTACATAGAAAGTAATATTTCAATGCAGAAACATTAAATCATGCACAGAAAATATTCCTTTCAGTACAGAATAAATTCTGTACAGAATAAATCCAGAACTGAATATCCTCATTAGTCCAGGTTTCTTCTCATCTGAATTTATTGATACTCAAAAACATGTTTTTTCTCCATTTAGCCCTTCTCTTCCCTCCCTTTCCCTGAGTGGATGTACAGTAGAGTCTCGCTTATCCAACTTTCACTTATCCAGCATTCTGTATTATCCAACGCAGTCTACCTCCCACCTGGAACCATAGTTGTTTCTCTAGTCAGCAACGCACAGTGGGCCAACACGCCCAACAATAACACAAGTGCAGCCATGCTCCCAAACAAATGGCAGATTTGTTGTAAAACATGATGTTTTGGTGCTTAATTTGTAAAATCATAATGTAATTTGATGTTTAATAGGCTTTTCCTTAATCCCTCCTTATTATCCAATATTTTTGCTTATCCAATGTTCTGCCAGCCTGTTTATGTTGGATAAGCGAGACTCTACTGTAGTTTATTGTCTTGGAAGCATTTACTAGATAATGTAAACTATATTTCTGAGCTGAACCAATCAGTGGAGAGCTCAAACTGTGTGGCTAACAAATGCAGTTGAGGAGACTTCACCAAGGGTCTTACATACTACAAGTCAGGTGTCAGATCCACACTGCAGTTTTCAGGCAATTCTGTTTGTATAACTAGAATTCAGAGAGCTGTCATAGACTTTTTATGCCACAAAACTGTATATCATTGAAAGACATATGTGCATTTTGAAAGGATCCTTTCCTCCCCCATTCATCACTGAAATTTCTCCCTGATAATGGCAGCATAACTAAGGTACTATCCACACAATAAGCTGGTCTGGTGATTCATGAGGAAGCTAGTAAATGGAGAAAGGAATTCATGGGCATGCTGTTAAAATAATGCTATGTAGTAAAGGGGGGAAATAAACCCTTCAGTTTGATATGCTACCTATCAAGGGCTATTTAACAACTTATGATTACTGGATGTGATTGCACCTTTTGATCAAGAAAAGATGTACTGGACAAAAGAAACAAACAAAAAAAATCAGTTAGAGTAGATCCCCCCCCCATCTCCCCTTTTCTCTTTTTCTCTTTCTCCCTCCCTCTCCCTCCTTTTCATATGAGAATCCCTATGAAAATGGGATATAATCAATAACATAAATAAAATTGTTTTGTTTGCTGACTAAATAATTTGTATTTACACATCTCTATCAAATTATTTTGACCTAGGGATCTAGATTGGCTCACTATATTCATAATGCCTCACTATATTCCTCACAACTTAAAAATTAAACCGGTGGAAGGAAGGAATCCATGCAAAGAGGTGGGAGCTGAATCAGAATATTCACAAACCAAAATGAAAACAAACAAACAAAAAAGGAGGAGGGAGCATTTCACATATATTTTCTACAAAATGTGGGATTAGCTACACTTAAGTCCAACTCCCTTACGAGCAGATACAATAGCAAGTGAACTCCACATGCCCACCAATAAGCCTTTAAACATGATCTGTGTGTTCCTTCCTCTTTGGTGATAGGAACTGGGTGGGAGAGAATTTTGTTCAATTTGCATTTTATTATGAGCCTACCTAACTGGAACCAATATGTAGTTATCCTTCATTATTCTTAATTCTAATGTTACAAAGTAGTTTGCCAGTCAGAGGGTGGGCTTCTCCACTGTCATTGAGTGCCTGCCTTTGGTAGCTTCCAGTGAAGCTAAGGAAAATCTATTACAAGTTTTTCATGGAAAGATTTGTTCAAAAGAGGAATGTCATTGCCTTTTTCTGAGAATGATGACTTCATCATATTGAGAGGAAAAAGCATGGGTGACCGTCCTTTGAGCATAGAAAATCGCCCCTCTAATATCATCAGCAGTCCCATTTTGAGTCCTGCCTCTCCACCACACTCGCACCTAGAAGCTTAAGAGCTGGAGAAATAACAATATGCAAAAACTAATTGATCCCTTGCCCTGCCCAAAGCCCCTTACATTAAAGGAGATTAACACCAGTTTAAAACTATTGCTTTCCATGGGATCCTATAGTTCTACATCAAAACCCATAGAATACAAGAGGCAGTGATCCAGGTTAAAACTATTTCTTTTCATGGGATCCTATTGTTTTGCATCAAACTCCATAGGATACAAGGGACAGTGATCCAGGTTAAATTCATTGCTTTCCATGGGATCCTTTTGTTCATCAACCCCAAAGGATACAAGAGGCAATGATCCAGGTTAAATCCATTGCTTTCCATGGGGTCCTATTGATCTGTATAGAGTCCCATTGGATACAAGAGGCAGTGATCCAGATTGAAACCATTGCTTTCCATGGGATCTTATTGTGCTGCATCAAAAACCATAGGATACAAGAGTCAGTGATCCAAATTAAAACCATTTCTTTCTATGATATCGTATTGTTCTACATTAAACCCCATAGGATACAAGAGACTGCTGATGATTGGGCAATGAAACAAGCCTGAAACAGGATGGGAAACTTTGATGGTTTCCATTGCACCATTTTTGCAGTTGAAACCATGGAAGTAAAGTGGGATAGGATTGCTGGCCCGTGTTCAGAGTTCCCTCCTTTCAAGACATTTCTGCTTCTTTTCAACCCTGGAAGATGTTATGAGCTCCGTGCCTCTCCTTGCCTGAAAAGAGGCTGAAGTGTCCTAGGAAAGTGTCCTCCTTTCTCAATGTGATCAGGTCAATTGCTAAAATTTCCTCCTTCCAGGGTCCTTCTGCCTCTTTTCAACCAAGGAGGGCTATGCATGACAGCTGGAAGTAGTTTAACTCATGTGATGAGTTCAGTACCTCTCCATGCTTGAAAAGAGGTTGAAGTGTCCTAGACTGGGAAATTTCTCAATGCGATAAGGTGATGAGATAGTATGACTTGCCCATGGTCATCCAGTGGGTTTCATGATCAAGTGGGGATTCCAACCCTGGTTTCCACAACTGTAGTCTATGACTCAAACCATTAACAAAAATAATCTCTTCTCACTTGTCCAAAATTGGAATGACTCTATTAGAACTTTCTTCCTGACTTTGTAGTTTTCAGTTGGGAGAGAATTACCTCCCAACCCCTTCCCTTCACCTGGAACCAGCAAAGAATGCATCCCAAAAGCAAATAAAAGTTGCAAAAGCAGAGTTTGTCAAACAGAAAGTCATTCAGAAAAGTTGCACATTTAACCAAATCCCTCACCACCACCCCCTTTACTTCAGAAGACTTCTACTGTTTTCCTTCTGCTAGCAACCTTAGATTTACCTTGAAATGTTGCTTTAGGTAAGATTCACTGGAAACTTTTTTACACCAATGTCAAATGAAGAAAAGCTGCTAAATATGTAACAGTGAAAATGGGGGGAATGAGCCTTCTAATCAATGTAACACAGTGTGTCACACATCCACAATGTTATTAATGGAAATATAATCATCAGGACTAGCTGTGATTTCTGAATATTCATGGTCTTTCTAAAGCATTAAGCCTTCATTTTTCCATTAAAATATTTTACAATAGTTAAGCATTTAATAGAAATTGCTTGTCAGCCAATTTAGTGGGCAACCTTAGGATCTGCAGTGTTTTTCTTATTAGTTTGAACTGTAGTAACACAACATTTACATATGTGTTTCTATATATGATTGGTTCTTGTACATATACTTAATGTCAGGTAATTACAACCTGCCTGGAGCCCTTGGTGGTGCAATGAGTTAAACCTTTGTGCTGGTAGGACTTAAAGGTTGGGTTGCTGACCTGAAGGTTGCTGTTTGAATCCAAGCCGGAGGGAGTGCGGATGAACTCCCTCTATCAGCTCCATCTCCATCTCCATGTGGGACATGAGAAAAGCCTCCCACAAGGATGGTAAAACATCAACCATCCAGGTGTCTCCTGGGCAATGTGCAGATGGCCAATTCTCTCACACCAGAAATGACTTGCAGTTTCTCAAGTCGCTCCTGACACGAAGAAAAAAACCCTGCCTGCCTCCCCATCATCATCCCATATCCAAACAAAAATACTGTCTGGACATGTGCTACATAATTACAATACATTCAGCCTTCCAGTTTTACCTCTTTGACTTTTGTGTATTTGAATACAAGGTTTTCTATTGAAATCTTTAGGTCCTCCAGAACAACTATATGGTCAACACCTGTTGCACATTGGTCATGGAGTTGCACTGAAGAGACTTGAAATTCCTAGATGGAACATTTGAATCAAATATGTGAATAATCAAACCTGCAAAGTTTGACTGATGGAAGCTGACCAGAGAATTATGCAATATATTCTATGAAAGCAAAGCAATAGTTGTAGTTCCTTGTCTCTCCAGTGGACAAAGACTGCCATTCCTTCTTTGGTGGTGGTGGGAGCCTGGTGTGCCCAGTTGTGCTCTGCCAAAGGAGGAAGGGCTGTCATTCCTTCCTTCAGAGCATTTTTCTTGGAAAAAGGAAGTCCACTGCTTGCTTTGTGCTCTGCCAAAAGAAGAATGACAGTCAATCTTTGTAGGGAGAAGTCTTCTTGGTGATGAAAAACTGGTATTACTTCTTTATTGGGGGAAGCCAGGTGTGCCCCTCTGTGACCCACCAAAGAAGGAATGATAATTCTTTCTTGTCGGATGGAGAGAGTGTGAGAACAGAGGGAGGGTGGTAGAGAAAACATTGTGGAAGGCCTTTGTATTTCAGGCAGATAGGTTTGGTGTGTCACAATTGTTTGGTCAATTATCTTAAAAGACCTTAATGTTTAAAGCTTCTTTAACGACAATTTATGCTGAAAATATTTCAGAAACAGAAATAATTGGGAAAATTTGCCCTTGCAGTTTGTAAGTATGCTCCAATTAATAAGTTTGGCCATCATCCACTCACTTGGCTCTTGACTTGGCTCTTGACTACTGTCCACTCACTTGATTTATTTATGTTATTTAGCTAGAATTAATTAGATGTTGCAACAAGCTTTGATTTGACTAATAAAAAGGTAGAAGAGTAATTATTATTCATACAGCTGGATAATAAGACACCTAAGTAAAACAAAGTGGTTAATTAGTTGGGATGTCTAAATAAACCATGAGAATTTGGCTGAAAACCAAACTTCAGACTGATACTAGTAAAGGTGCTGCAGAATTGGCTGTGGTCATTCCTCACCATCGTTTAAGCTAAGAGTTCCTAATAGGCTGATTGAGGGATGAACATGAAAGGCTCGTCCCTCTTGGCAAAACAGGATGGTACTACTATAAAATCAGGCATTACATGATGGCCTGAGATGTGTTTCCAGGAGCAAATTAATTGTGGAAAGGCATTGAAATTGGTAGGCATGGAGAGGTTTACTCATCAATTAAAAGAGGCAGTCCAAGAATGGGTGGCATGACCAAAGACTTGTGTGATAAAGTTCTGAGTCTCAATCTCCTCTCACAGTGGAGATTGGTTGCAGAGATGTGAGTGTGAGAGAAAATCAGCCAGATTGGCAGAGTGACAGTTATACATACAGAACTAACCAATTGGATTCCAGCCACTGTTCTCTACTCTCTCACCCCCACTTCAGAGACATCTTCTCACTTGAGTTGCAATGTTCTATTTCATGTCTCTGAGGACCCATCTGATGTAAATTATAAGGGAGAGGGTTTGATAGCTAGAAAATGCACATCCCTAATGTGTGCTGTAACACACACCCACATGGAAAACACATGTTAAAAAGTCAAAGGAAAGTCCAAAATTGGCAATAAAATGAGCTGCAGCTGATCAGTGTATGGACACTGCAGAAGAAACATGGTAGCACTCATATAAACAATACCACTGCTAGAAAATTCGGGTAAAGGAACCAGATATGGCACTCTCAGGAAAGTAAACATTCCTCCCCCCCACCCCCTGAGAGGAAATCGCTAGGCTTGTGCAATTTGGCCAAAAGACATGCCGTTTTGGGGTCCATTTTCAGCTAACCTCTCATTTTGTTTACCGGGAAGTTACTCAAATTGGGAGGAGTGTTGCTGTTTTAATTTGGCAAAGATCCAGCCCAGGAAGACATGACTTATCTCATGAGTTAGAGGCCACAGATACTTGGAAAGTGGAATCAGTTGAAAAATAGAACCCAGTTATTTTTTTAGCTTGCAGATGCATTTTGGCTGCCGAAAAAATATGTAACCTGTCCAAAGTGAGTCTCATAGACAAGAAGAACTGATGAAAGAGTGAACCCCTCACCAAAGTAATGGAATTTGTCTATAATTTGCAAATGTTGAAAAGAAGTTGTCAGAAAGTGATTCATCTAACATCAGGGGAAGGTTGTAGTCATTCTTTCCCCATCCACTCCACATTTAAAAACCAAATAGAATAGATTTAAAAAAATAAGGCAATTTGTGCCTGGGTTCATAGTTTATTTATGTAGTCAAAGGGAGACTCTGGTGTCATGGAGCCAGATCCCAGGGCTGAATTTCCAAGCCCTGAATCTGACTTCATAACATAAACAATTCTGCAAGCACCTGGCGGGAGAAGATAAAATGAGCCTGGGAACTCAGGATTGAAAGTATAAACAATTATAATTGATGTAGTGTGTGGGAATGGTAGTAATGTGATCCAGGGGGTGGGATTTGATGATGATATTTGCGTGTGGTATTACGTTGCATCAGAAGTGATAAAATTAGATGTATGTAAACATTAGGTCATTCTCGACTTTTCCAAAGTCATGTATTCTTCAATAAAGATTGGATTTGAGAGCAGCTATCTTTGATCTGCGTTCAGACTGGTCCTTTGAAGTGAGCCTGACATTTAAGTCGAGAATCCAGTTCTCACCCTCCTGCGGAATTCGCAGTGAAGTGATAATGAGTGAAGAAGGAGATCAAAGCCCAAATGGGGCAGGGAGGCCTTTGCAAGGGGCCCGGCCGAAGAGAGAAGAGACGCTACAAGCCATAGCTTCCTCTACGGGGTACCCCAGGCCGAACGGCGTGACCCAGAGGATTCCCAGGGGAGGAAGAGGCGTCTCTGCGGCTGCAGAAACCAGTTGGGGATCTGGAGGAAGTATGCCGGAGACCGTGGCCCTGCGGTTATCCATCCTGGAAACAAATTTATCCAGGCTGTCGGAAACCGTGGGGAGGTTGGTGCCACTATTGGAAGAGAATCTCCAAAAGGAGCCCATCCGATACGGCGCCGAGAGAGAGCCAAGTAAAGAAGGAGATTGGAGCCAGAGGGGCCAGCGAGCGTCAACGCAGAGTCCCGTGGCGGCAAGGGACGAGGGAGATGAGGAATACTGGCAGGAGCTGGAGTTCCGAGACAGAATGGCGCGCGAAGTGGAGCGCCAGCGAGCTCTGGGAACTCTGAGGCCGCCATCTCCAACAGAGCTCCCAACCCCCCGAATGGGCGTCGGGGTGGAAAGGCCACTGGGGCCAGGGATCGGGTCCAGTGGATTTGCAGACGAAGGCGGAGAGGAGCGGGGGATCCAGGAAGAGGAGGAAGAAGTGCCGTACGACGAGGAAAGGCGAGATGAGGGGGCTACAGCGAGGCCAGTATGCGGATGGGCGGAAGGGCCGACAGCGGCGGCAGACTTTCGGGAGCCGCGCAGAATGACCACCGGAGTGGGGCGCGGCGTGTTCCAAGGAGCCGCCCGAGGAAACCTGATGCAACCCTTCCCCATGCCTCCCAGACAGCATCAACGGGCCGCAGAATGGATGCCAAGAAGGGAAGATCTCAAACTGGAATACGGAGGGGAATCAGATGAACTGAACTTTTTTCTAATTAGCATCAGAGGATACATGGAAGACAATGCACACACATTCCCCTCCGAAGCAAGCAGGGTTCGAGCCATCGGCAACACACTAAAGCGAGGAGCAGCCAGCTGGTACGTACAACTCCATGCCAGACACGACCCATGCCTGAGGTCAGTGCCCCGCTTCCTCGCCGCACTGGAAAACCGGTTCAGAGACCGGCTAGAGCAATTGAGGGCTCGAGACCAGCTGAAAGGAATAAAGCAGAGGGACAAAACAGTGCCCGAGTACGCAGAGGAATTCCTCCACCTCGCGGAAAGGGTACCAGAGTGGTCTGAAGTGACCAAAGTGGAGTTATTTAAAGAGGGACTACGCCCCGAGATTTTCAGCTGGGCAGCGCACAGAGATGACCCCGAAACGCTCCAGGGATGGATTCAACTAGCGGGGCGCGTCGAATCCACCCTGGCCCAAGTAAAGCGCTTCAGGAGCAGCAGCGGCCAGCAAAGACCGGTGGCGAGAGGTCGAGGAGAAACGAGGAAGCAGGAAAGACCCGGAGGGAGGCCGGGGATTCCCTCCAGAGGAGACGACGACAAACCTAAACCGGGATGCTTTGTATGTGGGAAGACGGGCCATCGAGCAGCAGAATGCTGGGCCCGGAAGGGGGAGCCGCCAAAACCCCCAAAGCCCAAGCCAGCAACCGGGAGGCGCGCGGAAGAGGAGGTGCAGGCCCCAGAATCTTCAGAAAAATTGGTGAGTCGGGACAAACGCATGATAGTAGTGCCAATCTGCCTCTCGGGGCTAGAGAATCGGGCCACCTGCAAGGCATTTGTGGATTGTGGTTGTTCTAGAAATATTATAACTCCGGAATTAGCAGGAGCGCTGAAATGCCAGCAGATGGCGCTTGACTCCCCAATTGCATTTTCGCAGCTAGATGGATCAGTCGCTGCTGGGAAAGTATCCACAAAGGAAATACGGGGGGTCCCATGTAAAATAGGCAAATGGGAAGGAAGAATATCCTTTGTAATAGCCCCTATTGCCACATACCACGTAATATTAGGGATACCATGGCTCGAACAGGCAAATCCTGAAGTAGATTGGAGAGGAAAGAGCCTAGCATTCAAAGAACAGCAGACGCAATGGGAGATAAGCAAAATTGCAGAAGAGGAGGACGAGGAAGATGAAGCAGGTGAGATAAACCCACAGCTATTGCCACCTGAATACAGAGACTTTGTGGATGTTTTCAATCAGAAAGAGGCCAGTAAATTGCCTCCCAAAAGGAATATAGAAGTAGAAATTGAAATAACCCCAGGAGCAAACTTACCAAAACCAAAAGTGTATCCCATGTCTGTGCAGGAGAAGGAGGAATTGAGGAAATATATTGATAAAAACCTGGCGCGAGGCTTCATTAAGCCATCCAACTCTCCTCTCGGGGCCCCAGTGTTATTTAGAAGAAAGAAAGACAACTCCCTACGATTGTGCATTGATTATCGAAATTTAAACGCAATTACTAAGGACAATAAATACCCTATGCCCTTAGTAAAGGATTTAATTACCGTATTGAAGAAAGGGAGCATATTTACTAAACTGGATTTAATTGAAGCGTATCATAAATTAAGAATAAAACCGGAGGATACTTGGAAAACTGCATTTTCCTGCGCATTCGGCCATTTTGAATATAAAATTTTGCCTTTCGGTTTAAAAAATGGAGGCGGTTGCTTTATGCAGCTTATAAATGAAATACTACACCCATTGTTGTACAGAGGGGTATTCATATTCCTTGATGATATCTTGATCGTGAGTGAAGATAAGGAAAAGCACGTAAAATTGGTCCGGGAAGTTTTGCAGAGACTAAGGGAAGCAAAGCTGTACGCAAAACTGTCCAAATGTGAATTTAATAAAACTCAAATTGACTTTCTGGGGTATCGGATATCTCCAGAAGGGCTAGCTATGGATCCAGCTAAAGTATCAGATGTGAAAGAATGGGGAGTGCCTCAAACAAGGAGGCAATTGCAATCATTCCTAGGGTTTGCAAATTTTTACAGACCCTTCATAAAAGGCTTCGCGCAAATAACCGCACCCCTTACTGAACTTTTAAAAACAAAAGGGAAAGGGGAGACAGCAAAAGTAAAAGCTCCTGGCGCCAGACTAAGTTGGACGCCAGAATGCCAAAAGGCATTCGAAACCCTAAAAGAATGCTTCACAGAAGGACCCATCCTAAAACACCCTGATATCAGGAGCCCTTTCATAATCCATTGCGATGCCTCAGACTGTGCATACGGGGCAGTACTATTGCAAAAAGATCAAAATGGGAACTTAAAACCCTGTGGATATTTGTCCCGGAAGTTCAGCGAAACTGAAAAAAGTTGGCCAATATGGGAAAAAGAGGCATTAGCCATATTAAAAGCCTTAGAATGCTGGCGACACTTCCTCGAAGGAAGCGGAATCCCATTTGAAATTTGGTCTGACCATAAGAACCTCCAGTATTTAAAATCTCCTAGAAAATTATCTCCCAAACAAATTAGATGGGCGCAATACTTCAGCAGATTCGATTTCCAATTAAAGTTTTTTCAAGGGAAGCAGAATGTCTTGGCAGATGCTCTTTCACGCATGCCTCAACACGAAGGCATAACCACAGCAAAAGAGGGGACAATATTCTCTGACAGACAATGGGGCTTAGCTGTCAGGACAAGAGCACAAACCCAAAAGGAGAACACGGCTTTTGTTGAACTCGGCGGGGAAGATAATTGGGGAAATGAACTGAAACAATCTTATGAAGGAGATCAATGGATCGCATCCAACGCAGAAAAGGGGGAGCAGAAGGGGGGATTTTGGTTTGTAAACAAGAAACTGTATATCCCAGCAATATTAAGGATTAAGATTTTGCATCGTTTTCACAACAACCAGAGCGCTGGTCATACAGGAATTACAAAAACAACAAAGGCAATAGCAAAACATTGTTGGTGGCCAGGAATGAGGAAGGACATAAAGAATCATGTTGTTCAATGTGATGATTGTGCCAGAAATAAATCGAGAGGAGGGAAGCCTATGGGATTATTACAAACGGTAGCGGAACCTACCAGACCTTGGGAATGTGTAGCTATGGACTTTGTGGGGGAACTGCCGGTTAGCAAAGGACATCGTTATATTTGGACAGTATTAGACCTGTTTTCTAAACAGGCCCACTTTATAGCGCTGACGAAACTACCATCGGCCGAGAAACTAGCTGAACTGTACATAAATCATATTTACAAACTGCATGGATGTCCCAGTAGAGTGGTCAGTGACAGAGGAGTACAATTCACAGCAAAATTTTGGGAAAAATTCTTGGAAATGCTAGGAGCAGAAAGGAGTCTAAGTTCTGCTTTTCACCCCATGACGAACGGGGCGGTAGAACGCACTCAGCAGACGCTTGGGCAGTTCCTTCGAATGTACTCTAACATGAGACAAAATGACTGGTCTAGGTGGTTGGCTTTTGCGGAACTAGCTTTTAATTCGACTATACATTCAGCAACAAATAAAACCCCCTTTGAAGTAGTTTACGGGTATGAAATACAGCCTTTACCCCAGTTGCCAAGATGGACAGAAAATGAGGAAACAGAGGCAGGGAAATGGAAAACGCAAATGCTAGAATGCTGGAGTCAAGTGACTGCATCCTTAAAGGAAGCACACAAAAAGTATAAAGCGTTCGCAGACAGAAAGAGGGTGGAGGGCGATAAATTAGATAAAGGAGATCTAGTGTGGTTAAGTACCCAAAACATCAAATTGGGGCTACCTTCAAGAAAACTGAGCCCCAAATATATTGGACCATTCAGAATACAGGGTGTTATCAATGAAGTAACTTTCCAGTTGGCATTGCCAAAAAGTTTAGGGAAAATACACCCAGTATTCCATCGCAGCTTACTGAAAAAGTATATGGGGACTTTGGACAAAATGGACACATAGAGTTATTGTTTGATTTGTTTCAGAACTATGATGAAAGAAGAACCGAAGAGGAGGACGAAGAAAACGAGGGCGCCATGTCATGGAGCCAGATCCCAGGGCTGAATTTCCAAGCCCTGAATCTGACTTCATAACATAAACAATTCTGCAAGCACCTGGCGGGAGAAGATAAAATGAGCCTGGGAACTCAGGATTGAAAGTATAAACAATTATAATTGATGTAGTGTGTGGGAATGGTAGTAATGTGATCCAGGGGGTGGGATTTGATGATGATATTTGCGTGTGGTATTACGTTGCATCAGAAGTGATAAAATTAGATGTATGTAAACATTAGGTCATTCTCGACTTTTCCAAAGTCATGTATTCTTCAATAAAGATTGGATTTGAGAGCAGCTATCTTTGATCTGCGTTCAGACTGGTCCTTTGAAGTGAGCCTGACACTCTGGTATGTATTTGTGTGTATAGAAGCTAAGGAGGAGAAAGCTTGAGATCTGTGCCCCTCTTATGGGCTTGGAAGACTGGGCTTGAGTGAGAATCTTAAGTATGATCCTCAGTCCAGTGTTTTCAAAGAAAGTTTTGCTAATGGGACTGTGTTCTGCCTGACAGTCCCTTCTGGGACTTCTTCCTATGAGAATTCTCCAGCTCTTGGGATTAATTTTTCATGTCAGGAGTGACTTGAGAAACTGCAAGTGTGAGAGAATTGGCCGTCTGCAAGGACATTGCCAAAGGAACGCCCGGATGTTTGATGTTTTACCATCCATGTGGGAGGCTTTTCTAATGTCCCCACATTGAGCTGGAGCTGATAGAGGGAGCTCATCTGCATTCTTCCCAGGTTGGATTTGAACCAGCAGCCTTCAGGTCAGTAATCCAACCTTCAAGTCATCAGTCGTGCTGGCCACCGGGAGCTCCTTAGTTCTTGGGATAAGTAGCACCTTAATCTTTCTTCCACATACTGTACCATCCATATATTATTCCTTCTGTCCTTTATCCCTTAAAATGCCTCTAAGATCTTATTACTTTGGCCTCAGCTGACTGGTAGGTGAGGATAGCCACCCAGTTATTGCTGTTGGCCATGGATTATACTGGGAGGTTCTCACTACCTAAAAGATTTAGGCCACTCTAGTAAATTTCAGGACATCAGCATACATCATCATCCTTTAAGAAGACATTACGGTCATGGAAAATGACAAACAGGATAGTTCAAAATAAAGCTAATATTATTTTGGTAATTGCACTATGGGAAATGTGGTGGTATGTTGTTTTTATTGCTACATCCAAATTATGAAATGGATCTGGCTACAAGGAGCACATAATTCCTTTGTTGCAACAGCTCTACAGGCAGCCAGGTTTTTTTCTGGGTACAATGAAAAGTGCTGAGATCTACATGGCTGAACCTATTTGGCAAATCTTCCTATGTAAGTTCTGACTCTGAAATCACCAGAAAAGGCCTTTCTTTTAGTCTCACCACCTTTATAAACACAGCTGCAACATCATCATATGGGCTAAACTGCCCATCATATGCTGGTTCCTCGTTCCTTTTGTGATGAACCTCTCCGGCTCTCATCCCATGATGCACATCTACCTCCAGCGAGGCTCTGTTGCAAAAGGGAAGAAGTATGTGTATGCTGCCATGACTGCAACACAGGAAGCTTCCCATGGAACATAGACATCAATGGGGGAAGCCGGGCAGCAGATACTTTCCCTGTGGGATAAAGTAAAGGGGAAGCTGGGGAATATGGGGCATGGGACAATGGGTTTTCCACACCCCCTGAAAAGCCCCCACAGATTCAACACGATGCGAGCAAATCCCATAGCCAATGTAATAAGGTCCTTAGTGGGAAAGCAAGAGGGAGCCTCCTTGGTAGTTGCCCTGGACTTTAGAACTTCCTTCACAGTGAGGCAAGAATAGTGCCCTCATTTTTTTATTCAGATAGGCTTTTAAAACAGACAGTTTTAAAAGATTGAGCCAGGTTTTGTTATCTGTTATTTATTTATTTTGATTTTAATTGTATGTTAATTCATTTGTTTTAATACTGATACAAATTTAATTCTATTTACATATTTACATTTTGTACGTTTTAACTCCAATGTTTTTTGTGTGTGAGCTGATTTGGGTTTCTCGGGCTTAAAAATAGCATTTTTTAATTTGTATTTTTCCCACTTTCATTGGAGTCCTGTTCCCCTAACCCCAGCAAATGTGGAGAGCTAATTGCATTCACTTCCCATGCCAAATCTCAAAACAATTTTTCCAGGGAAATTAAAGAAAATTATTCTAGAAACCAAAATAATGGGTTTTCTGCTGAGAACTGATTGTGGCCATGATCACATGTCAGGAAGATGGTTTTTCCAGAAGGATTCACAGTAAGCATGTCTTCAAAGTAAGTTGTTTCTTGCCTTCTGCTGTCAGTGATGTCTGCCTTCCCTCTGGCAAAAACAAGATCAGATGATTTTGATATCAACAGGGGGGCACTCAGTATCTCTGACTAATGAATGCTTTGTCTGCCTTAACAATTTATTTCCCTCATCTGTATTCTTAGCACTTCATTTTTTTCCCATTCTGCCTGGACTCTGCCACTAGTGAATTGGTTTCTTGGTTCTAATTGCATCCGGCATAAATTCAGAAACACTGAAACACAGCATGAGATCCAGTGAAATGGATTTTTGTCTATCAGAGAGTTGCATTTGGCAACTGCTTAGGCTGTTGGCAGTACAGCTGAAGCATGATATAGGACAGAGGGGAGATAGTCACATGTGTCAGCTTGCCAAAATAACATTTCAAAGAAAGAAAGAAAAAGCACACCATGTCACAGAGTGACAGTATAATGTCCTTATATGAGAAGGGATGTAGCATTTGGCTATAGAACGGTGAGGGTATGAAACAAAGAGATTCCTTCCTTTAAATTTGAGATCCTTATTTGAAAATGCGGCATATTCTCAAAACACTGAAAGAGCTATTTGTCTTTGGCAAAAAAGGACCTGAATTCTTTGTTTTGTTAGCATTTTCATAAAAGATTTACAGCAGTTAATTTGCACTTTATCAAAGCAATGTACAAGTTTCCCAAGTTGTGTAGGTCTGTTCTTAAGTTGAATGTGTATGTAATTTGGAAAAGTTACATTTTTTAAGTTTAACTCCTGTCATTTTTTTTATTTTTTAAAAAACCTTTTGATAGCATAGAAACAGGTTAACACATCTATGACTTTGGTTTTTCTGTCTGATACTGGAATCCATTGTGGATCAGAAATGGAGCAAACATATAGATAAACACAACCATGTCCAACCTAGCAGGCAGGTTCTGAATTCTGTAATTTATGTGAAAAGTCTGAATCTAAGGGTATGATATGGTGATGTGGCTTTTGTTTGGCTGTCTATGCCCCTGTTCAGTTTTCCATGCAAACTCTTTCAGGAGTGAATTTCCCTACACAGCTTGGGAGTGCTCCTTCAGGGGGGTATAACCAGGACTGGTTGACAAACCTCCATCCCAAGATAAGGACTCTTGATGGCAAGCACCTCTGTTTTGTCTGGATTCAGTTTCAATTTGTTTTTTCTCATCCAACCTATTACCTCCTCCAAGCATTCATTCAGAGGAGACACATTATCCTTAGCTGTTGTTGCTTTTGAAGGCATGGAGAAATATATTTGGGTGTCATCAGCATACTGATAAAACCCTGTCCCATGCCTATGGATGATGTCTCCCAGCGGTGTGGGATACCACATAGAAGATTCTTTTTTGAGGAGAAGCTATCTCCAAATGCCACCATCTGGAACCTGCCTGAGAGATATGACCGGAACCATTGCAGCACAGTGCCCCCAATACCTAGCCCACCCCCCACAATGATGCAGAAAGATGACATGGCCAATGGTATCGAAAGCCGCTGAAAGGTCGAGAAGCACCAAGAGGGTCACACTCCCCTTGTCGATGTTGATACACTAAAGTGACCACAGCAGTCTCAACTCTATATCCTGCCCTGAAGCCAGTTTAAAATAGGTCAAGGAAGTGTGCATCATCAAAGACTGCCTGAAGTTGGAGGGCAACTGCCTTTTCAATCACCTTTCCCCAAAAAGGGAACATAGACACTGGTCTGTAGTTATTAAGCTCCAGGGAATCCAGGGAGAGCTTTTTCAGCCATGGTCTAACTGCTGCTTCTTTTAAGCAAGATGGAAAATTCCCCTCCCTGAGAGATGTGTTAATAATTTGTTGTATTTGAGATTGAATTGCATCTCCTCCCTGGATGACCAGCCAAGAGGGGCAGGGATCAAGAAATGAAGTTGTCCTCCTTACTTGCCCCAGCAGCTTGTCCACATCAACAGTACACATCAATTGAAACTGATCCAGTGTAATCTCACTCAGAGTTACTGGACAGCTCATTGTTGTCTTCTGCTCCAGTAACATCATCTAAGTCAGCTCTTATGCGAAAGAGTTTATCTATGAAGTGGTTGTTAAAAGCATCCCAGTGAGCTACTGAAGGTTCTATTAATTGGTTTGGAGGGGAGGGCACCTAGGTTAAGCCTCTCACCACTCTGAACAGCTCAGCTGGGTGAGAATCTGCAGACGCAGTGCATGCAGAGAAGAAAGCTTTCTACGCTGCATGTATTGCTACCTTATAGGAGCCCTCTGTACTGCGCTCTAGTCATCGTCCTTCCCATTTCATTCCTCTGAGCATCTCTGTATACCAGGAAGCCTGATTTGTTTTGGGTCAGAGAGAGCGTTTGGGAGCGATTGTGTCAATAGCCCTAGTTAGATTTTGATTCCACTTACTTACCAGGGATTTAAATGGATCATTGATGATGCCAACTATATCCTCTAAGGCCTTTTCGAATCTCAAATAATTAATTAGCCTTTGAGGGAAGACCATTAGAATAGGTCCTCCACCCCTGCAAGGGTAAGTTGTAGCTGTGATACTAGCCCTGACCAGGAAATAATCTGTCCATGACAAATCAGAGGTATTGATCACCTCCGCCCACAGATCTGTATGTTCTGAGCTGAAAATCGTATCAAGAGTATGATCTGTTGAATGCATCAGTCTGGAAACCAGTTGGGATAGGCCCATGTTTGTCATGGAAACCATAAACTCTCAAACTGCACCTGACAAATTGGCTTCCAGTGGTATGTTGAAGTCGCCCAGAAGCAAATGTCTGGGCAACTCCAACAACACATTCTAGACCAGTTCCACGAGCTTGGCCAGGGATTCTGTTAGGCAGTGGAATCCCCAGGCTATCCCTGGTTTTCAGACTGAGGTACACACACAAAATATCATTCAGGTTGCTAATAAACACTCTAGTCAGGTTAAGAAGACACAGCCACCCCATTATAGACACAGCCACCCCATTCCCCCTCACACTTTCCCTCACCTGCTCACTGAATCAGTACCCAGCTTCAGTGAAGTATGCCAGGTCAGCCCTTCATTCTTGAGAAGATCAAGGGAAGGTGGAATCTGACCTCAAATCCAGTAGTCCAGAACTAGCTTTGGTATGACTGGGATGTTGGGCTGATGTCCCAGTGCCAAGGCAGCTCAGGACACTCTGGTTCATGATGGTCCCAAGCTGCATTGTGTGCCTGTGTACAACTGGCCAAAGTTTCTGGACTGAGAAAAATCTGGAAGTGTTTTGAAACCTGATTGCATTTTAGCAACTTCGACCTTAGCTGAATCCTTTGAGTGGAACAGAACGTGTGACTTTCACTCAAAGTTTGAGAATCTCTTTAGGTGGGTGTGCCCAGAGGCTGCTGAAATAATGTTGGTGCTAGATGCCTCTCTGTTAATGTACATTCCTTCCTTTTCTCTATGAAAACTAATTATTCAAAAGAGTTTTCATCCTGCCTAATCCCCATTACTATTTAAGTGAGATATATAGCTATCTCACTGACCTGGAAATATATCTTCTTTCGAGTTTACTTAACCCTAGCTTAGTTTGCTTTCTGTCTTTATTGTGTACCAAAAACCAAACAAAACCCTGTAATCTACTTGCCACCTTCTTTTAGCAGAGTCCTGAAAAGCATTTATGTAAATGCCCTTCTCTTATCTCACCTCCTGTAAACCAGCTATCTGATTGCACAAAATGTTATAGTGAGACCTTGAAAGGAAATGTCATTTCTTGATAGTTGCTAGAAATATGGTTTGGGAATGTCACCTTGCCTTTTAAGTAATCTATTACTAAATGCTAACCAGGCAGTTTCAATTTGTGTTATGTGCATCTTCTTTGTGAACTGTGAATATAATATGTCAAGGAATTTTTCTGCAGCACTGTTGAAATGGGTGGAGATTGAACAAAATCATATTCATGCAAATGTTTGGCTTTGTTTCAAAGTAGACCTCAAATATGGTTACAACAAATACCCAAAGTCCTCTTATCCATTATTGTATAAGTTTCTGTGCTATAAATTATTCCTGGGTTGAAGAAGCATTCCATTGCTTTTTAATTTTGCCCAGCAGACGACAAAGGCTAAAGTTCTTATCTGGTCCTGAAGCAACCAGAATCAAACCTACATTTTAGTCTAAGACAGGACAGTAGGCCCAGGACAAAAGAAGTCAATGCTGGGTCAAAGTGGACTTTTATGTTCTGTAAGCTTAACTCCACAACATCTTCAGTTGTGAAGGCTTGGCATCACATGCCATTTCTCGCTTATTTCTGGGGGAGTACAACAAAAGGACAATAATGTCCTTAGCTGTGTACCTGTATTCAGGAAGGGAATCAGTCCATTAAAATGTGAACCAAACTTTTTCCTGTTAGGTATTGTGACTTGTTCAGGCAGGCAATGTGCAGAATCTTCTAGTTTCTGTGAATATAATCTGTAGTTATAAATATGTGCAACCTATAATAATACTGCACCTTCAACAGTCAACTCAGATTAACCTAAACAAAGTAGTAAAGCTAGGGTATGGCAGAAATCTGTAGCAAGCAAATGGATAACTACTAGGGGATGGTGAGATTTCTCACCAGCTTGCATTTTGCTCAATAGTTTGTTAATTTCACTGATACATCTACTATGATCTGAAGATATTTCTTAATATCCAATTCAGAATCAGACCTCATGGACATCCCGCCATATTACCCTGAAACACTGATTCCATCAGATTTTGGAATCTAAGCAAGGACAAGTCTGATAAGTACTTGGGTGGGTGATCATCAGAGGATACCAGGCATTTCTATATATGAATAGGAAATAATTCCACCTGAAACTCTGGAGAGCAGTGCTGCTAATCAGAGTTAAAATACTGAACCAGATGGGCTGGTCATATAAAACAGTCTCCTATATTCCTGAATTTCTATGAAATTAAAGGAAATGTGTATGTGTATGACTTTAAGTCACCTATTGACTTATAGTGACTTTATGAACTTCATAAAGTTTCTTTAGGAAGGGAATAATCAGGGGCCTTCTGCACTAACATGTAATGTGGGACCAATCCATAATGCAGGGCATGATGAACCAATCCAGGTGTCTTGACAGCTCCTAAATCAAGTTAAAGCCTGAATCCTGGAACAGGCTTTGGGCTTTCCCCTAAATTAGCTTAACCTCGGGCAAGACCACATTAAAGCAGCCTTGCTCTAGGTCAGGCATTCTTAAACTGTGCTCCATGGAGCCCTTGGGGCACTACAGTACCATGCTGCTTCCCGCCTCCTCCTGTTTCCTCCTCCTGAGAAATACAGGAAAATTAAAGTGTTGAGCTTTCAGAAATAGCAGCAGCAGCAGCATTCTCCTGGGACACAAACCCTTTCTCCTCCTTTCTCCCTTTGCTGCCCAGACTCTTTTCCTTTACACCAAAACCCTTTCCCCCCTTATTTCCCTCCCATCGCTCAGGAGATGCTTTGATTGTGTTTTTCCTGCATTGCCGAAGGGGGTTGGACTGGATGGTCCCAGCGAACCTCCACTGAAATACTGTTAAGTTTATGTTGATTAAAATTGTTCTTCATTTTAAATATTCTCTTTCTTTCTTTCTTTCTTTCTTTCTTTCTTTCTTTCTTTCTTTCTTTCTTTCTTTCTTTTTTTCTTTCTTTCTTTCTTTCTTTCTTTCTTTCTTTCTTTCTTTCTTTCTTTCTTTCTTTCTTTCTTCACTGTGTGAATTAGTTCACACAAACACTCTCCATCTGTCTGCCACTGGCTTAGCCCATGCCTGATATATATTTATACATTATATATACAATAATATATTATATAATGTATAAACCTTTCTTGAGGTTCCATGAGAAACTTTTGCTTCCAAAAGGACTCCGTGGCTAAAATGGTTTGAGAACCCTTGCCCTAGGTTAAGCCAGAACTACCCAATGTTGTGGTTACACTGGTTAGTTGCTTCAGGGCTTCACATACAGATATAAGTGGCCATTTTATATGAACTCTCAGAGGTGGTTCTGTCCATTCCTTCTACTCAAATACAGCCTAGAGCACCTGGATTTTATTGGTGGTCTCCCATCCAAGTACTAACCAGGGATAATCCTGCTTAATTTCCAATATATAAGGATACATTCCATGCCTCATTATATACCATATGATTTATTTATCTGGAATCTCATTTGTTACTTTCTTGCCTGTTAACCAAGTCAGGGAGTAAATTTCAAAGTCTACTTTGATTTCAATCCTTCCAGTTCGGATGTGAAAAAAGTGCAGTCCATGGGCTGTATATGGCTCAATGGGCCATTCTGTGACCCAGGACGTCTAATGGGGGTATGTTTTCTCTCCAGAATAGCTCTTAAGTGACTTCTAGGGAGGCATAGATAATGTTTCTATCACATTTGGGCTCTACAGAAATCAAAATTAATTTTTGCAATTATTTTCAAAATATTTTTTTTTGCCCCAAAATGTTCCAAATGTCTACTAGGCGGCATGGGTTGGATTTTTCAGCACCCCTGGGACAATTTAGGCCCTTATTTTGAAGCCCCAGACATAGAGAAAATGCCCTTGTACCTGCTAGAGGCATTTAGGGGGTCAGTTTTTTTTAATGAGAACAAGTTCAGCCCTACAAGTTTGTGTGAGTTATACTTTTACAAGGTCTTTAGTCTTTGACAAAAAGTGCTGGTGCTTCATCACACTACAACTACCATGATTCCATAATATTAAGCCATGTCAATTTAAATGGTGTCAAACTGCATTAATTCTGCAATGATTTTTCCATCTCTCACTCGTGGAAAAAAATAGCATCCAAAATAGTTCTTAATAATAGTAGTTCCGGGAAACTTTAATTATTCGAGAAAGCCTTTAATCAAAGGTATTGTAAATGTCATCTTCATATCAGAATAAACAAAACTAAAATACATAAATTTATTGCAGAGGTATTCACATGATTCATATCAAAATCAGAAGCTGTCTTCAAGTTATAATTGTAATTCCCGAATAGAGAAATGTCTTGTCACAGTGTGTTGGTACATGTAACAAACAGCATGACAAGTATTTGATAGATATTAGTATTAAGGTTTTGTGTGTTCATGTTGATTTTTTTGTTTTCTTTTTTGTTTCTTGCATTAAAAACAAAATAATTCCAATTTGAATTAAATCCTCAAAGCTTCAGTTTTCTGGAAAATCTATTATGCTTGTATCACACTTAACAAAAAATAAGTTAACACATTATGTATCATTTTAGCACTTTCAAGTATTAATACAATGACAACAACTGAGCACTTTTATGTGTTCATATCTGAAACTATCTTTCTTCCTCTTGCTATTTTGCATTCAATCCCCATGAAGCCCCCCCCCCCCCCACACACACACAAAATAAGACATAGCAGAAGGATGGCATTGTATTTGATAAATGAAGGAAGGAATGTCAATAGTGTCCATTTGTACTGATTTAGGGGGCTGCTTGAGATTTTCAATATATACCAAAATAGTTTTTTTCTGGAAGATGCTGCCCTTCCAATGAAGAACTAGATGGATGCTCTCATGATCTTGTAAAGAATCAAAGGCTTGCTTTAGTTCTCCCTGAATCTTGTCAGGTACTTCCAGGCCAGGAGAAGGCAGAAAGGTTTCTATACATTCATGGGGCTCTGGAGACTTGGCGCCTCTAGAAGCAAGAATAACATTTGAGAATACAATGAGAAGTTAAGCCTTTGGGGAAACAACAGCGCTAGAGAGCTCTTTGTTGCAAAGCTCATGGGAAATAAAAGGAGACAGCCTCCGAGCTTCCCTGAGAATCAGATTAAAAGATTACTGCATAACAGTACAAAACCAGAGCTGGAACAGGCAGCCAGAGAAAATTAAATGGTGGTAGAACATTTCACTCATGCTTACCCACTAAATAAAAGATGCAAGCAGAGCGGGAAGGAACGAGAGGAAGGGCAATGAAATGCTGACTGAATCCATGGGGTACAATCCTTGGAAATGGAAAAAAGGAGCTTCTGGGCCTCTTTTGATCTTCATGTTTTCAAGAGATACCTTTGGGTCCAGTTAAGCCATGCCAATGCCAGATTAATTCATTATAGCTTTTTCTTCAGTGCACAAACTGCTGGCAAGTTACTTGAGCAATGCCAAAGTGCTCTGGAAAAGCACTGACTGTCTATGAGTGCAGCTACACTATAGACTTAATGCAATTTGATACCACTTTAACTGCCATGGATCAACGATATAGAATTATAGGAGTTGCCATTTTGTGAGGCACCAGCACTCTTTGACAGAGAAGGCTAAAAACCTTGTAAAATTACAACTTCCATAGCATTGAACCATGGTAGATAAATGGGGTGCCGGACTTCATTAAGGACACATCAAAATCCATGTTTTAAAAAGTGGGTTTAAAAATCCTAGGGCCTGATAGAAGACCTGTCAGTCCTGGGATACGGTCCACCACCATCCACATCATTTTCTTTTGAAGCAGATCAAGATGAAGGGTGGATGGGGGCATCAGGCAGACATTTTTTAAAATTCACTTTGTTGTGCGCTGGACTGTATATTTGCACATACAAATATAATAAAAATATGGGCAGATTTGCATGTGTGCATTTGAGGTCCAGCACATAATGGAAGGATTTTTTAAAAAATGCTTCCATGGGATCGCTCTCTTTCCTCAATTGTTCATTCATCCTCTGTTTAAGATTATAAAGTGTAAAATAAAAAAGCTTCAGAGTGTTCTAACTGCTTTCCATTTATGCTTACCTTGAATCACCTGCATGTCTGTTGGATAGCCCGATCAGCTGTTTTGAGCTTTTAAAAATGCATATGTGTTGGAGCAGTTTACACAAGGCGGAAGGAAGGAAAACACGTGTTTTGCATGACTGCAGGGATATACAGTCATGCAAAGGTGCACATTTTCAGATGGAATTGGGTTATAAGTACACCTTTTTAACACTTGCTTTTCAACCTATTAATCCAATCTCTCCCACACTTTGGCTAATCATCGTTTAGCCCTCCACCCTCTTTAACCTAGTTACTTCCTATTAACCCTTGTCAGTATAATCTGTAGTAATTCATGCTGGGAGTTGCAGTCCACCAATATCACCCCCTCCCC
Organism: Anolis carolinensis; assembly: GCF_035594765.1. NCBI lineage: Eukaryota > Metazoa > Chordata > Lepidosauria > Squamata > Anolidae > Anolis > Anolis carolinensis. The sequence goes on along the minus strand of NC_085842.1, from coordinate 225,456,866 downwards.
TTCAAAAGGACTGGCCTTAAAATTATACTTGTGATTTCCTGTCCATCCGCATGCAACATGAACGGAAAGAAAATCAATGTAGGTATTGTAACTTCAGTTGATTGAAAAACAATTTGTAAAATCAAAATCAACAGAAAGGAGAACATATCTTTGATAATCTGTGCAATCAGTAGAGGCAAGCAGTAAAGCTGGGTCCACTATAACAACTAAGCATCCCAATAAGAAATGATCTATGTGTGTATATATTGGTTAACATATTAACAGGACCAGCTTCAAAGGATAAAATGGTTGGACATTTGGTGCCACTAGGCCCACGCCCTCCTGCCTTTTCAGTAGCTGAGGGACTCCCTATGTCAGTGGTTCTCGACCTGGGGTCCCCAGATGTTTTTGGCTTACAACTCCAAGAAATCCCAGCCATTTTACCAGATGTTAAGATTTCTGGAAGTTAAAGGCCAAAAACATCTGGGGACCCCAGGTTAATAACCACTGTCCTATGTGAACCATAACAGGGGCTGATCCAGTGTTCAGCACATCAGATTGTTTCTGTGTGATGTGTCTGTGTAGATTCACTCCTGGTCTCCATAGTCCAATATTCAAACCACTACACCATGCTTACTCTCTGGTAGGGATTTGGAAGGCAGCATTATATGAGTGTGTGTGGGTGTGAGGGGGATTAAAATGCTAGTGTACTTAGTGAGAGGCAATTAGCATAGGGAACTGGAGCTTGAAAAAAATTACTTTCCTGGATGGCAATTTAGAAATCCTTCAGCGAGTATCATCTTTTTCTAGATTTCTATAAGGCACGAGCAGTTCGATTTCTGAGATTATTGTTTTATAACCATGCAAGTGCAATATCATGGATAACATCATATCTCCCTGTCCCTGACCAGTGAGCAAAGCAGCAATAATGGATTAAACCTCAGAGTTTGTTTCCTGCAAGAAATGAACTATTGCCTTGTGTAATGTTGAGACCATGTATTTAAGGCAAGTGTTTATATGGGAATTCACTTAGACTAAGCAAAAATACCTCTCTGCCATCCATCCTGAGCATCTGCAAGCTATTACAGCTCAATCAATGGAAATGGAAATAAACTGGAGACAGAATCCATATTTCCATCTGGGATGCTGGATTCGTATATCATGTGACTCTCTTCAGGCCAGGGACAATATTATAGATATAATCTCCTGATCCTTTTCTGAAAGTAAAGGGGCAAAAGCATGAAGAATATCTATGGAAAGGCACTGGGAGAGAGAAATCAATGAAGAGAAAAATTAAAGGCTTGCCAGTGCAGATCATTAAAGTTTTATCTACTATCAAGATGAATGAACATTTCATGAACTCTTTGGCAAATACACATGTAACTGGGTGTTCCACAGAACCCAATAACTACGAACTTGGGAGCAATGGGACTTCCTTCTGCATAGGTATATATATAACTGGACTTTTATTATAACTTATTTCTGCATAGACATGTATAGGCTTTGATTGCATAACTTGATTAGTTTCTTCACACAGAAGATTGTAACTAGTAGGATGAGAGACAAAAACCACGGTAATTGTTGTCTTGGTAACTGCAGGCAAAGCTTGAAAGCAATAAAAATGCAGCACATGTGAACAATAATAAGTACTATGGGCAAAATTGATTTTGAAGTGTTGCCTATATTTTAGTATTCAGTCCACAAACATAGCAGTTTGTTTCCTTTCTACTAATCAGAATGATCAATAGGACATCTACTTATGTCTTGCCCCAAGGAAATGCATCACACTGAAAGACAACAAAATAAGACATAGATATACATACCACTTGCATATGCTAATTAATATCTATAGAGACCCCTCTAGAAATACATTATAATGCAAATTAAACAAATGTAATGAATCATTACCACAACACGCAATTACACAAAGGGATACTATAGCATCTGCAGAACTTTAACTAGGTATGCTCTCTCAGTTTGCAACTCAGGGAGTTATTGTTATGAACACTCCAAGGTCCATTTTCCTGGGATGTAACTCTTTACTATTTTCATCCTTGAAAGAAGAAATGAGTTATTTTAGCAATTTTCTTCTCAGTATGAGAAACTTACATTGAAATAGAAATTTGTAGCTGAGGATTTCTTCTGTGTGAAATTCCCCCCCCCCCCCTCTCATTTTTCCCATGTAGGACTTTCTGTGCAGAAATATTATTTGATGCAGAAAAAATCCTGTTTCTTGTGTAGAATACATTTCTTTCTGGAGCATATCCTGCACAATATCTACATCTTTGCATCATAAGCACTATAACATGGAGATTGCTGTCAGTTCTGGATAAAAATATACAAATGGGTTAAGTAGCCCCACAAAAAGGGGCCTTTTGCCTTAAACAAGTATGCCGCTTAACAAAAATCTTTGCCTTAAACTCTCTCACACATATAAGTGTGAAAATTCACAAAAATCTTTGTACAATGTTTTAATTGAAAGATATCCAACCCCCCCCCCCTCAAAATGATTTTTAACTGCACAGAAGAGCCAGCCACACACCTAAAAATCTGGATTTTCTGTAAAATCTCAAGATAAAAAAACAAGCTTTTTAAAAAATGTATCAATACCCCCCAAAATACCGTGCAAATGAGTCATCATGGATGTCATGAGTCAGAGTGCTCACAAGATGAGTGGCCCATTTTTTCTCCATGTAGATAAGCCTTATAGTAGAAATACTTTATAATACTTTATGAAAGATATCACTTTTAGCCATAGATTTAGGAACTCCAAACTTATAGAATTTCAGTGTTTCCCTGAATTATGATGAAACAAAGAGCTCTAGTTTCAATGACTGTCAGTCCAGGATTGTTTAAAAGCACTCAGGCTGACTAACATGAATACATTGTGAACAATATGTTATAAAAAGTAAAGCACTGAGCACCTTTTGGTTTATTCCTGCAGACCTCCAAGAGTACAGCAAGGTAATTTCAAATGATATATTTAAGTTTAACTTGTATCTACTTTATGTTAAGGGATCTTGTAACACCTTGAAGGCTAAATGAGAGAACAAAGTTGAAGGCATATGTTTTTGCAGACCGAGTCTACATTTTCAGAGGAATGGAGTGAAGTATTTTGGCTGTACCATTTTTGCTGCACAAAATGATCTTATGATCATAGCGCAAGCTAGAGCCACTCCATACCTGGCTAAATTTAAATGCAACGTGGGCATGGAAACCTACCTCTTTTTTACACTTCCACTATATATTAGAAAACTTTTTACCCGGGCTAGATTCGAGCAACTCGACATTAAGTCTAAGCTAGGTAGACATCAGAATATCCCTTATACGAAGAGAACCTGTGGGTGCCATGAGGTAGATGCAGAAGTAGAGGACGCAGAACACTTTTTCTTAAAATGCCCCTATTACAACAGGATTCGATCTTTCTATTTAGAGCCTCTGCTGGAAAACCATACTCATTTAGAGAATAAGGAGAAATTGCACATCCTTCTACAGGATTCAGATAAAAACTCTATTTTAAAACTGACCCTTTTTACTCAAAAAGTGCTGGCCATTCACGAGAAGATGGAAGCGGAGAGCTGTGATATTAATGCCAATAACAAAATCCAAATTTAAAATTTGCTATAGACAAGCCACTAGTTTTACTTACCCTTGCCCCCGCTTAAACCTTACCTTAAAGGAATAATTAATTTTAATCTTTTTATTCTGTATTTGCACAACTACTTAGGAGTGGGTTGGTAGGCTAGTAGGCCAGGATGCTTTGTATCTATACATGGTTTTACTGTATGTATGGGTAAGTGTGTACGTTCTGTATGTCTCACATGTTTTGATATGGTCAAAATTGACTAATCAATAAAGAGTTGTTGTGGCTGTACCAATTTGGACATAGAGATTTCTTTCCTGCTTCCAAAGAATAGTAAAGTTTTGTTCAGTATCCCTTGGCATATGCTGAAAGATATACCAAAGAGAAAAGCCTGTTTAAACAAATCCAGTTACATCTGTTCAGATCATGCTAAACTAGAGAGCATATTCAAGTGATTAATCTCCCCCAGCAGGTCCTTACACAAGTTGAGGGTTGGCAACAGAACCACTGTATGCAACAGTGGTAAGCCGACTTTTGACTGGCTGAAGCAAATGTCCCCAGAGGATATGGAGGGGGATGGGGAGAATGACCCTGGGGGTAGGCTACAAGAACATTCTTGCATGAGGATTTCATCACAGGTTTGAAGGACCTGAGCCACAAGAATGGAAGTGCATACTTCACAACATTGTAGTTGAACAATAGATTAGAGTTACTTCACAACATTGTTGTGAAGCAACTCTAATCCATTGTTCAACTTATCAAAGAATGACAAAGTGTGAAGGAAAAAACTGATTGGTCCTTACACACATATGAGTTCTGTTAGCTAGCTGGAGAGTTGAGATAAGGTGGTTCGAGCAGATATTTAAGTGCTTTGTGGAGAGCAGAGAAGATATTCTGGGAAAAAGCATGAAGGAAACCAGGTCTAGCATCACACTAGAGTGGATATAGAGTGCTTATCCACTTTAAAACACTTTCTAGTCATTTGAATGAGACTTTTCAATTATCTTGAAAGGGGTTGGAGTGATAGGAATGACAATCTATGGAGTGGTAGAATAACCTGTTTTATTTTTGGGCCTATAACCATGGTTCTTACATTTGCAACCAGAAGTAAAGAATGAAGGAGACTCTGGGCCAGTTGAATTTACTGGATATATCCTCTTCTTACAGCATTTGCATATATTGGGCTTTCCCTCATTCCTTACTTAAAAATTATTCTATAACTCCACAGATTGCAGTTTCTAGCCCTCCCATCCCTCTCATCCCTCTCAAGAAAATTGACATACTCACTTCAACTGACTAGACAGTCCCTGGTTTCCTTCAGTCTTTTACCTGGATTCACTTCTCTGCTCTCCACAAAACATTTTAATACCTGCTTTAACCACCTTCTTTCCATAAATATTCATTAGACTTTCCTCCTTTCAAAAACTGGCTCTATTCCTTGAGGAAGGGTGGGGGAGAACTCTGTTTACATGTCTACACAACAAGGGTCAACTAGAAACTTTGAAAACATTACTTTGTTTTCTGAGAAAACATAAAAGAGAGGGGGAGGATGTTAATCCTTTCATCCTCTGGAACCAGAGAAAGAAAGAGAGTTTCAATCTCCAAGGAAGGACTTAGTGGCATCACTACAGTACACTACATTACCACTGTATTGGGAAGAGGCGGCAAGTCTGGTAGAGCCCAGCCTCATACCATGTCCCTTTTCATCACAAACTGGATAAACAGGAGAAGGCAATTCTGTACATATCCACTAGAAAAAAGAAAGTGCCCAATGCTCTTTTCTGTCCAGCAAAAGGAATTAGATTCTTGACCCCAGAAATTTTGGCACTTAGATTTTAAATAACCCCTGGAAACGGCCACTGAAATCTATATACAATGTATTGAGCTTTTTTTTCCAAAATAAAACAGCTGTCCACTGAATACTTGGAGATTTGCCCCCTCCCCCATAGATTCTATTGGGTGCTCTCCAGGTTTTGTTTCTTCTGATCCTGTAAATAACCTGGATCAAAACTATGTAGGATTTTAACGATAACACTTTGTTCGTTGCCCAAAAACTAACTGGCAGCCAGTGAAATGTTTTTAGTATTGATGTAACATGATCACTCTTAGATCTTCCAGTACCCAATCTAGCTGCTCTGCTTTGAACAAACTGACATTTCTGAATAATCAATAGGATTATTTTTTGAGTAAGCAAAGCATGCAGATGATTGTGCTTTAAAGTGGATTGTGTGGGCCATACTGAAGACTGAGAATTGGCACGGAGAAGACAAAAACAGAACAGCAGACTACAGCCAAGTGCAGGACAGATGCTGCTCTACCACTGCTCCTTTTCATTCCTGAAAAAGTGCAGAACAGGCAAGACTCAGGGTATGGATGTCATTGTTAGAGAGACCAATAGAGACAATAACTTGTGATTTCCCAGTCTTCTTAATCATGTTCAACTATGGAACTACAGTAGAGTCTCACTTATCCAACATAAACGGGCCGGCAGAATGTTGGATAAGCAAATATGTTGGATAATAAGGAGGCATTAAGGAAAAGCCTATTAAACATCAAATTAGGTTATGATTTTACAAATGAAGCACCAAATCATCATGTTAGACAACAAATTTGGCAGAAAAAGTAGTTCAATACGCAGTAATGTTATGTAGTAATTACTGTATTTATGAATTTAGCACCAAAATATCATGATATATTGAAAACATTGACTACAAAAATGCGTTGGATAATCCAGAACATTGGATAAGCGAGCGTTGGATAAGTGAGACTCTACTGTATTTAAAATCATAGCAAGCACATTACTGATTTTCTTGAAGTGGGTCCTTGGTATGCACCAAGGTTTGGTTTCCCCTCTTCATGAATACCAAATTGTATAGATGTTCAAGACCCATTATATACAGAGTAGCAACATGGCATCCCTTATATAAGATGGAAAAATCAAGGTTTGTTTTTTGTAATTTATTTTCAAGCCATGGATGGCTGAATCTGTGAAGCTTCATGGTCGTGTTGATATCACTAAATGTGGTTACTCACCCCTATGGGTCTCCTCCTATACCAGACCATACCACAATATTGTAGCTAAAATACTAGAATCTTTAAGTATATATACACCCTGTTCCTCCTGCATCCTGTGAGTAGGTTCATGTGTACATGTATGTACACACATACACACACAAACACCCAATTCCTTGTTCCCAAGGTCTCTTCTACACTGCTGTATAAAATCCAAATTATCTTCTTTGAACTGGATTATATGACAGTGTAGACTCAAATAATCCAGTTCAAAGAAGATAATGTGGATTATTTGTTTTGATAATCTGGATTATATGGCAGTGTAGAAGGGACCTGAGGTTGCCCAGGGATCACAGGAGGAACAGCAGCAGTGAAGCATGTCCAAGCAGCAGGAGGGAAGGGAAAGAGCAGATAAAGATACGGGAATTCCAAAAATATGGGTAATCTATTCAGCAGCTTTCAGTGAGCCAAGAAAGCAAAGCATTACTTGAGTATTTTCCCTCCTTCCTTGCCCATCTCTTTCCCAGCTGTCACAGTTGGTGTCACTCCCTTTGATAATGCCATTTGGTGCAGCCCACAATCTCCACACCTCTATAGTGATGTCCTTGAATCTAGGAATAAAGAATCCATGAATGTGGAGTGCCAATTATACTTATTATCAGAGCTTTCTGCCAACATGGAACCCACGAAGCAGCCACTACAAGTGGCAATCTACATTAGAAACAAGATCCAGTTGAAATCAGTTATCATGTACTAAACTAGCAATCCTGAGATTGGGAGTGACTTCTTTTACTTACATAGGGTACATCTACGCTGACCACTTAATGTGGACTGAAGACAGCTCAAAACACAGAATTTAAATGATGTACGGTGTGAACAAATTCAGGAACGTGAATCAGAGGCTTTAAATCAGAATAAGAAAAACAGGAGAAACTCTGAAATAGGGCATGCATCAATGTGTATGGGTGTAAATCACATCACATGGCAAAAATGGTTACGGGACAGGCACTGGAGAAAAAGTGCATTCTCCATGACCATGAAGCTACAGATATTGCAGATCCTGGTTTGAGGCTAACTTCAGTGTTGCATATAAGCATCATCCTGGGCTCAAAATTGTCCCGGGGCTTCCATTTGCAATCATTCACAAATTGAACTTGCTTCCTACTTCTCCAGTTTCAGATAGACCTTAGTGGTTGGTTAGTGTAGATGTGGCCAGCTGGCATAGACCCACTTTCTCTGCAGAGAAAGATCTCAAGCTAATCTGGATGTCTCCATTGTGGAAAGGTACTTAGGAAATGATACAGGGAGATGAAAGGCCTTCCAATGATATGAAACAAATTAGGAACTTCCTCTTTAGTAAAATGTATGGGTTACTTTGAGGAAAGCAAAGAGTTTGGATAAGATCAATTAAATTTCTCAATGCCTACCTGGTAGACAAGCACATGTAAAGGCTTGAATGGTTGTACACCTGTCAAATACAGTCCCAGTTTGTAGTTTACCCTCTGGAGCAAGTGCTTCAGGAACTGTCTCAGCCAGGCTATTTTAAGCCATTCCATGAATAATCAGCAGAATGCTCTGTGCCCAGGATAAAATATTAGCTGCTACTATTGAAAGGTCTTTTTGCTGGCTTGCATATCATCTTCACACTCCAGTAGTTGTTCATGCTTAAAGAGAGGTGAACAAGTGAAATCTCTAATGCTACCTGATGGAAGCAACTACAAGGGCAGGAGGACTAATGGAATGAAAAATAACAATTTTTGCATCTTTGATGGGTATGGGAGTATTCCTCATCTCAACTTTTAAAAAATGCAGCAATACTGACTATCAGGATGCATGTAGTATTCCAGAATGATGGTCAATCAAAGGTGAAATAAGTGTCAGAACCCAGGCTGCAAGGCACCAATAACCATACACAGAGGCCAGAATCTATCTACTATCTTTATTGAAGGAGTATATAAAGTTGGTGAAAACAAATGTAAAAGTTAGTCCAGAAGCAGACCTTTCAGGAAAGGTCAAAATTAGTCCAAGAAACAATGTCCAATATGCAATATTAAGGGCCAAAGTTGTAATCCAGTAACCGAAACACTCACCTTGCCAGGCAAGGTGAGGGGAGATGACGAGGTCCTTTAGTCCGTGAACTTGAGCAAGGCTAGGAATTAACTTGATACTTGAAAACAAGGCTTGAATCGTGACACAAGGTAACGAGGAACAAGAACAAGGTCCGTGGAATTACTTGGTAAAATCCGTGAAACAAGGCAAGGTTTAGTCCTGGAAGGCGAGGCAAGGTCCGAAGGTAAACAAGGCTGGGAAGCAGGAGCGAAGGCTTGAGAACAAGGACAAGGCTTGAACAGGAACGAGGCTTGGAACGGAGCGCGCTGTCCAGACACAACTCGCTCCGGAGGCTGACGAAATTGACTCCGCGAAGTTACTTCGCGGTTAAAACACCTATATAGAGTCTAACTTTCCCGCCGAGAGCAGTTCTCTGGGAACCAGAAACGAAAGCTAATCTCTGAGACCAGATGTTTGACTCCTTAAAGATTCTCACGGAAAGCAGGCTTAATTGGCTAAATTCTTAGCAGCTATTCTAGCACTCCTGCGCGAGGCCGCTTCCAAACCTCTCTGTTGTTTACAAAACTCATGGCGAGAAAACACAGGAGATGTAGGCTCAGGGTTTGTTTGACATACTTCTGGAACACAACTCTCTTGCAGGTGCAAGGTTCCCAGATCTGGCTGGGAAGAATCTGGCTGGGAAGATTCCAGTTCTGACTGGGGAGGTAAAAAACCCAAGTTTTCTTCTTCATCAGGCATCACAATGTCATGAGCAGGACTACAAGGCCCATGAGTCATCACAATAAGACATCACTGATTTTGTCATGATTAAACAATAGACACCACATGCTATAGAAATATAAAATAACATTAAATTTTATTTCTTACCCACCTGTTATTCTGAGTGTAACATAGATAGATAACAGCAAAAAACCCCATAAAAATATAAAACAATTAAACCACACATATAAAAAGACACTGGTGGCACAGTGTGTTCAAGTGCTGAGCTGCTGAATTTATGGACCAAAAGGTTCCAGGTTCAAATCACGGGAGTGGAATGAGCGCTCGCTGTTAGTCCCAGCTTCTGCCAACCTAGCAGTTTGAAAACATGCAAATATGAGTAGATCAATAGGTACTGCTCCGGTGGGAAGGTAACGGCGCTCCATGCAGTCATGCCGGCCACATGACCTTGGAGGTGTCTATGGACAACACCGGCTCTTCGGCTTAGAAATGGAGATGAGCACCAACCCCCAGAGTCGGTCACAACTGGACTTAACGTCAGGGGAAAACCTTTACATTTACCTTTTATAAAAAAACATAGACCTAAGATTAAAACATGTTTAAACTTTTCATATTAGTAAAATGTCAATTTAAAATTAATAGTTTAAAATTGCCAAAAAGAGATAGGTCTTTAAATCTGTTATGATTCTTGCAGCTTGTTTAGCTGTCAGAGCTCTTCTGGCATGACATTTCACAATTTAGAGTGGGCACTGGCAAACTTTGGCCCTCCAGGTGTTTTGGACTGGGATTTCTGGAAGTTGAAGTCCAAAACAGCTGGGGGGTGAAGTTTTGCCCATGCCTGATCTACAGGTATGAAAAGGTGAAAAGGTCCTTTGGGTGTCAGTTGCGAGTCAGGTTCTGACTGGTGGAAGTAAATGTCCCCCAAAGCCCATGAGTGTATGGGTCAGATTATATGAGAAAAGGCAATTCTGGAGGTAACCTAGACCCAGACCATGTAGGAGTACCCACACAACAGCTGTATAACTATCTATGGACTTTATCACAGGCAGCTAGTAGCATGAGGTTGAAGCTTCCCAGCCATGAATGGAAGGGCTTGCCATTGCATGACATTGTTCTAGACCCCCCCCCCCTTTAAATCAGCCTTCAGATCATGTCAAAGGAGTACTTTTCAAAAAATGGGAAACTCCTATTTTTAGGCATCTGAAAACACTCTGAATATGTGTTTAAACTGTTTTCAGGTGGTGCGATTATCCAAAAGCCCTTCCACAGTGAGTTTAGGGAATGTGATATGATACTGTGGGCATGTTGGGGGTGCCACCTTGAACTTCCTCATTTCCCCATGGTCATAGTACTAGTCAGAGATGCTCTGGCTGCAAAGCCATAACTGTGCTCTTTCACCTCATTTACTTCCTTAATTTCACTGCTAATTCTGGGCACTGATAAGGATTTCCCTTCTTGATTAGGCATTTCCTTACTGTTTGCTAACTTTCCATTGTTCTTTCGCTAACCTTCAGAAACTTGTTGGATGAGAACTCCTGCAAACTTTGGTCTGAGCTGGTTTGGAAATGAGAATTTCCTCTTGCAGAATACACAAATCAGGGAAAGATGTATAATTGCAAAATGTGCCTTCCTTAGTATTTAAAATGTTTAAAGGGACAATACTTGTGAACTTTCAGAAGTATTTAATTACAAAGTCTCAATCCCATGAGATTTGGAACTTTCACAGTTCATAGAATCATAGAGTTGGAAGAGACCTCATGTGCCATCCAGTCCAACCCCCTGTCAAGAAGCAGGAAATTGCATTCAAAGCACCCCCGACAGATGGCCATCCAGCCTCCACTTAAAAGCCTCCAAAGAAGGAGCCTCCACTACACTCTGGGGCAGAGAGTTTCACTGCCAAACAGCTCTCACAGTGAGGAAGTTCTTCTTTTTTTAAATTAATTTTTATTCAAATTTCAATTATTAAATACAGCGAAAGTGTGAGAACTTTTTCTTTAGAAAAAGTGTGAGAAAAGATAGTATAGATCAAGAAGAAGAAGAAAACAAAAAATACCCACACCCATAGTTCCTCCTGATCCAAAAAGAAAGAAAAAAAAGAGAGAGCTCTTTGACTTCCGTTCTTCTTCCTTAAGCCGTTGGTTGTTTGAATATAAATCCATAACCTCATTTAGTTCAGTAAAAATTTCCCAATAGTATTATTTCAGCTTTTTCTTTCCTCTCAACACTCTTGCTATGTTTCAAAAATATTCCATTTAGTCATGTTTATATAATCTTCAAAAATTGACTAATCGGTCATTTTTATGCCTTTACCATTACCATTAGTAAAAAAAAAGTTAGTTTGTCCATATTCTTTATTTCTAAAATTTTATCTAACCATTGTGTCTTTGTTGGAATTAATTCTTGTTTCCACAATTTTACAAAAAACATTCTAGCTGCCATAGCGAAAAAGTGAACAATTTATCTTTGTGAGGAAGTTCTTCTTGATGTCTAGCCCACATTTTACTAGTATGTTTGCCAGAAGGCCATGGGGGAACTTCGTTGAAGGCTTTATTGAAATCCAGGTACGCTACATCCACAGCATTCCCTGTATAGACCCAGCTTGTATATCTATCGAAAAAAGAGATCAGATTAGTCTGGCATGACTTGTTTTTGGTAAATCCATGTTGACTATTAGCGATGACCACATTTGTTTCTAAGTGTTTGCAGACCACTTCCTTAACAATCTTTTCCAGAATCTTTCCTCATGTCGTACAATTTTTCTAGAAAAATGGGGCATGGATAAACAATGAAAGTGCATAAATTGGGAGGAGATAAGTCCCAGCAGCTGTAGTAAGCTAAACACAAGCGCAAGTTTCTTCAAGCATTTGAAAACCAAACAATTTCTATATTTTTACATTGGAAGATGCAATTTCTGTTGCTTTAAAATCATTGTACTTTCAGCTTTCTAAAAAGCGGTTTCATGGGGACCTCATTGCTATTCCTGCTACCTGATAGGCTGGGAACTGACCTGTTTGGGGCAATTAATTTATATGGCTGAGCAAGCCTTTTAAGCAACTGGCTGACTTTGCTTAACTAATGTTTTAGATATAATTGAAAGTCAAATCAGCATGTTTACACTGAATTCTATTGTGTTACCTGAGAAGAGAAGCAAACAGCACGAGAAAATTGATCTTTCCATTCTAGGTGCAGCCTGCATATTCAGGTAGTATTAATCTGCTTTTGGGTGGTGGTAGGTGGAATAGATTTATTTATTTCCTTTATAAATCACAAGCGGCTTTCTCTGTCCTGCAGTGCGAGTGCAATGTAATACATTACTTGTGTATTCACTTCTGAAATGGCTGAATTGCAGTGGTGGATGTACAGTGATTGCAGAATTCATTTCATGCCAGGCAATGTCTTGATTGCAATTGAGAGAAACCTGAATATTGTTGTTTTCTTAAAAGCATCACTTAAAAACTCAAATCTGTCAGTTCCATAATTTTTTTCATTTTTCTTTCTTTTCTTTCCTTTTCAACCATTTCCAGTAAACTAGGAACCTACTCTTAATTTTTAAGGAACAATGTATCTGAGCCTAGGCCACGTCTACATGGCAAGAGAAAAAAAAAACATGCTCAGCAAAATTGGCATGATAGACTGCAGTTTTCATTAATTATTGTTTGTTTGGTTTTTTTTAAACCAATTCCCCATTTTTGGGAAATGTCAGAAGATATTCCAGAGTTTTCTAAAAACTGAGGAGTAACCCAGGGCTTCAGGGCAGTTTGGATAGTCAGATTGGGTCTGATTTGGACTGGTCTGCTGTGCAGACTGGACACCAGTGCCATCACTGTTTCCCTATGCTTATCTTTTTTTTAACCAATTTAGCCATTCTGAAATGGCTCACCTCAACTCTGGAAAAGTCTGGCCAGCTGTATCTCCTCTTTTGTATGAAGTCCACTATTATGAAATTATATAATTCATATCAAATGAAACCAAACCCTAAAGTATAACTGGAATTGCAAAGCTGTAACAACTACCTTGCTTAATCTCATGCCTTTGGGGTGGGAAATGGGCTCAGCCAGCTAATGTATGCAAGCCTGGAAATACTCAAATCTCCATTGATGGGATAGCTGTTGTGTTTATGTAAACCACAACTCCCTTCCACTGTCAAACCTCTCCCGCATTGATAATTTCACTTACAATTGTTGGGAAACTTCCAGGCTTCCATTGATGGGATTGGAGTCATCAGCTGACATGTACAAGTGGATTTGCTGCAGGCGAGACCAGCCTTTGTTTACCTGGACTGGACATTAAGTTAATCATGAGCCTATTTGCATTTGATGTCTACACATTCCTGGACTCGCACCCCACACAAGGATGGACCTTTAAATGGACTTGGACTTTGAATTTACCAACCACAGCTGTTCCTTTTTTCTGCTCCAGGGGAACTTTCTCCAGCCAGTGACATCAAGAGGATTCCCCAGTCAACAAAAGCCCAGATTGAAACCTGTCTGTCTTTTCCACCAATCAGGGGGATGACATGCATATTTTGAATGGCTGTCAAAGTGGATAAAATGTTCTGTATTTCTCTGTGAGCCTTATGTTTATCCTTTTTTCAGTACTGAGATATTTTCTGGCCAGATTGAATAAACGTCTGTTTGTTGCCTTCAAACTTGGTTTGTGTCTTGAATGTGACCTTTTGTGAGTAGCAAAGTGCTCTGGGCTTTGAACCCGCATTTTGCAGTTAGCTGAAATCACTCAACACCGCCATCTTATGTTGATACACTTGTTGAAATACAGGAAACATGAAAGTACTTCCTTCCCATACTGCCAGGAAAATGGAATGGGACCCCACCAACCAAAGAGACCACTCTCAATTAGTAGGCTTCAGAAATATGAAAAAGTGGTTTTTGCTTTGATTTTGTCTCCAATATGCCTAACATTCAGGACAAATTTTCCAAGATTTGAAATACTGATTCCCATAATACATTTCTTCCAGTGGACTCAAGACCGTGTCTTCTTCCCATTAAATCCCACAGTGACCACCCGAAATACCAGTCAAACTTAGCACTTTATTGCACAACCTAATATTCCATTGCTGTTCCACTATCATTGATACTGGATACACACCATGTTTGATATCACACTTCTCTTCATTCACATAATTACTCTGATTAAACAATTTGTGATCTGGTGATTGTATTTCTGAATACCTTTCTAATCCCGTATTCATGTATTTCCACTGTTTTGTAATTTTTTATTTTAATATTTAAGAGCCGCTTTAAAGCTTTAAAAGACAAAGATAGTTGTAAAATATAAACTGAGCAGAAAACAGATAGCTTGAGAATAGTAGAGGGGAGAGAAGGAGAATCTCAACCCTGATTTCACTTTACTCCTGGCATGCTGGCACAGAAGTGAAATGGTCTATTGCACCAAGGTAAGTAATGGGAACATTACAAGATTGTGAGCTACTGATAGATTTTGCTCATTAATAATGAGAGCTGGGATAATCACAGGGAAGTGGCAACAAGATGCACACAATTTCATGTGATAGGGACCAGCTTCAGTGCTGATTTGCCTTTGATAAACTTCTAACAGTGATTAACTGGCTCAAGAGCATACCAGTGAGTTTTGTGGCTCAATAGAGACTACAATTTGGCATTCTCAAGTCCTAGTCCATCAATATAATCACTAGGTCTCACTGGCACTGAAAGATCAAACAACCACGTAGAAAATCATTCAGTGCAACTCTTCCAAACTTTATGTTTTTGGAGTGTATATTGATGATTCAACACCCATTCATATTTAAAATCCCTTCCATTGGAATCCTAGCCTTTTATGAGAAATATTGCAGTCAAACTTTCCTCTTGCCATGATAGTTTTCTATTGATGGGTCTGATTTTTACATGAGATGGAACTACGCCTTTTGAGGCTTCTCCAACTGCATTCCAACATCTTGATATATATTGTGTGGATCAACTACCTTCCCTTCCTTTTTTCCTCTCTCCTTGGCATTTGCTTTTCTTCTCCTTCCATCCCAACTGTAATAGAATAATCCCTCATGGAACATCTGAGCAGTTTATCCAGCCTACCTATATATCTCAAGGACTGGGGCCTCTCTTCACCACCAGATCTTCTGGCTTGTTCCAGCTTGGTCTGTAATTCTCAGTGCTACCCCTTATCTGGTCCAGGCTGTATTATGCATCTGCTCAAGAATGAATATCTCACTAGAAGAATCAATAAACTGAAGCTCTATTAATAACACCCATTATAATGGGGGTGCCAAGTTGATTGCCGTCAATGCAGGGCCTTAACAGAGAGGAAACCATCAGAAACCTATTAGAATTAAATCATTCTGACACCATCATTTAAAACCATTTAATAGCTGGGTGTCAGCACCTTAGCTGGGTGCTAATAGCTTTCCTGCAAGGGATGAGAGCCATGAAAGTTTGGCATATAAGCAAGATTTTCTTTAATGCATTGCTTATCTTTGGGATGACCCACATTGCCCCTAATGCGGTTATTTGCAGGGACTGGAAATGCTCTGCTTCTAAAAGCATCTTGAAACTAGATGGTTTTGATTACTATATATGCTCATGTATAAGTCTAGAAATTGTAGTAAAAATTGAACCAACAAAACTTAGGCTGACTTATCCATAGCTCTGTGTGAGTACTTTACCTTAACTATTGTGAAAAAGAGGAACCATCCCCTTCTCTAAGTAGACTAGTGAAAGCTGTGAGTTTTTCTATCCATGGAGAACATAAAGAAGCACTACTACCACTCTGTTACTCTCTCTGTCACAGTACACTCTTGGCCTTTTTGAAAGGACAGGCAAGAAAATGGTGTGGTGGATGTCAGGGATGTCTGAACCCTTGAGGCAGTGTTGAAACTTTTCCCTCTCTGTAGAATGACCCTTGACTTATCCACAGGTCATGTCAAAATCCAAAACTTTGGCCCCAAAATTTGTTCTCAACTTACACATGAAGTTGATTTATTCACATGATATAATCTGATGTGCTCTCAAACTGCCCATCACAAAATCCTTCCAGGCTATACGAATCAATTGGGAGCATTCATGCAGACAACCTTTTTCCTGTGCAGGATTTACTTGCAAATAATCCTGAATGATTTAATGAAAGTTTATTTCCAAATTAGCCTGTTCAGGATTTCAACTAGAAAAATGGCACAGGGAATACTGCTCACAGAGTCTTTTCTACCCAAAAGCCATACAAGATAGCCCTCTAACTAAGGCAGGAAGAGAAAGTGCATTCTACTTTTGTAAGGTAAAGGTAAAGGATTCCCCTGATGTTAAGCCCAGTCATGTCTGACTCTGGGGATTGGTGCTCATCTCCATTTCTAAGCCGAAGAGCCAGTGTTGTCCATAGACACCTCCAAGGTCATGTGGCTGGCATGACTGCATGGAGCGCTGTTACCTTCCCGCCGGAGTGGTACCTATTGATCTACTCACATTGGCATGTTTTCGAACTGCTAGGTTGGCAGAAATTGGAGCCTAACAGCGGCCACTGGGGCTCCTTTACTTTTGTTGAACCCTTATTAACTTTTACCCACCACACTGAGACTGCCAAGGCCAGGCTCAATTATTAACATTCCAATGGATACACAGACTCCATTCTAACTAGGTAGGGACCCAGTATTGAAGTGGGGAAAAGGAACAGCTTGCTTCCTTTTCTTCCCAGGTCACTTATTGAATTCCTTAGTGTTTCTCTATTTTTTCCATGTTACTTGAACATATACTGATAGTGGGCTGTTACTTCCACTGATATGGAAGGACTGAAAATGGGTTTACACGCAAATATGTTTGTGATTCGGTCTCTCGCCGTTGGCATACACACACATGCACATATATGTCATCGTCATTCCGTTTCCACCCACCACTTCTAGAATAAATGCAAAAGTGAATCCTGCTTATGGAACTGCTCAAGGATATTCAATTTTTAAGGGTGCAGGACTTCATGAAAGTGGAAAGACAATTAATACAAAATGTTTTGGGGTATTTTTAACTTAAGATAATACCTCCCCAGGAATCTCTAGGTCCTCTGACATGGCTCTTAAATGCCTATATTAGAGGTGTGCAATTTTTGTTAGTCATCATAAGTTTTATCAAATTCATTAAATTTGTGCTTACGACACAGTACCCAACTTTTAAAAAATCCCTAAAATCAGTAGATGTATGAATATTTCTGAAAGTTGGGGGAATGATGCTCTGTTATCTTGTGTCATTGTATAGAAAAATTCAAGGAGATAGCTCTAGTAGTTTTAAAAAATGATGTTTATAAAAACTTTGAAAATTCCCCAATTAGTGCATAAGTGAAACATTCTGAAGCTTGATAGGTTAGCAGTGGTAAGTGTGTTCTACCATTATAGCATGTTTCACTCCAATAGCTGTAAAAATGAGAGAGAAAGGATATCCTGAAGTTTCCACACTTGCACAATTATTATAACTAAAAAGTAACAAAATTCCATTACTCTAGTGCACACAAGAAGGCTCAACAAGTAAATTAGCAGGGAGTTTGATCCTGATACAGTACATTTTATATGTATTTATTATACATGTTTTTCTGTTATAATTAATGAGGTATTTTTTAAAGCAAGAATAATACATTTCTACTGAAACACTACACAGCAATTTTACAGACTAACATTTTGGTGTCACTTCTTGGGATGGCACCTGGTCCAGTTTACACTCCCACACACCCTCTTAATGACATCGCTGCTCCAATCTAATGTATACTCTCTTAACTACTGAACAGGATGTCAACCGATACTTCTTTATTTATATGTTTGTTTATTTATATTGCATTTTTTCAAGACATTGCAGAGCTTTACAGGGAATTATTGGTCATGACAAATGCATAGCATAGTGCATGTACTGGACCTTTAACTAAAAAAACCCCAAAGGACACATGCAGACATTGCAAGAGTGGCATTACAAAAAAAGGGAGCCGATATAAATTTTAAGTCTAGTGGCTTGTTTTTCTTCCTAGTCTTTTCTGAATATTGCCTGCTGCTTGCAGACAGCTGTTGGAAGTGTAACATAGCACCTTGCAAATGATCTTGCCTGCCCTTTAAACAGGCAAGTGCAAGAGAAACAGAAAAAATAGCCCTGCTGCCATATGCAAGCATTACTGAGGAAACAATATTTCACCACAGACTTTTGTAGCCTTTTGAGATTTATGCTAGCTTTTAGAATCTGTCCTCCTTTTGTATTTGCTTTTAATGCCTAAATAGTGGTCTATAATCCAGATGGAAAAGATGCCTTCAGTTGGCAGGATTGTTTATTTATCTGAGTTCCAGACAATGCCTTGGCAGGTAAAGGCCTGCCATTCAAACCCTTGGATAACAGATGTGGGTGTATTTGTGTAAAAGATTACAGATAGCTCTCTATTACCTTGTGGGAAAAGTAGCTCCCTTTGTGTCTGAGACACAGGAAGAGGGGAGGAAATGCCATGAATAGGTGCTATTATCTGTATTAATGTAGCATTTGGAGAACCTAAGCCATTTCAGGGCACTATTATGCTCAACTTCATACTAAGTGTCTGTTCCTGCCCTCTACATCTCCAATCAAAGTAGACAAAATAACAGCACAAATCCCACTGGTGCTAGGGTTTGTAGTGATCATGAGTAAGGAAAGAGGGGATACCTAATTTCCATTTTCTCTTCCTGACTTAGTAATGATATGCCTTGGTTTTAACCTGGCCTTCTCTTGTGCCTCAAATAGTGACTTACCATATAGGAAGAAGTGATGTTTGGCTAAATAACCTAAAGGCACCAAATCACAGCTGATCTTGGAAGCTAAGCTCTGATTAGTACTTGGATGGGAAATTGCCAATAAACACTGTAGGCTGAATTGCAATGGAAGTAAATTGCAAATAACCTTTGAGTAACTCTTGCCTAAGAAAACCCTACAAAATTAATGGAGTCACCAAAAAACAAATAGGTTACCTGAAGGCACAGAGCCACATTGCTTAATTCCATGCAGTGAAAAGCTTCATTTACTGCTTTCTGTAGATTGAGTTGCTCTCAAAGACAAAAGCCCAGGTTTGATCATTTGCAACCTCAGTCAGCCCACCTTTTCACCTCTGTGACATGTCAAGTATTTGTTAAAATACCTTGGCTAGATGGAAACCATATACAGTATTCCCTCACTTATCACGGGGGTTACGTTCCAGGACCACCTGCAATAAGTGAAAATCCACGAAGTAGGGATGCTAGGCTTCTCCTTAGGAAGTAGAGGGAGGGAGGGAGGGAGAAAAGAAGGGAAGAAAGAGGCAGGGGAACATGGCACTGCCTCCTTCTCCTCCCGCTGGCGTTTGGGCTCCTTCTCCGCCCCACCACCCACACCAGATTGAGACCACCGCCACAGTAAATCATATTTTTTATAATTTATAATATTATTTTAGTGTTTATTTAAAAACCACTAAACAGTGAGTCCGCAAAAAGCGAACCACGAAGTAGTGAGGGAACACTGTATCTCTGAATAAGTGTTAGGTTGTTCTGTATCTAAATCAATTATGCCACTGATTTATACAATGAATATAATATGTACAGTAAGATTATTATTAGTACCAATACTATGGGCAAAATACATTTCAATATCAATTATTCAATCAAGAAAAATATCCATAATAGATGTCAAAGGTAAGATGCCAACTGAGAGCAAAATATAGTTTATTTAAGTAATAACTCAAAAACAGCTCAGTAAATTATCGGAGACTTAAAACACTTTATCTTCAGTGTTATTAGGCAGTCAAAACAGAAAAAACGCCAAAAACATGAACTGGCAAATAATCCGGATTAACCAGAGATATAATCCGGATTTAACATAAAGTACTCGAACTCAGCCCAAAAGCTCAAAATGGGCTTAAAATGGCAAAACAAACAAAGGTAAACAGCTACGAAGCCCCCAAAACTTCCCCAAAACCCAGGAGTACACAGCGAATCCAAACTGAAGCAAAAACCCAAACCAGGCTAAAAGCTCTTCGCTGTGAGCGGCAAAAACAAACAAAACTGGAAGACGCTGAGGAGTTAGCGGCAAACCGCTGCAGAGATGAAAGCCAAGCCAGGAGTTAAAGGAGTGGAGCATTGTAACGTAGTCAAACCGGTCCAAAGTCGGGATAAGGAAACAGCGTCAGGGTCGGGAACGAAGCCAGAAGTCAGCAAAAGTAGGCAGCCACGGAGATGAGAACGATGACAAGCCGAGTTTGGGAGAGAAGAGATAAGCCAAGTCGAGATTCAATCCAAGGTCCAAAGGGTGAAGTCGTCACAAGAAGGTCCACGTCACAGGATGGCACAAAAAGCCAAGACAACGAAGGGGAACAGCAGCTAATGCAAAATAGGAATAACAGTGCAGTCCAGGAAAACCCACACAATTCCAGCCCTCCGTTGAAAAATAACCCGGATCAAACTTACATCTGTTGCAAAGTTCCAAGCCAGTCTTCAGAATCACGTACAGGAAACCCAATGGCACCCAACAACACCTTGCCACATGCAAAGAATAGTGGCCAAACATCCCCAATTTATTTAGGTTTCCTTGGGCGTCCAAACTTCCAACGCCCTAGGATGAGATGTCCCAAGTTCCTCATCAGAATCTGAGCTCCAAACAGCCAACGCCCTAGGATCAGGCGTCCCAAACTCCTCATCAGAATCAAGATCATCCTGCCCACACCCAACTCTGTCCACACCTGTGGAACTACCCTCATTCCTCCAGGCAGACCATGTGGGATCTGCTTCTGAAGATACCCAAGCCTCTCCAGCATCTATAGCATCCATGGACCCAGATTCCTCCCCAAGATCCTCCAGAGCCCGTGCCCAATCTATGTCAATTTCCTCCATCACCACCGGTTCCTCAGCATCCATTTCCACCTCAAGATCCCCTCCCAAGTCCCCACATGAATCCTCCTCGGAAGACTCTTAATCAATCTCCCTGACTCTCTTCCTGTGTAAATCTTCCAGCGAGCCCTCCTCGCGAGAGTTCTTCCTTCCTCTCCTGATCCCACCATTATCACTCACAGCCTCAGAAGACCCATTCACAACAATAGACATTAAACTATAAGTTATCATTCACAAAATGTTGTGAGTTCTCAACAGTTCCTCATTATATCTTCTTAGGAATGTTCTTAAACTAAAGTTCAGACTATGTTTCTTCTGTAAAATATCAAGTCAAAAAAGTTCAGACCCATGTAGATACAAGTTGTTGTAGGAATTCTTGACTGGGACGTGATGATAGCAACTGTAGAATTTCTTTTAATGTGTGTGATAATAGCAACTACAAGGGTCCCTGGTATTATTAACCTTGTTTCAGGAAAACTTCCCTTCCTCAGGTTGCTACTTCATCGGTTTAAGTTGATATCTTCACAGGAATTGACAAGCTAGATTCAAAAGAACAACAAAAATAGATGTAAACCATGCCATTAGTTTTCTGTTAGATCATAGTGAATGACAATCAGGGACTTTGACTTAAGAGTGTATATATTTTGTAAGCATAGTGTAAAGTTTATTGAACATGCAGTTTACCTACAAATGTAAAACTGAGACCACAACTAATGCCCAAGAGATGAGTGAATGAGGAAACAGCAGAAAGAAAGAAAGAAAGAAAGAAAGAAAGAAAGAAAGAAAGAAAGAAAGAAAGAAAGAAAGACTAATAGCCAAAGTCCTGTCTGATGTTTTGCTTTTTGTGGGGAGGAGAGCAATGTGTGGTATGTCTTTCCTAGGGACCTCTTCACATAGAGCTAAAGCAGCCCCATTTTGCTGCTTTTGGCCCGGCCTGCTCTACTGGCAGAAATGAGTGTCTTGATATTGAAAGAGTAAATCTTCCCAAAGAAGCAAATCCTGTAACAGTTCTGCTGGAATATTGCCACATTTCAGGAAAGCAGGAAACATACAAACACGTATTGGAAACTCATCAGTTTCTTCCTGATGACATTTGTTTTTTGGAGTGTAAGGAAACTACAGTATGTTGAAAATGTGATTGCTGCCAACCAGGAAAACTGACATTTTTTCCAATATTGTATTTGGTGAAGATTTGTTTTGTTTTGTTGTTTTTTTTAAACTTTCCCTCAAAATTCTTGTAAAAATATTAATTTGAATAGAAATCATAAAATAGATCCCCAATTTCATTTAACTTCATACATACAGTGCCAAATTCCTTTTTTTTTTTTTTTTTACCAATGGTTAACAGGGAAAGGAGGTTGGTGTTGTAGCTATTCACATTTTTTAAAATAGGCAAAAAGAAAAAAAGAGGATGAGCACTAAGGAAAGCAACTTAGAACAAGGCAGGGAAAATGAATGTATGATAGAGTCAGAGCTTTCATAGCCTTTGTCATTAAACAAAATTAATGGACTTTTCTACTGCTTTAACCTTTTAACTCAATTAATATCCCTACATTACTATATTAATTCATTAAGATGAATAGAGAAAGAAGAAGGTTCTTCATTTTCAAGTGGAGCATTTAATTTTGTTATACAGTTGCTTTCTGGGACCATGGCAGATACGAGTATTGGGAGTGTCTATTGACTGGTGTTTCCTTAGCTTTGGTATGGAATTGCATAGGATACAATAGCCTGAAAGATGAAATGTAGGTGAGCCCGGCAATCATTTGTATAGAATAGAGACATGGAGGGGACAAGGACATTTCTCCTCTCTGCATTCTCCTGACACCAGCACACCATAAGTGATATCACATCACAACTAGGTTAAATTGTTTTACTAATTTTCACTCAATTAAGGTCTTGAGATGCATGTGTTGGGCTTGGTAGTAGGACAATCTGCTGTATTTTGCTGTTGTTTTCATTGCTAAGGCTAATTCAGTGTCATTCATCACTGCCAGATTATTATTGCTTCTCTTTGTTAGAGATGAAGTAGAAATAAATTCAGTTTGGATATAATGAGGACCTATGGTTTAACAATAGTTTTTAACCTTTCACAGATATGTTGGGAAGAACTTGACTTATAAAACAAACAACAAAACATGGACTTAGGAAAAGTGAAACTGACAGATGCAACCATTTCTATTGGCTTTTTTAAATCTTAGGCAATCCAAGATCATGTAGTAAATAGGGTAAAATAATGGATTTATATAGTTGAAAAATAGCTGCCTTTGTAATAAATGAGGGCAATTTTACCACAATTCCCACCTCCTTGACTATTAGGGGAGAAATCTTTAATAGGAAGTCAATAAGAAATCAACTTTCTGTTTTAAAAAATTGAAGTTGCATACTGTTTTTTTTAAAAAAGAACCCCCAGGACTGAAACAACCTAGCAGGGACAAAATATGGAGGAGTGGTATTACAAATTCAGCCTGTATTTTATACATTCTCCACTCGTTCTCTTAATTCACTGCATCTATTCATGAAAGGGGGTTGGAATAGGTAGCTTAATACTACCATGTTTCCCCAAAAATAAGACAGTGTCTTATATTATTTTTTGTTCCCAAAGATGCGCTAGGTCTTATTTTCAGGGGATGTCTTATTTTTCCATGAAGAAGAATTCACATTTATTGTTGAACCAAAAAATGAACATTTATTATATACTGTACAGTAGTTTTCATCACAAACCAACATAACCAGACAAACTGTGACTCCTGTCAAGAATTTCTTGTTATTACCATTATTTCCATGTACAACTCGTATGTACATTTACCAATCCTGCATGCTCTGGTGTTTTGTTTGGCAGGCTCAGAGCATGCTTCCAAGCAAAAACTTTGCTAGGTCTTACTTTCGGGGGGGGGGGGGGGCTTATATTTAGCAATTCAGCAAAAACTCTGCTAGGTCTTATTTTTTGGGGATGTCTTATTTTTGGGGAAACAGGGTTGTAATCAGCTACAGGGGACAAAATGTGTACAAGAGATAACAATGCAAGCTAACAGGTGGACATCTTGGTGCAGTTGTGCTGAAAAAATTGCCGACTTTTTAAGCGTTCGATTAAAAAAACAGCATTGCTGCCACCGTCTCATCTATTTTATTTACCCCTGATATTTTGAAGAAGTTAAAATAATGTTGCCTTTTCTAGGGAACATTACGGTGGCTCCAAATTCAAACTAAACTCTCGCAAACAATTTCCTACATTTTCCTAAGGGAGGAATGTTCAAGCCACTTCAGATTGTGAGGAACAATGCCATTCTATATTATTTTCTCCACCTTGGGGATGAGCTTACTTTTCTCTGAACTCTTGTTAGCCTTGCCTCCCTAGAGATGGAAGAAGGAGAGTAGATACAATTCTCAGGGTCTTCTGTTGCTCTTGTGTTCTATAAAAGAGATACACACTCACTTTGGCAGCATTTAGAATACTTTGAGCAAGTTGTTTGTGCGCATTGGGTTCACTTGACTGAACTTTTGTGTGGCATTGTGAAACATGTCATATTACCATACAGCCTGTTCCCTTGTCACTATAAGGGCTTCCCGAGGGGTTAATTAAAAAGAATACAATAAGCTTTTTTAAAAAGGAGATACTATTAATCATTTCAGCAGCTCTTTGCAGAGTTCAAGGTCTATTATGTTTTCTTTCTTACATGCAGTGCTCCAAGAACTTGAAGAAGATTGGGCTGGGAATTAGTGAATGCTCAAATAACAACTCAATATGCATTAGAGAAGAACAATAACGTTAAAAAAGAGCAATTTTGGGGGAAGCTATCCCCCCCCATCATCTTTTAAATCATGTATCAAGACTCTGGCAGGCTAGATTACAAATGTAGAGATAACAAACAATTTAACAATTCTTATGTTTTAGGTAAATACTAGGATAAAGGCAAAAGGGGAGCATTCCTTTCAAATATGTATTCTACTACCCCCCAAAATTTACCCAGTATTCTTTCAAGAGCATTTTTTTTCTGGAGATTCAGTCTAAATTGTAAATAAATACAGTTTAGACTGAAGCTCTGAAGAAAAATTATAAATACAGCTTGTTAAAAAGCGAACCAGGCAAAGGTATCAATGAAATGAGAACATAGCTAGTATCAGAGTACTACATTTTTAATGTCTTACTCTTATAAAGCACAGAATCTATGAAAATATTATATTTGAAGGGTCAGAATTCTTATTTGGGAGTGATGACCTCATTTCACCCACTGCTCATAGTTACATCTTTTTCAACCTCATCAGATATGGTAAAATCTGTGTCCTACATTGATTTCACCCCATCCAGGGGACAAATGCTAATGCTGGACATTATACAACATTGTGTGACTTCCGACGTAGGCCCTGTTCCCAAATGGTGTGAAACCATCGCTGGATGCTTTCACCCCAACACAGGGATAAAGATACTAGCCTAATCTCTGATTTCTTTTTCTCTCTCTCCAGGGATTAATTTATTTATTGTATAAAGTAGTCATTCTCAACCTGGGGTCCCCAGATGTTTTTGGCCTACAACTCATGGAAATCCCAGCCAGTTTACCAGCTGTTAGGATTTCTTGGAGTTGAAGGCCAAAAACATCTGGAGACCTCAGGTTGAGAACCACTGGTATAAAAGCACCGTCATATAAACTCACATTTGTAATCATCTAAATACAGATATATGACCCCACCTATTTGAAGGAACAAGATCATAAAATGTGAATGATTAGAAATCAGAAACTATGGAAAGGTCAAACTTGAAACAATGAAAAGTTATAAATAAGCATGTTGCTTCTGCAATTCATAATTTTCAGAGAATGTGTTAACTTGGCACATTCATTTATCAAAGAAAGGATGTTTACAAGCCAGGCAACATCTCCTTTTGAGACATTAAGTTATTATAAAACCAGGCATTATACACACGGCCCAATTTGTCATTTTTGTGTAGAACCTTTGGTTCATTAAAATGTAGAAACAATTGCTGTTTTCTCCCTTTGCACAATTTTGTATAAATAGACTTTATAACAGCAATGGAAGTAGACTTGGTTGCTACAATACAATTAAATTGGAAGCCATAAATCTTTAATTTTTTTTCACTGCGGTCTTCCTCTGGGATTGTATCAAGCATGGAAGGTTTATTATGTAGTGATATTATTAAATCTCTCTCTCACTCTGGCTTAGGATATGCAAGGAAAATCACAAAGCATTTTGTGATTTTGTGGGTTAATGTCCTTTTACTGCCATTGCCTTCTAGAGCAAATATTAATAAAATTGTCTGAGTTGTCAGAGGGCTGCTGGTAATAGAATCACGAGGTCCCAGTGGGAACATTATTAGGACTTGGTAAAATTGAATCCTGCTGCAGACAGTTGGGGGAGCGATTTCCACCCAATTGAAGCCAACATAAGGTCAAAAGCACAGAAAGCTGCCTGTTCAGTCCTCATGGCCAGCTTGGGAATCATTTCATAACCGGAAGACACTAAACCACACTAAAAGCTTAGCTTTGAGGCCCATTTAAACAGTTGGAAAGGGAAGCAACTGTTTTGAATCCAATCTCTTTGGAAGCTGTTGTATTACCAAAGTGAGCAGCACTTGCTGAAATATGGGGGCAGCTTGTACCTTTGAAATTGATGTGACATTAAAAAAAACCATTGAATGAACACTTTACAACATGGAAATGCTCAATGCCTGTTAATATATGGAGCAGTGGTGCACCGAAATTCTTCTCATTTTTTGTGAAATCTTTCTTCTCACCCACAAAAATAAGGAGGTAATTGTCTTTCTTTTAAAGGAGCTAAGAAGTATTTATCTGAAATGTCCATGCTAGGAAAGTGAAAGAGGCAGGATGTTGCATGATTAATTAGCAAAGCAACAGTTCGTTCTCCTGAGTTTTAAAGGTGTTTGATTCAAAGATATAGGTGAAATCATGTTTCCTGTGAGGTGAACCAAACACACAAATGGAAAAATGGAAGCATTCCTTCTAGGCTTTTGACCATAGAATTGATGCAGTTTGATATCATGGGTTTGGAATCCTGGGAGCTGTAGTTTGACAAGGCTTTTAGTCCTTTCTGCCAAAGAGTGCTGGGGGTCTCACCAAACTACAAATTCCAAAATGCCATGGCAATGAGCCATGGCAGCTAAAGAGGTGTCAAACTGCATTAATTTCACCATGAAAGGACTGTCCAATATACTGAAAGTATTTTAGGCATTATCTGGCATCTTGGACTGATTCTTTTAATGCAGATAAAACCTGGAATAGATTAATTCCTCCATCAAATCCTGGAGTGGATTCACCAACAGCCATCAGTAATACACACACATATATGCATCAATAAAATCCATAGAAATACTGAGATGGTTAGATTTTCAAAACTGGGAAAAATCTACTGTACTACTTTTTTAAAAAGTGGAATATATGATGCAAATGGAATCCTCACATGGAGAGATGCTACACTTCACTGAAGTCAAGAAGTATAGAAAGATCCAGCAGCCCAGGCTACGTCCCACAATACTACAAGGAGAAAAACTGAGGATGAACTGAGGACCTTTATAGAAACTTATTTCCTTGTGCATGTATATCTAATTTCTAGTTAATATGAGATTTCCAGGATCTATTTCAGAAGCAGTATTGCAACAATTTCAAGTGGCCGTCTATTATAGGCTGCAGCCAGGCTCATGGCCTGGATCCAGCCAACAATAAGGACAGTATGCTTGTGCAGTTAAACCAGAACTCTGTGAGACCTAGAGACTGAGGGCTGATCTACACTGGCCACTTAATCCGAAGCCAGCCTGGAGCAATAGCAATCCTGATTAGTTCTGGAGGTGGCCCCAACCTGTGGCAGTAGGTAAAGGTTTTCCCCTGACTTTAAGTCTAGACTAGTCTGATTCTGTGGGTTGGCGCTCATCTCCATTTCTAAGCTGAAATGCCGGCATTGTCCGTAGACACCTCCAAGATCTTGTGGCCGGCATGACTGCATGGAGCACCATTACCTTCTTGCGGGAGTTGTACCTATTGATCTATTGACATTTGCATGTTTTTGAATTGCTAGGTTGGCAGAAGCTAGGGCTAACAGCAGGAGCTCACCTCGCTCTCTGGATTCGAACTGCCAACCTTTTGGTCAGCAAGTTCAACTCAGCAGTTTAACCCACTGCACCATCGGGGGGCAGCTAAATGGTCCAGTCAGGTCAAGATCAATTCAGACCTGTTGGACTGTCACTTTACAACTTCTGTTACAGATGACCCAACGTATCCTATTAAACATGTGTTGGTTTCATATTCCCATTAACTTTTTAAAAGACAAAGCAAATCCCCAATAGCATAGTCATCTAAATAATATATATTGTTTTTAAAATGAAAAATGAGCAACCCCATTATTTAGGTGGGTTAAGACTTTTCCATAACCTAAAAGAAAGAAATACTCCTGCTGTCAATTGCTGCGGTCATCCTTGACCATTAAATGTTGCGCACCAACTGCAGAGGCAATTAAGGCCTCCCTTAACCTTTTCTTGGGAAATGTCCCCCTTCGATTTTCAGTGAGTCTATTTCTTAAAGACCAGAATTATAAGAAAAGCATTAACACTGTTCAGTTGCCTCAAAGAACAGTTGCTAATTAGCCTTAAATTAACTCATCTGCCTCATAGGATTGAGAGAAGACAATTAACCTAATCTGAAGTCACCACATTTTCATGGAGCCCTCTGTGCTTTGTTAAAGAGGCTTAAAATGCAATACATCATGGCTAGCATTTCCAGGCTAAAGGGGAAAAGCTGTCTTAAGAAGGCTATTTTCTGGTGCCACAGCCCACATCACCATCAGAAATGATGACGATCATGGGGCAGAAGAGCAGGAAAGCTGAGCTTCAATTTTGAAAGGCAATATACAATCACGGTGAAAAGACAAGAAATCAATTATTCTGTATGTCCAGAAGCAGGGAGAGTTTTATGTGAGGACTAGTATTATTAAGGACAGAAGTAGACTTTCAACCTCATCAGACGGGATGAATTCAGCGTCCTAGGACACTTTACTCTGTCTAAAGGATGGAGCCGAATGTTGTGTGACTTCCAGCGGAGGCCCTGCCCCCAACTGGGGTGAAAATGTCTCAGGATGCTTTCATGCCAACACTGCACCTTGCTTTTGGCATGTGATGGGGAAAGTGTTGCAGAGAGGGAACTGCTCCTTCTTTCCTCCCAGATGCCAAGCGAATCATCAAGCTTTATGCTTAGGCCGTTTCAGAAAAACCAGGGCAATGTGCAACCTTGGCACCACATACAGCATTCAAAGTTGTTTTTGTGGTCCCAGAGTCTTCTGGACCACCTTGTTTCTGACAAAATAGAGAAACTGTTTCTCTTGGAGGACTCTGGGTACAGTGATTTACCTTTTAAATGGGGCAAGGGCTTCTCTGCTCATATATATACACTTATTCATCAAAATGAGTAGTAGATCTGTCAAAATTGTATGTAAGTACTTATAGCAAGATAAATATCCATGAAAATGCTTTCAAATGTGTGTATGTGTGCAAACATGAGTGCTTTAGTTGCAAACTCATGGAAATTGCATGAAAAAACATAACATTGAAAAAATAGAGATTAGAAAACAGTTTGGTTTATTTTGTCCATTTCTGATAAAGAAAGCACTGTCATGCAGCAGCATTCATCCCCTCCAGTGAAATATATTGCAATTAATTATCCATAGTATATTTTAATGAAATGTATTTGTGTTTTGGCTTCCTAGACACAGTGTTTTAAACACCAGTGGAGCCTAAATATTCTCCCACTGTATTTGACTTTTGGGTTCTACAAGCTAGCGTTGGTGGTGCAATGCAGCTTGATAGCAAAGAGTTACATCTCTTTGCCCAGTCTTTGGCTGAGGGGATAGGAAGCTTCCCAAAACCACCTGTTCACTGGAAGTTGAGGTGGCTCTTCCTTCACAAAGTTGCAAAGTCACAGCCAGATGGAGCTCATAAAACCTTATCTGCATGGTTGTTAATTGGCTATAAGTGTGAATCACAATGTTGGCAAGCTATGATTTAAATCATAGTTGGAGGAGACTCCAAGGACTATCCAGTCCAATCCCCCTGCCATGTTTTAAGTATTTGTTCTATTATCCATTTTAATTCTGTAATTTGTACTGTGATTTAATTGTATGCTTGTTCTCAGGGTTTTGTCCCCATGTAAGCTGCCCCGAGACCCTTCGGGGAGATGGAGGCGGGTTATAAGAAATAATAATAATAATTATTATTATTATTAGAAACACAACAAGATGAGTCCACAGCAGACACTCTGCTGGCTGTTGTATTGGATCATACGTCGGACACTTCCCAAGTGTCTAGGACTGTGTGATGTATTGGTGAATAATGCATGCAGATCCCAGTAAGGTGGCCTTCTGCAGCTGGCAGGTGCTAATTTTGTCAGTGCCGATTGTGTTTAAGTGCAGGCCAAGGTCTTTAGGCACTGCACCCAGTGTGCCAATCACTACTGGGACCACCTTGACTGGCTTGTGCCAGAGTCTTTGCAATTCGATCTTCAAATCCTCATATTGTGTCAGCTTTTCCAGTTGTTTTTCTTCAATCCTGCTGTCCCCTGGGATTGCAATATCAACAATCCATACTTTGTTTTTTAACACGATTGTGAGGTCAGGAGTATTGTGCTCCAAAACTCTGTCTGTCTGAATTCGGAAGTCCCAGATGTTGACATGTTGTTGTTGTTGTTGTTGTTGTTGCTGCTGCTGCAGGAGTATATAATCAAAGCACTCCCAACACATGTGAATATCACCTCCAAAGAAGGAATATAATTTTGAACAGCTTTGCATGGGGAAACGCTGGCATTGCAAGAAAAATTCCTGAATACCTCCCTCTACAACATTCTTCACTCCCAAAAGAACACATGCTGCTCTAATAGGAAGTTGTGCCAATTTCTGTCATCAGTATAATTTTTCCTATGTATTATAGGAACAAGAAGAAGGGCAAGGGGTATTGTTTTTGATAGCAGCCCCATGCTATTACATCATCTACCTCCACATCAGTAGGCAAAATTATGATCAAATAGAGATGTTATTACAATGAGCTCTGGAGGTTAAGTTGAGAAACAGCTGTACCAAAGTTTAAGTGGTATTTCTGTGTTTGGATGAAAGCAGCTTGCCATTTACCAAGTTGTGATGTACCATATGATGTAGGTGAATGTGTAAGTAGTCATTTGTTAAGCTGAATACTCTGCCATCTGAAGTGAAGAATCAGCACAAGTATATTTTTATCTCAATGTTGATGAATATTCTTTGTTTAACTCACATTTACTACAGTATATAAGAGTCAACTATATGATTCAAATAAGTAGATCTATATTCTACTTCCCATTTTCTAGCCTTCCATGGGTAATTTGTATTCAGTGCAACATTCAGATGGTGAGAATTCCTCCCCTTTGGTACAGTTTTGCACAGCTTCTTGAATTAAGCCTTACAGAAAAATAAATATGTCTTTTTATTTTGCCTCTGCATTCAGCAAAATTTCATGCAAATAACTTTATTTAGGCAGTATGTTAGCTTTCCTATGGAGGGAGGGCTGAGGACGGAGGGGAATAAACCATGAGAGAATAAAAATGGTAAAAGTGAATGAATTTATCATTAGCCAACATGTCTGCATTTAAATCTTTGCACCCCAAAGACCCTGGATTATTAAGGACCATTCAAATGCTAAGCAACATTATCACTGTTAATTATTGAAATGAGTGATGGTATGTGTTAGATTTACTTTTTCTTTCCCCTCCACCTTAGAATAAGTGCTGACATTTTAAGAGAGGCAAGGAAAGAGCTCTGCCTATGAAGAACACCCAGGTCAACAATCTGTAGGAAAAGAAATTACTTGGTGGTTTACAGAAAATCATTTTCAATACAACCCATTTTTTCCCAAAAAATAGAGACATTCTTAAATATTAATGAGCTTTGCTATTTATTGAAGCAATCATTTCCCAAGGTTATTCCATAAGAAACTATCTAACTTCATCAGCATGGCACCATGTGTTCTTTCTTAATGCCCTTAGGGGTATCTCTTGACTTTGGGGGATCTATTTCATCTTGACAATTTCATTGCATGCTTTTAAGACAGACATTAATGTTATGGTGCAAATTTGACGCTTTTTCTGTGAGTTCATTTTAAAAGTTGAGAGTTAAGTGAACCAAAATAGCTCATGTGTTGAGGGACAGCTACCTCCTGACCACTAAAGTGGAACAATATGCTTCCGCAAGACATTTTAGAATTTCCTTTGGTGTCAGTTATTTGAATATTAAGCAAGAATGAATTGGAATAAATTGCCTGTATTAAATTCTATTTCAGAACTGGGCTTCACAATTAGTAAAAACACACGGGGCAGCTCTATCTAGAATCTTTTCTGTGATGTACAGAAAACAGTATCTCCTGTGCCTCAAATAATATTTTTTTACACAAGAACATTATTTTCTATGTCTAGAATGCTGTTTCCTGTGAAGAAAGTACCACTTACTGTGCAAAACACTACATGCAGATTTTACCTAGAATAAGCCTTGAAATGCAAATAGGCCTCAGAAGTGTGGGTTTTCAACACATCTTTGCAGCAAAATAAAAATGGTTAAAACTGCTCATTTCTTCCTTTGAGAAGCAAATCAGTAAGATTTACACCCCTAATAACTACTGATGGCAAGCCTCTAGCATCAGTAGCATCAAATGTCCTGACTAAAGGAGAGAAACCTACTGAAACCATCAACCGCAGGAAGAAAAGTTATTTTCCAAATTCATATTTAATATATTTTATTCAAACATATCCGTTTGGGACGCTATTAAAATCAGTTGAAACAATCTGAAACAATAAAAAAGAAGTCTTCTAAATCAGGCTCTTTTGGTTCTCTGCTTGCTTTTTATTGTACATTTTGCTCATCTCCCTCTTCCCATATCAGAATTTCCTGCTTAAGGCCAAATACATTACTCACTGCTGAACCCATCTCTCAGTCTGCTAGATGCCAGAATCATTGCTTTTACTAAAGCCACTTCTGTATTGCACAAAAATCAGCTTAGTTTTTATTCTTTTGGCTTGAGAGATATTTGTTTCACAAGTCGTAAGTCCACCTCAGGGCATTAGGTTGTATACAAATTCAGAAGTGGCACTTCTCTGTATGCCAGGCTGCTCTCAGGATCCTTGCATTTGCCAGCCCCATTCCAGGGAATATCTACAATTGGCTTTACTTCTCATTCTCTTGAATATAGGTACAAAAATTTTATGTAACAGGAAACTTGATAAAAGCGTGCATGACTCTACATGTCTTCTATTTGTAACTGTTTTTCAGAATTACATTTGAACTGGATTATAATTGTCAGGCACTTTACACTAACAGTTCAAGAAGTATCTTGGCATTTACAATCTGTAAAATATTAAGCTTCTGTGCTATGTTGGAATGCACTGTCTCCTATCAATTCTGTGTGTCTCACATGAAAGCTAGTGACTTCCACATGAAGGACAACATATGAAGCTTATAACCTCACTGAAGGCTCTCTAGCCGCAAATGAAAAACCTACTGTTTCCTGATGTCATTATAAATTCATTACAAACCAATCTTCAGCACACGTTGAAGCAATCATTTTTTAAAACAGGCAAAACCCATTATTGGGTTGTTTGACATGCATTTCCAAAGCCTTTTAAGTCATACAAATAACGTGAAGCTGTTTCCACAGTAACTTTGGGGTCAGTTATTTCTATTATGGGTGTGTTGTGGATGTTCCTTCTTTCTGCTGAAGTTTCTTGTTTCCAATCTGCTGCCATTTTTACTTCCAGTAGGCAAATAGGAAAGATATCTGGCTGGAAAGACATGAGTTTCCCCTTCCTCCCTACTACTTTGCGGCTCACTTTTTGTGGATTTGCTGTTTTGCGGTTTTTCAATAAACTCTAAAAGCCTATTATAACTCATAAAAATTACAATTTGCAGCCTAAGGAAGGGAGGAAGGAGAAGCTGAAGGGAGAGAAAAGGAGCCCAAGCGGCAACGGGAGGAGTAGGAGCCGATTTATCAACACACAATTGGTTAATAAAGACTTAAAATAGTGTATAACTACTAAAATAGTGTATAAATATTAAAATAAATATAGTGTCCCTACTTCACGGATTTTCACTTATTGCGGGTGGTCCTGGAACCTAACCTCAGCAATAAGTGAGGGAACACTGTACTGCATAGCTCTGTAGCTCCACTATGTTATTGCTATAGATTTTCTCTCTTAAGTAAATGATCCTTTTCTTTGTAAGACTGTTTTGCCGAGCTTTCCATGTGTGCATGATTGTGCATCACTCAGCAAGTGTTCCAAGTCAAAACTACACAAAATAGAAAGATGCTTTGCCTTTCTTTGGGACTAGAGGACTCTTCCTCCAGATACTTTTCCAACTCTGAACCTGATATGATATGTTAAACTGAAGAAAGACTTGGTTTATTATTGGGTGTCTGTTGCAGATCCTCCAAAGATAGATCTGGTGGGGGGAGGGAGATGACATTGTCCAAGATTCAAACCATAACAGAATGCTGAGTGTTTTAGAGAATGCAAGATGGTGGCCATAATAACAACACCATTGCTGCTGGTGTCAATGTGTGCAGTAACTTCTTGGGTCAACAGTAAGATGTCATGCTCCTGCTCCTACTCATGTCTGAGCTCCATCAACTGCTGAAGATCCCCTCCTCTAACATTAAGCAGTTCAGTGAATTGATTTTTCCCATTTTCCATAGTCACAAATATGATGAATTGTAAAAGGTCTTTTCTGTACTGCTCTAAAATGGCTCCCACACAATAGATCCTGTAACGGAACCAAGAATATCCTTTTTGGGAGGAGGGAGAGAAATCTTAACATGTTATCCTTTGTTATTATATCCAGCATTTATTATTTAAACACATAATAGTTATTGTGTTCTACATATTAACAAAGCAAATAGAATGTCTCCCATATGGCAGAGTGGACAACCTTACTTCTAAATGCATGCCTATTAGTTCAGGTAGCGGTTCCTGTTATTGAACACAGACCTGCTTTCATGTACTCTAAAATATTTACTGTGGATGAAATTTAATCCCTAAAGTGGGTGCCTGAAGGACTGAGTGACTTTCCCATATTCATCTGCTAGCAAAATGTGCCATTATGATAGATGGGAGAGGGCTTGCAGGAGTGGTGTGTCATCTTTTTTCCACTGAAGCCAACATGGCACATTTGGTGTCTTTTTTTATAATAAAAACAAACATATTATGCCCATCTTGTATTTTCCCATTTATGTGGATACAATGTCAATTTCAGCACTGATAGACTGGTTGTATGCCTTTTGAATTCTACCCCAGGCTACAACCCAAACACATAACCAAGGCATTCACATATTCTACATAATGGTTGGGAAAAGTGATCAATAAGGCCCTATTTTGCATCCCCTGAAGGCTTCTTGACATTCTCCTAAGACCTCAGATGTGCTCAAGTTTTTTTTAATAAATTCAAAAATAGCTTTAAACAGCTACAAAACATGGTAGTTTGATGTCAGACACTCCAAGAGCTGCAATATTGATTAATTCTTTCATTGGGCACACACACACACTATTTCCAGTTATATTGGTATGGCTCCCAAACAGGTGTCAAAAAAGGGGAGGCGGGGTGGTGGGAGGAATTATTTCCAATTAATTTTGAAGAAAAGATGGGAGAGGAGTTATTCTTTCCATAAAGCATTCTCAACCTTTTGAAATACAGAATCCTGCTCTTAGCAAAACTACTTGCAAGTAGTTGACACCCCTCCCCACTTTTAAGCACACTTATTCATTCAAATGTCCCTATATGTCTATCCAAGACTGTTCAATTTTTTCTTTTTCAGTCCTTCTCAATATTCTGCTTCTGACTGCCAAACGGATTCAAAACCACCGGTCCTTGACAATATAATAAACTCATTTGAAGCTTTCACATCTCCACCTAGCTAATGCAAAGGGTTTTTTACCCTGCTTTTACATATTCTTCCAGATTTCAGTCCTATTCATCCTTATGCACTATCTCTTGTCTATCATACATTTGGTAAGAAAAACATAAAGACATGGGTTGGCTATATTTTGATTGCATATGAATTGGATTGTATTGGTTAATTTGGAAATATTTCATATTTCATTTATTTATTGTGGCTTGCAGTGTTAACAAAAAGATGTATTTCTTTTAATTGATGACTCTTCCGATTGAAGAGGTCATACATCAGTGATCCACAGGATATAACCTCATAGTCTGGATTTGGGAGAGAAAGATTCAACCTTTTATCCCAGATTTACCCCATGGCAATAGGTACAGTAGAGTCTCACTTATCCAAGACTCGCTTATCCAAGGTCCTGGATTATCCAAGGCATTTTTGTAGTCAATGTTTTCAATATATCATGATATTTTGGTGCTAAATTCGTAAATACAGTAATTACAACATAACATTACTGCGTATTGAACTACTTTTTCTGTCAAATTTGTTGTATAACATGATGTTTTGGTGCTTAATTTGTAAAATCATCACCTAATTTGATGTTTAATAGGCTTTTCCTTAATCCCTCATTATCCAAGATATTCGCTTATCCAAGGTTCTGCCGGCCCGTTTAGCTTGGATAAGTGAGGCTCAACTGTACATCTAATGTAGTGATGCTAAAGCCCGTAGACTGAGAGAGTTCAGCATAAAATGTCTGCTGAGGTCAGAGTTTAACTTTGGGCTTAAAAAGATTATTCAGGTTGCTGAACCCTATCCACCAAATAGATTCAGCATTGTGGATAACTCTTTAACTAAACTAAAATTCCAGTTAGGACTCATTGCCCAGTAATACTGATGATACTCGGTGGCAGCTAGTCACTCCAATAGCAACTAGCTGCTACTGGGTAATGTAGGGGAATCCTCTTGACATTTGCTTTTCTTTATTCATCGTGATTTGTTCCTTTGATTTGCTGCACTGATTTAATTTTCTGTATTTGTTGCACAATTACTACCCTGTTTCCCCTAAAATAAGACATCCCCAGAAAATAAGACCTAGTAGAGGTTTTGCTGAATTGCTAAATTTAAGGCCTCCCCCGAAAGTAAGACTTAGCAAAGGTTTTGTTTGGAAGCATACCTGCCAAACAGAACACCAGAGCATGCAGGATCGGTAAATATACGTACCATAGAGTGTTGTACATGGAAATAATGGTAGTAACAAGAAATTCTTGATAGGATTCACAGTTTATCTGGTTATGCTGGTTTGTGATGACAACTACTGTACAGTATATAATAAATGTTCATTTTTTTGTTCAACAATAAATGTGAATTCTTCTTCATGGAAAAATAAGACATCCCCTGAAAATAAGACCTAGAGCATCTTTGGGAGCAAAAATTAATATAAGACACTGTCTTATTTTCGGGGAAACACGGTAGTATTTTATTGTTCTTCCTTGTTGTGAGCCACTCCAAGTGCTCTTGGGGAGAGGTGGCAAGTTATAAATAAAGCATCATCATCATCATCATCATCATCATCATCATCATCAGGGAGAGGTAGCAGGATATAAATTACCATATATACTCGAGTATAAGCCGATCCGAATATAAGCTGAGGCACCTAATTTTACCTCTTTAAACTGGGAAAACATTGACTCCAGTATAAGCCAAGGGTGGTAAATTTCAGAAATAAAAATAGATACCAATAAAATTACATTCATTGAGGCATCAGTAGGTTAAATGCTTTTGAATATTTACATCAAGCTCAAATTTAAGAGAAAACTGTCTAACTCTGATCAAATCATTATTCTCATCTCCTTCAATGTAAATGTGCTTATGTATCCTTTTAATAATAATAGAGTAAAATAATACATGTAATAATAATAATAATAAATACAGGAAAATAATACAAGTAATAATAAATGGAGTAAAATAATAAATGCAATAATAATAAGATCGGAGTGAAATAATAACTGTATTAATAATAATAAAAATAGAGTAAAATAAATGTAATAGTAGCAACAATAATAGAGAAAAATAATAAATGTAATAATACCAATAATAATAGAGAAAAATAATAAATGTACCATATATTCTCGAGTATAAGCTGACCCAAATATAAGCCAGCCAGGACCCTCACCCGAGTATAAGCCGAGGGGGGCTTTTTCAGTCTTAAAAAAAGGGCTGAAAACCTAGGCTTATACTCGAGTATATAGAGTAAGCTTTATTATGATTAGGGGAATTTCATCTCTTCAAATGTTTCCTTTGTGTTTTTGTTGAGTTGATGTCTTTTGGGTTACTTTCAATAGTCCTCAAATCACAAAAAGCTTCTTCTGGATTGTATTCTCTTATCCCCCCCCCCCCCAAAAAAAAAAACCCAACAACAACAAACACAACAACAACAACAAAACCTCCCCTGCCATTTTGTATTACAGGTATGGATTCAAACCTAGAGATATATTATTGCTCCATATTCAGTAGACCTACATGGACATGATCATGGCAATATTCCGATCATGACAATTTCACAAATGCCCTCTCCCATTCACCTTCACAGAAAGCAGTTGTATCTAATGATGAAGGCCTGTTCAATTGCTGATTGGGGATCAAGAAGGAGGATGCTTCCAGACCACTCCAACCATTTATTTATTTATCATATCAGAAGCAAAACCGAGGGTACAGTTGTAATGTATTTAGAAACACAAACTAAGTTAAAAACTTGGCATTATACTAAATGTCCTTTGACCAGAAACTGCCCACTTGGAGTGCCTCCTCCAGCCATTGAGCAAAGCTGAGGAATTTTTGCAGGGGTCCAGCCAAGAGAAGTTATTTAATTATGTTGGTGATATTATTTGTCACCAAGGCCAGGAGACATTATTTAATTATGCATTCATAATAATATATCCAATGTAGAATACTGATTTTTTAAAATTCCTTTATTGGATTCTTGGCTAGCACTAGGTTTCTTCCACACTAAATGCAAGCTTAGAACTGGGCTTTCTCAGTTTAATGGAAGTTCTGAAGAAAGATAAAAGTGTTTTACGTTAAAGATCAGAGTTATCAAAATATACTTTGGGGCATTATTGCAATCAGCCTCTCATATTATGAAAGGGAAGAATGGTCTACCGCACCGTTAAACATCAGTAGAACTAAATAGAAAATCTCAAAGGTTGTTCATATATTTCATTTTAAAAGGTATTTTCACTTAATATTTTTCCACTTAATTGCACTTGCATTCTCATTAAAATTGCACTAATTTAACCAGGTGTCAGAAGGGTGGTAACATTAAGAAATTCTTAAACAGATAAAAGGAAATGTTTTTTTTTTCCAGAACAAAATGCTCTAAAGCTAAAATTGCCATTGGTACAAAACAAACCGCAAAGGTTTTTACACATGTGGTAGTCTTATTTATGCTTGCTCATTTATCAGACTGTGTATCCTATTACTTTAATGGAATTTATTCTAAAGTAAGCATGTATGGATTGTAGTCTTAATTGGAGAAATGTCTCAGAAGATTTAAAGGATTCAGTCTACAGATATCTGATGTTCTTCTGCCAAGAGCCATAGATCAAAGGGGTTTTAAATTCCCATTGTTGGAACTTGTACATCCCATAAAATGTTCTGTGTTAAATAGGTAGGATGTAAATAATGAAAGGAAGCTGAAATTTTCAAAGTATAAGGTAACAAGA
This sequence comes from Anolis carolinensis, assembly GCF_035594765.1. Taxonomy (NCBI): domain Eukaryota; kingdom Metazoa; phylum Chordata; class Lepidosauria; order Squamata; family Anolidae; genus Anolis; species Anolis carolinensis. The sequence continues at coordinate 225,417,039 of NC_085842.1, read as the reverse complement.
TATGCCCTGGATCCTGACAATCTGATACCCATAATGTTCTGAGCTCCATTTTGTTTTATGTCCCACCATTTATTTGTTTCATGTGCATTGTGTTCTTCCTTCAAGAAAGTTCAGATGACGTCTGATGCAACCAAGACCTGCTACAATATTGCAATAACCCCAACAATAAACATGTGGAAGGTATAAAAGCTAGCTGTCCCAAATCCATATATCTCCACTGCTGAAAGCTAGAATGGAGGATTTCTTAGTGTGCTTTTGCTCCCTATGAAGCACTTCGTGAAACCATGAAAATCCAGGTACTGTATGTGGGTAATAATGTAGCATTATGCAATGACACCAGAGACACAATTTATATCCTGTAGATGTCAATGATAAAGAAATGGTTGTACAAGATCCAAGGTTGAGGTGAAGCACTGCTGCTGAAAGCAATTTGGGCATGATCTGGAGGGGATAGGATACAGCTTTAGTGTTTCTCTTGCTTCTGACTAATTTTAGTATTTCTTCTTTTTCTTCTGTAGCTTTCATAGTAGCAGAAGATATTGAATTCTGCCACCACAGTGGGGGCTCTGCCAAATCCTGTTAATGGAAAATTCCTGTTATCCAATTTTCAAATTTTGGCTTTGTCTGTATGTGGGTTATTTGATTTAAAATGGTGTTATAATGTGTGTGTCTAGGGGGAAATACAAGATAAGAGGTGACATTTTAATAGTCCTGTGAAATTTGCTTCCAAGCTATTTGAAGGTTTTTCTGTAAGAAAGTTTATTTGGGCTCTGAGATCCCCAGTGGTATTCTTTCTTTTGATTCTACAGTTTCTAGAGGCAAGTTTGGTGAGGACGCAAGAAAGAAACTTCCTGGTCATCATCATCCCCAGACTGTGGCACTCCCTTCCATGGAAACTAGATTGACCACCTCCTTATTGCTCTTCTATTGGAATGATTATATTTGGTTACAGTGGAAGAGACTTTTAAACATGTTAGTCATGTTCTTTCATTTAGAAATGTGTCTTTAATTGGGTTGCTGTGAGTTTTCCAGGCTGTATGGCCATGTTCTAGAAGCATTATCTCCTGAAGTTTCACCCACATCTATGACAGGCATTCTCAGAGGTTGTGATGTCTGTTGGAAACTAGGCAAGTGGGGTTTATATACTTGTGGAAAGTCCAGGTTGGGAGTAAGTACTCTTGTCTGCTTGAGGCACATGTGAATGTTCCAATTTGCCACCTGATTAGCATTTAATGGCCTGGCAGTTTGAAGGCCTGGGTGTTTGCTGCCTGGGGGAATCCTTTGTTGGGAGGTGTTAGCTGGCCCTGATTGATTCTTGTCTGGAATTCCCCTGCTTTTTTTAGTGTCGTTCTTTATGTACTGTTCTGATTTTAGAGTTTTTTTTATACTGGTAGTCAGATTTTGTTCATTTTCATGGCTTCCTCCTTTCTGTTGAAATTGTCTACATGCTTGTGGATTTAAGTGGCTTCTCTGTGTAGTCTGACATGGTGGCTGTTAGAGTAGTCCAGCATTTCTGTGTTCTCAAATAATATGCTGTGCCCAGGTTGGTTCATCACGTGTTCTGCTATGGCTGACTTCTCAGGATGAATTAGTCTGCAGTGCCTTTCATGTTCCTTGATTCGTGTCTGGGCAATGCTGCGTTTGGTGGTCCCTATGTAGACTTGCCCACAGTTGCATAGTATATGGCAGGCTCCTGCAACGGTGAGCGGATCCCACTTGTCCTTTGCTGAACATAGCATTTGTTGGATTTTGTTAGTGGGACTGTAGATAGTTTGTAGCTTGTGTTTTTTCATCAGCTTCCCTAGGTGATCAGTGGGTTCCTTGATGTATGGTAAGAAAACTTTTCCTCTGGGTGGATTTTTGTCTTTACTCTCATGGCCTGTTCTTGGCCTTGCAGCTCTTCTGATGTCCGTAGTGGAATATCCATTTGTCTGTAGAGCTCAGTTTAGGTGGTTCAGTACACCTTGGAGGAGGTGGGGTTCCCAGAATCTTTTTTCATGGTCTTCCAGGTCTTTAATTGTGCTTCTTTTTTGACTTGGGTGATGGTTGAGGTTTTTACATAGGTATCTGTAAACTGTGAGGCCTAATTGTTGATTGGATTTGACCAGGACATTTAGAAATGGCAGTTTTCCTTCATTTTCTTTTTCCATGATGAATTGGATGTTTAGGTGGATGATGTTGAGGTGGTCCAGGATATTTAGGTGAATTTTGCACTTTTAAAAGTTGCACAGAGTTGACAATTAAATAATCAAGCCTGTGACATAGGTATTTGTATACCTATGTACAGCTATAAGTGATTCCCTCATTCTAATTAGTAAAATGATTTTGTGTTCAAATATAAATATAATTTGTTGTTAATACTAAAAAAGTTCACTTTTAAATATCAAGGGGTCATTTCTCATTATACAGTAATAACCCCAGGTTAATAATAATGGCCAATGATGGGACATATGAGAAACAAGCTGAATACTAGGCTTGTGCATGAATTCAGTTTGGTCAGTTTTCTTCGGCTAATCTGGCTTGTTTGGCTGGCCATAATGGTAAGGGTTCAGCTACCATGTTATTTTGGCCAAAATGGGCCACTCAGCAGCCGGTCATGGATTCTCCTCTCATGCAGCACACAAAATAGTGGCCTCATTCTCACATGGGATTTACCTGTGAGCCCTGCCTGTTGAGCCAATCAGAATAGAAGAATGGCGTAATGTGTCTTAACCAAGCTGTATCTATTTAATAGGGTGAGCACCTCCATTGGTCTCAGCTGTGTCCTGTCTCTAGAGAGGTGCTTCAGTCCGATTGCCTTGCCATGCACTCTCAGCCTCATTTTTTTGGCTTGGCTTGGCTTGGTCTCTCTCTAGCATTGAATCTTTTTTATTTTTCTTTATTTTCCTTTATTTTCTTGATTCTTTTTATCTAGTGAAACTGGGAGCTGTGAAAGTACGGGACAGGTGGGTGGGGTACGTACACGTTTGGGGACTTGAGAGCATCTCTTTGCTCTTGGTGTGCTTTTCTTTAAAATATTTGAGTGGCTCTGAGAGCCTTGAGTCACCCTTTAGATTTTTTTTTGCCTTCCCTCCTCTCCTTCCAAAAATACTTTCAAAAGATAATAATAATTAATAATACCAGCAAATGAACAGAAAAGCTCATTCTCAGAAAACTACTACCTAGTTACCTACCTACCTATAATTTCATTCCTTTGCAAACAATTTTTCTCTGTTTATATTTCTCTCTGTGCTCTAAAAAGAAAATTCCTAAAATTTGGGAATGACCCAAACATTGTGAAACTTGGTTGGCTAATAGTGATAGATGTGTCCTCCAAGTGTGGTCATTTTCATGACAAGAAGGGGAGCCCATTGAAGCTCTTTCCCCATTGCCGCCAATGGGCCAGATCTAGCCACATTTTTCAGCTGCAGACTGAAAGCGGTTATTCAGCTACCTGGCAATTTTTGGGTCTCCCGAAATTCGCCCAGCAGAAACAGATCGAGGTTCAGCTGAAATGCACAAGCCTACTGAATATTGCAAAGATTGCTACCTGACACTCTAAACTGGTTTGAAGTGTTTTTCAAGAAATATTGTTACAATCAAGGAATTTAGGAGAATTTAACTGGGCGCAATTTCCAAAACAGAAAACAGTTGCCCTTTGGGAAACATATTCAATCAATATATTTTGGTATCTGGGTACACTGTATGGGTCACTTTCTCACTATAACATTATAGCACGTTGATACCAATTTAATGTCAATATTTGCCTCCTACAGTATACAGGAAACTGTAATTTGTTGAGGCACTCTTTGGCTGGGAATTCTAAATACTGTATGTGCTTCATTTCCCTGGAGCCATGACAATTAAAGTAATATCAAAGAACTATACTTTTACTATAACTTTATAGCATGAAAGAGAACTTCAGAAATCTCAAAAGCAAGCCTCTTGTAAATTTGCTGGAATATAAAAGACCATTCTGGATGTGTGGATACATTGATGTCCCCATCATCACCATCCAAAATGCAGCTGAATCATTTACCCTTAATTAAGCTTTGTCATAACCCTGAGCCTGCTTCTTTACTTTCTAATTAAAGCTTTGTAATTCCTTTTCAGCTCAAACCATTCCTTAGGGAACAAAATCATATTCCTTTTTCTTTGAGACTAATATTTCTCAACCAGATTTTTTACAACAGTGCTTTCCTTTTCCAACTAAAACTTAGAGTTCTGCATGGCATCGATTCAAATTTTTACATGTCCAAGAATTCTCTAGGGACTAGGTAAATATTAATTTCAAGAGAGATTTATGGTATGAATTGAAAACAAAGCATGGTTTTGGAAATCCTATTTGTTTATTTGTTTGTTTAATCATTTATTTGTTTATAGGTAACTTTGCACCCCTAGACTTGTTTGTCTATCATTTTCTTTTCTGCTGGTAATTATTACTGCTCATTTGAAATTCCCTGAAAGTTTGACACAAGTTGGTTTAAGTTATTTCATGAAAGCTTCCATCAGTATTTGCACAGTGACTTCTTTTCAAAAGAAATCCTCATTTAAGCCACTGTAGGAGCAAACTTGAGGAAACTCTTATTTGTACAAGGCCGCATTAGATCAGATGAATGGGATTAGCAAGACTAAAAGCCAAACAAACATGCAATTAAATGGCACAATAAATGAAAACAAATGCAGGCAACGCTAATCCATTGACTCTCTTGAATATATTGCCAAACGCATTACAGTCACAGGAATGCTGAATCCTGCATCAATAGATGTTTTAAATTGTACTCCCTTCAGGAACCATCATGCCAAGACTTAATATTAGAATGTGGAATTGAAGAAATTTTGTTGTCGTTGATGTTATAACATTTTTTAAACTTCTCAATTAAACTGTGCTATTAAAAGAGGAAATCAAAGTTCGATTTGGCTTTCAAGATATTGTGAATAGTGGCAATTTGTTGTTCCATAATATTGACCCAGGTCTTCCTACTGTCTCCAGTACACCATCAGCTCCATAAGTACTGTTTCCTATAGCAACCAACTAGTTCTGGATTTCCCCCGGATGTCATCAGGAATAAGATTTTGGTACAGTTCCATTATCCAGGAGGAGGCCACTAGAGGGCACTAGATAGAGAAGGATAGTCCATTTTATGGGATGGGAGTTGAAGGAGTTAAACCACTTTTCCCATTTTTTCTGGTTATTCTCTCCCCCCCCCCCCTTCACATATCATAAACAAGGGTTGTTTCCACAATGGGGACATGGGTGAGGGGAATAACAGGAAAACAGGGATAAATGGTTTTACTCCTTCAACCTACCCTATACCCGGTGCGGTGGCACAATGAGTTCAACCCTTGTGTCAGCAGTACTGCTGACCAAAAAGGTTGAGTTGTTGACGTGAAGGTTGCTGGTTCAAATCCGGGGAGAGCATGGATGAGCTCCCTCTGTCAGCTCCAGCTCCACATGTGGGGACATGAGAGAAGCCTCCCACAAGGATGGTAAAACATCAAAACATCTGGGCATCGCCTGGGCAATATCCTTACAGACAGCCAATTCTCTCACACCACAAGTGACTTGCAGTTTTTCAAGTCACGCCTGACACAACCCACCCCTCCCCCGTAAAATGGACTAACCTTCTCTCTCTAGCACCCTCTAGTGGCCTCCACCCAGATAATGGAACAGTAAAAAAATTTCTTTTGTAGAATGAATCGGTTTTAATAGCTCATTTAAGACAAAAACACTCTCTAAATAATTGCATAATAATTAGCAGTAATACTTGTAGGAAAATACACTGTCCATCAGCTAGAATTCTTTGGCTATGACTAAGTTCTGAGAATACTACAGATTTTAAAGTGTGTATACAATGTGAACACTATAAGTCCTGGTCTCACTACACCACCAAATTCCATATATTTGGTAACACAGCCCAAGATGCCTGCTGGATATTTCATACCCAACCATGAATGATTCCCTGCATAGATTCATCTTCTGATATATACTTACTTTACATAACCATAGCCAACATCAATGTGAATTTTCAAATCAGAACAGTTACATAGATCCATGGTTCTCATCCTTTCATATCTGGAGTTACACCAATTTCTTCCTCAACAAGTGTGGTTTCCTACAATGCCTGGATCTACATGGTAGAATTAATGCAGTTTGACACCACTTTAACTACTGTGTCTCAATGTTATGCCATCATGGAAGTTTTACAAGGTCTTGTACCTTCTCTGCCAAAGAGTGGTGGTGCCTCACCAAACTACAACTCCCTTGATTTTACAGCATGGAGCCATGGCAGTTAAAGTGGTGTCAGACTGTATTTATTCTACTGTGTAGATTTACTTAATGAAAGAGAAAGCCCGTGTTTTCTGAGAAGGACAGTTATGCATTTATGCTGGCATTGTTTCACATTGTCTCAACAGTTAATGTCTTTTCTCTGCAATTCAAAGTGGAATGAATCTCACGTTACTTCCCATTGAAAGTGTGAAATTTCCAGGGGTGGGGGTGGGGAGAATACTTTTTGTGTTGGCATCTAAAAGTATCAAAATGAGTCTCTGAGCCTTTCCCAGTTGTCCATTTCTATAGTAGATGGGCAGCCAAATCAGCAGCCAGTTTTCATTTTTCCCAAATAAGCCTTATATTTTCTCCACTTTTCCTGAATTTCATCATTTTCTGCAAATGCCCTTCTTCTATACGTCTCTGCTTCTCTTGCTTTTGCCTTTGATCTGGCATTTCCAGCACCTTTTCTGATTCTGATTGCTGCAGAAACCCTGTTTGATTTATGATAAATGTTAATTGCCTGTTTGCAGTTTTGAGCCTGTCCCAGTTACTGCTCGAGGACTGTAAATGCTATGCTTGCTTGAGCACACTATGTTGTGAATATTATGCATTAAAGCCATTGTGAGCTAAATGAAGCAGATAATATTGAATGAAATGTTTATTCACTTGTTTGCTGTCCAGCTCAAGTAAGTTAATAAGTAAGTAAAATTCAAAGGCAGAGTTACATTAGTCTGGATCAGTATGCAGAGAGCCCTTTGAGATTAACTGAGAAAAAGAAGCTGGTAGCATAAGCTTTTGTAGACTTAAGTCTACCTCATTAGATGTAAAGATGTAATTATGTGTGTATGCATTCTTATAAGTGGACATTTTGCTTTACTGTCCAAATTACTCTGCTTCTCTTTTAAGTTGTTTCGGCACATTCCAACTAAATGTTGTGATGAATGAAGCTATGCATTGCTGTATACAATAATTTTGGATTAAGGGCCTCATCACAAAGGCCAGGTGAAGCATCCTGCTTTGTCTGGCTTTTGGAAGAAAAGAGAGGGGCAGTGGGGCTAATCTGTTGCCTCGTGTGCAGCTTCTTCTTGGCAACACTTTCCCCATCACACAGTGTAGCATCATCTGAGCGCTGGGGAACTGTACTGGCTTCATTGACTTCATAAGAGCATTGGGATCGGTCTTAGGGCCCTTCCAGACAGCTCTTTAAACCGAGACCTGTCTTGGTTTTACCAGAGGCATCCAAATGATACCGCCAATAAATTTGAATGAATTCAGAACAAAGCAGGGTTTTCCTGCTTTGCTCTGAATAAATTAGATACCTGGTAAGACCTGGATCTTAGGTAAAATCCGGGCACTACCAGATATGGACCCTTTATGGACCTGGGGATCATGTCACATGCTCCCATGATCCAATCCACATTGGTTTTACAAAGCCATTGGTTTTACGGGTTTCATGAACTTGAAAACCTGAGAAAGCACTCAACCCTCCCCGAAAGCCCCAAAATAACCCCTAAAAAGCTTTACAAAATTACCAGGCACCATTATCTTTCTCCTCCTGCTCTTGTGGCATGAGGAAATGAAGCAGGAGGAGACTGGGGGAGGAGATTTTCCTCCTCTTCCCCCTGCCTCACGGTCTCCTGTTGCACCATTTTCTTGTGCCAGGAGAGTGCGAGGAGGGAGATAATGGCACCTGGCAACTTTGTAAAGCTTTTTAGAGGTTATTTTGGGGGGCTTCAGGGTGGCTGCATGCCATCCCAGTACTTACTAGGATAGCATATAGACACCCTCCCTCTGGGAAAGCCTGGGTTTTTTGAGGGGTGGATACTTAAATGCGTGCTGAAGTGGGTTTTTTAAAATCTGCTTTGGCACACAGTTAAGTCTAGTGTGGAAGCGTCCTTAGTTACAATGGCAATTGTAATGATCACAATAGATGATAAATGATTTCTATGGAAATTTACTGAAATTCTATATAGGCAACCTCCAAGGATGGAGGGATTCATTTAACTTTCTCTGTAACTTACTGGGAGCCCACTGATGTATTGGTCACAACTACAGTACACTGGGAGCCCCAGTAGCAAAGTGTGTTAAAGCACTGAGCTGCTGAACTCGCAGACCAAAAGATCCCAGGTTCAAATCCTGGGAGCGGAGTGAGCGCCTGCTGTTAGCTCCAACTTCTGCCAACCTAGCAGTTCGAAAGCATGCCAATGTGAATAAATCAATAGGTACCGCTCCGGTGGGAAGGTAACGGTGCTCCATGCAGTCATGCTGGCCACATGACCTTGGAGGTGTCTACGGACAATGCCAGCTCTTCGGCTTAGAAATGGAGATGAGCACCAACTCCCAGAGTTGGACATGACTGGACTTAATGTCAGGGGAAACCTTTACCTTTACAGTAGACTACAATATCACTTTTTAATTAAAATGTAAAGGTGTGTGCAAGGATTACATACCTCATTTTTACAGAAAGATATAAATGTCCTACAAAAGAGGCAAAACTTCAGTTCCTTACTAACACTATCAAATGGGAGAAAAAAGTATGATTCTCCTTAAAGGCACACCCTGTCTACAATCCTGATGGTGTGTAAAAAAACCATGGCTTTTGCTGTTTCAATAGCAAGAACCTTTGATCTCTTTTTTCAATAGAGTTACAAGCTGGGTAGATGCGGGGAATGCTGTGGATGTAGCCTATCTGGATTTCAGTAAGGCCTTCGAAAAAGTCCCCCATGACCTTTTGGCAAACAACCTAGTCAAATGTGGGCTGGGCAAAACTACGGTTAGGTGGATCTGTAATTAGCTAAGCGAACAAACCCAAAGAGTGCTCATCAATGCGTCATCTTCATCTTGGAAAGAAGTCACGAGTGGAGTGCCGTAGGGTTCTGTTCAACATCTGTATTAATGACTTAGATGAAGGGTTAGGACACCAAATTGGAAGGGATAGCCAACACTCCAGAAGATAGGAGCAGAATTCCAAACAATCTTGACAGATTGGAGAGATGGGACGAAACTAACAAAATGAAGTTCAACAGGGACAAATGCAAGATACTTCACTTTGGCAGAAAAAAAATGAAATGCAAAGATACAGAATGGGGGATGCCTGGCTCGACAGCAGTACGTGTGAAAAAGATCTTGGAGTCCTTGTGGACAACAAGTTAAACATGAGCCAGCAATGTGATGCTGTGGCGAAAAAAGCCAATGGGATTTTGGCCTGCATAAATAGGGGTTTAACATCTAGATCCAGGGAAGTCATGCTCCCCCTCTCTTCTGCCTTGGTCAGACCACACCTGGAATACTTTGTCCAATTCTGGGCACCGCAGTTGAAGGGAGATGTTGACAAGCTGGAAAGCGTCCAGAGAAGGGCAACTAAAATGATTAAGGGTCTGGAGAACAAGCCCTATGAGGAGCGGCTTAAAGAACTGAGCGTGTTTAGCCTGCAGAAGAGAAGGCTGAGAGGAGACATGATAGCCATGTACAAATATGTGAGGGGAAGTCATAGGGAGGAGGGAGCAAGCTTGTTCTGTGCTGCCCTGGAGACTAGGACATGGAACAATGGCTTCAAACTACAGGAAAGGAGATTCCACCTGAACATCAGGAAGAACTTCCTCACTGTGAGAGCTGTTCGGCAGTGGAACTCTCTGCCCCGGAGTGTGGTGGAGGCTCCTTCCTTGGAGGTTTTTAAGCAGAGGCTGGATGGCCATCTGTCGGGGGCGCTTTGAATGAGATTTTCCTGCTGCTTGCAGGGGGTTGGACTGGATGGCCCGTGAGTTCTCTTCCAACTCTCTGAGTCTATGGTTCTATGAGTCTAACCCCAAACCAAACCAACCAAAAACGAAATGAAAACTTATTTTCTTACGTGCAAACCAAGATGTAGGTGATCTAATACCTTATCTTTGAAGAGAATCCTTCCTCTAGGAGGTTTTTGACAACATAGTTGTCTCTTTTCAAAGACAGTGTTCAAAAAGTGTTTATGCATTCAAAAAGTGATCCTGCCACTATCATCCTGGCAGATTGAGCAGCAGTTGTAATCTTAATGAAAAGAGTCAGAGAGGCACATTTGACAGCTAAGGTGCTTGTTAAATACTTTTATTTGAGAGTAACTATCATGGGATTTCATAGGGATGGTAAAAGTCCTCCAGTGCTGATTTATCAAGGAGCAGTCACTGAGAGTGATGGTAGTATGTTTTCCTGTTGAGTAGAACTCAGCAGACTAACACATCACGTCTCTTCTATGAGCAAATCCATGTGTGACCATCAGAAGCAGAACCCTTGTTGCAATACTTTCTCATGATGGAGATTGCTCATGGAAGGAGGGATGGGAATATTTATTTATTTATTTATGTACGATACTTTTACCCTGCCTTTCTCACTCCAGAGGGGACTCAAGGCATGGCAATAATTCAATGCCTTTAAAAACAAGTACAAAAATAGTCATTTAAATAATAAAACATTAGATCAAAGGTCTGGAGAACAAGCCCTATGAGGAGCGGCTTAAAGAGCTGGGCATGTTTAGCCTGCAGAAGAGAAGGTTGAGAGGAGACATGATAGCCATGTATAAATATGTGAGGGGAAGTCATAGGGAGGAGGGAGCAAGCTTGTTTTCTGCTGCCCTGCAGACTAGGACACGGAACAATGGCTTCAAACTACAGGAAAGGAGATTCCACCTGAACATCAGGAAGAACTTCCTCACAGCGAGGGAAAATATAGTGGTCAGTCACACAGTCTGCCAGGAACTGTTCTTTTCTATTAAAAATTGATTGTGAGAGCAGTGAAGTAGTGAACAGTACATAGACCTTTACTTTGAAATAAATTTAATGTTACCAATAAGGAAAAGGGGAAAAAACCCCAAATGAAACTGTTATGAGATTAGTATTGAATAGAAATAGATAAAGTTTTTAGTATATCAAGCATAAGCTCATGTGACAAGGGAAAACTTAAAAAGAAATTTGCAAATGATTGAAGACAGATGTAGCCAAACTGCAGATGGTAATGTGGTTTACTTTTATTTTATTTTATTTGATGGGCAAAGACAATTTTCTGGCATTATATTTTGGTCAGCAAAATTGGAGGAGAACATGTGGAGAGCTTTCAACAAAATGACACTTTTGGAGTGAAAATGATAAAGCAATGATCTCTCCTGGGAAATTTTAGCTGAGCTGTATGCATCTGAGAGTTTCTGGTATCAATAATAATCACAAGCATGGAGCAGTGTCATTATTTCATGTTGCTAACAAGGTGTCTATCTTAGGAAATGTACATTCTTGCTTGCTTCATTTCAATATATGTCAACATTTCAAAAGTTTTCTCTAACTGTACAATTTTACACTTTTGGAATTTTTGCATGTGGGTTTCTTTTTTTAAACCATTCAATGAAATTACTATTGTTGCTTTAGACAAGTGCTGTACGGCAGGAAAAATAAAGCTTGATTTAACTGACAATTTTATTAATGGAATTCCTTGTTATATTGATGAGAAAAAATATGCAAATGGTTTTGCTGTAGTTGGGATGGTATATTAGTGAAAATTGCCTTACAAGCAGTTTGCCTTATGAAATGGGTATGTTTATCAGAGCTGGGAGAAATGCATGAAAAAATATCTATTTGTTGACCGATCATGAAATAATAAGCCAGGCAAAGAAATATAGTTTTATCAAGAGCCATTTTATTTGACATAGAAATGTATTTGATTGAGTGAAATGAGTAATAATACTTTATTTTTTTTCTACCACGCCTCCATCTCCCCAAAGTGACTCAGGGGGGCTAACATGGGGCCAAGCCCAAAACAAAAACAGAATATCGTAAGTTAAAACCAATATAAATAACTGAAAACAGTATCAACACAGTAATCAAATAAAATAAACAAATTAAAACACAGAATACAATATAACATAACACCATTGTAACCAGATAAAAGATAAGGTAATAAAAACAGACCTCGCCACAAATGGATAAAATAGGCACGGTCAAGTCAGAAAGTGCATCGTTTCAATAAAGTGCCTGGACATAGTTTCAATAAAGTGCCTGGACAAGTGTCGAAGAGTTGCCTGAGATAGTTTGGGGTAGGATGGGTAGGAAGGAAAATAAAGTGCAGGAAGCAGTATGTCAATATGAGGGGTCTGTCATGGCATTGGTTGTTCGAATGCACACTGGAAAAACTATGTTTTTAGCTGTTTAATAAAGGCAGACAAGGTTGGGGCAAGCCTAATCTCCCTAGGGAGGGAATTCCAAAGCTGAGGGGCTACCACAGAGAAGTCCCTCCCCCCCCCCGTTCCAACAAGCCAAGCCTGTGATAGTGGTGGGAACAAGAGGAGAGCCTCCCAAGAAGATCGAAGAGATAGTGCAGGCTCATAGGGGGAAAGGCGGTCACGAAGGTAGACGGGTCCCAAACCGTTCAGGGCTTTGTAGGTGATTACCTGCACCTTGAATTGGGACCAGAAAATGAACAGCAGCCAATGGAGCTCCTTAAACAGGGAGGTTGACTGCTCCCTGTAAGTTGCTCTGGCCTCACATTCATAGAGGCCATCAGGGAGCCCCTATTCACAGTATGATTTTCAGCACAATCCTAAGTGTAAAAACCGCCTCCCCCCCCCCCCCCAAAAGGCATAAAATTTGGAAAAGGCCACTCAGATATTTTTAATGAGATGTTTGGGATGACCAAATGGAAAAATATGGAAGTTCAATATTGATAGATTTGTCTTCATTTACTGTTAATGCACTAGATTTTGTTACGGCTATGATAGCCTGATGATCAAATAACTATTTTCCAGACCCTAGGAGGGACAGACAAGAAGGAAAGGAAAGGAAGAAGTACGTGCTGCTTTTCCATGAAATAGATCATGGGAAAGCAAAATGATCAAGTATCTAAATGAAAAAGACAGTCCCATTAATATGATACAGCACATAGGAAGAATGATAGCTCTCCATTTCATTTGACTAAATTCACTTAATGCCCTTTCCTTCTTTAAGTGGCAGACATTACTGTGTAACTCATAATGTACTCTTTGCCTCACCTCTCTTTATAGACATTTTGCCTTGAGGGACCGCTTCTAAGTAAATCCATCACAGGAAAGTATCAGCAGTGACACATCATCTATTGCTTGGCACAATGAAGGATTGCCAACTGTGATCATAGCAACTTCCTGACAGTGCCGTTACTGTCTTCCCGTCACCTAAAGGCAAGCTCTGAAGCTTGAATGAAGGACCTACTAAATATATCTAATAAAAGCTAGGCTAATAAGGAATAGACTGTAGTTTGCAGCATCTGCTATTTGCCCTTTCATTTCCAGATCTATCATTTGTAGTGTTGCCATTACTGATATCAGCACACCATTAGCTCTGATCATGGAAAAACTGAGCATGTCAATGCTGCACTTACAGATGTAAGGTCACTGATGGTGTTAGATTCTAGGAACTGGTGTCCAATATTTCACTTTTTCAGGTTGCACAAACTGTGGTTGGTGGGCCACAGGGCAGCTTTTGAGGACCTTAGCTTCCAAGCCCTTCCAATGCCATGCAACTGAACTCTGTTTTATAAGGATGTCATTAATTTCTAGTTCTGGAAACTTTAAAAAGAAGCAGTCATGTGATGCTGAAGTGGGCCACTGTGGAGGACCTTTTTTTTTTTTTTTACCACCGCACTTCATTTTTGGAAAGTTTTCACATGATTTTTGGGGGTTGTTGGGTTTTAAAAAAATCATTATGGGTATATTGAGGACCTAAGATGACAAGATGCTACATTTTGTTTCGAACAATTTTGGTAAAATATTTTTTTTCTAAAAGTTCTGGGGTTTTGGAGGCTGCAAACTGAGGTTCTTCTGGCTACAGGTTTCCATGGGTTGAACTTTCCCTACTCTGCCATAAGACTCCTAAGGTGCCCAAAGCACAAAACTGGAAGCACAATTGCAGAAACTGAATATTGCCATTTTTCACATGTGGAATTTGGATCAGTCTTTTCTAGTTTTGGGGAATGGAAAATTGACCCCAGACCTACCCAAGCTTTAAAGCTAGATCATTCAAATTCCTCATTCCTGCTCTACAATAACTATCAGTGGATCTCGGTGGCAAGACACTGTTCTATACCTATTGTCATCCTTTGATTATCTATGCATTAAAATGTGGCAACCTGCTTCTGTGTTTGCCATATGCATCTACAGAACACTGCCCAGCTCATCTTTCGAAAGTTCTCAGTGCATTCTTGTTAAATATATTCAATGAATAGTAGAAGTACAAAAGGAAACTTCTCAGGTACATAAATAGTCTAATATAAAAAAGATGAAAAAAATGAAAACCAAACAAAAGAAAGAAAACAATGTTAGTGGCAAGTTTCTAGAAAAACTGAGCAAATACTCAACAATGTCAATTTTTAGATTATGTCTCTATACTATTCTTTCAAATGCTGCAAGCCTCATTAGATCTTTTATCCAGGGAATTACAAGTGGAGGAAAGTTAGCTTTTCAATATTGAAATATCAAATAAAAATGTTTATCTTTATTTATTGTTTCTTTCTTTATCCTTTTGCATGTCACTGAATGCAGGTCATTTTGTATATGGGAACCAGAGAAATTGCCAACATTCTGTGCCAGGAATGGACAATCTCATAATTATTTAAGTTTGTGGTGATGGTAGGTATTAGGGCTATGTGATCAATGAAAAAATGTTTCAAACTTCATTAGAAAATTAGGGGGTGTCAGCATTTCATTTCTAAAGTTTTTCTAAAGTATTGTTAATGAAATTTTTGTTACCATAACAAGAGTAACAAAATTTTGTTACTTTTTTGTTATAGTAATTGTGCAAGTGAGGAAACTTCAGGTGCTCCTTTCTCTGTCATTTTTACAGCTATTGGGGTGAAAAGGCTACAATGGTAGAAAACATTTACCACTCTTAGCCCAACAAGTTTCAGAACATTTCACTTATCTACAGATTTTTCAGGAATTTCTAAATTTCTTATAAACATTTTATTTTAAAAAACTATAAGAGCTATCTCCTTGAATTTTCTATACAATGACAGAAGATAACAGGAGATCATTCCCACCAACTTTCAGAAAAATGCATACCTCTACTAATTTTAGGGATTTTTTTAACATTTGACAAAATCATTTTAATGCCACATTAGCTATCTCATTGAATGTCTCTCATATTAACCAATAGAACTTCCATTTAGGGATTTCTTCCTAGCCCAGCACAGAGATTTACTTACTAGAAGTATCAGCCAGTCCTTCTCTTTGCAGATTCAACAATTTATTTATTTATTTACAACATTTTTACCCCGCTTTTCTCACATGAGGGGATTCAAGGCAGCTTACAACACCTGGCAAGATTCAATGCCAAGATTCAATTTATTGGAACTCTGGCTGGCTGCTGCGGTAGTCTTACGGTTTACACCTAGCCTTGACTGTACCCATCAGGTAGATTTAACCCCTTCTTTTGTGCAGGTTGTAGAAGTTAAATAATTAAAAAACAGGTTAATAACTGGACCTATACCATACTTTGTCTGGTCTCTTTATTTCATGGTGTTGGGGCAAATAGTTCCTGACAGACTGAGTAACTGACATGGAGATGCTTTGCTATTGTGCATCTAAGTTAGCCATCATTTTTGCTTATGATGAGAATTATAAGTGTTGCCATATATTATAATAACAGTGGGTGACTTCCATGCTAAGCATTCAGTGAATCTTCTCTGGGTATTACTCCAGATTTAAAATGAGTTATTAGCAGATAATCTTATCCCTTGAATCAGTTCAGCACCTTATGATAAGAGCAATACCTGAGCTTACTGTTTTGACACTAACTCTCTGTAGGATCTTTCAGGCTAAAGGTTTTTAAAAATACAGTTAATCAAAGTGACTCCAAAAGGTGTGTGCATGTATGTAGAGGGCGGGGAGGTTGAGGGCATTCTGATTTTAAAGCAAATACAATTATTTCTTTATCAAGGAAAAAAGATACGAGTAGAGTAGTGACCCAACAAGCTCTTCTAAAAATAAAGCAAAACTAATTATACCTGCCCAATCTAAGAAGGCTGTGAACAGTGCAGCTAGACTTGAAGAGGCTTTGGACTAACACAGACACACAGATTTCCTCAAGCTATAGTGTGAGGAAAAATCCAAATAAGATAAGGGACCAGGTTCAAGATGAAGGTGACTTTAGAATTTTCTGCTGATCTTGCTTGGATAATCTTCCTTTTCTTCTGTCAGTGCAGATTTCCTGATTTCCCAGTCTTCTTCTTTGCTTTGCCCCTGTAGAAATCTCTGGGTCCTCTCTACTTCTATTTAGCCTGTTCCTAACTTGGAGTGAAGGAAATATCTCTTGGCCTTAATGTTGTTTTATGTGGTGTTCAAATGAAAAGGTATCATGTGATTGAAGTGACGACTACTGTAAAAAGGGACTATGTACAAAGGGGTAGGTGGATCCATGGCCCCTGTTTGTTACTTTTTGTTAATGTTTCCTAATGGCACTTAAATGGTCCTCTGATAAAAAATAATGAAGTTGTCAGATGGGACAAGGCGAATGACATGTAGACAAGTATCAATGTACCATTTGGAGCCAATTTCACAAGATCTCTCATTTATTAGAATTAAACAAGACGATTTAGTACTGATTGGTCCCTTGAATGTAACAATGAGACCATTTCCTGTCAAGAGGAAGGAGGGAGGCTCAAAGGAAAATTTCAGTTTGAAATTTCAAAATGAGGCTTGTTATTGGGTTGTTGTGAGTTTTCTGGGCTGTATGGCCATGTACCAGAAGTATTATCTCCTGACATTTCGCCCATATCTGGCTTGTTTTCTTCCAAGGCTTATTTTCTTCCAAGATGGCCAGAGATCAAGGAGAGATCACTCCCTAGTGGCCTCTCATTCTGACTATAGGAGGAGACAACACTCTGCCTAAAAGCCTGGTTGCAAGACATATTTATTATAACACTTAACCCAGAGTAGATTCATTACCTTTCTGATGTGTAAGTCATCAGCTACCCCTGACTTATTTTTAGTTTAGCTTGATGATTACTTAAATCTTGTTTAGGCATTCTTAAATATATCTACTCAGCTCATAAGAAGGGTAGCAGGCTGGTCCATCATTCTGGTTTTATTTTGCCTAACTATGAAAATACTTGTTAACTTATGAAAACCTTGTGAGTCAGACTGCAGGAAAGCCAGGGCTGTGTTCCTCCATGGATTTCAATCCTTTCACTTTTCTTGTAAGCAAAGCACCTGGCTATGATTTTAGAAACATGATTTCTAATGTGGTCTCTCTCCAGCCATCATGCCTCTTTCTTCTTTTCTAGATATACCATCTATTTACTCTCAATGATTCCTGATTCTGTTTCTGTGAAACAATTTTTTCATATGACAGTTATGGGAAAAATATGTAGTTTTGTGTTGTAGTGCATTGCTTGATCACAACCAGAGATTTCTTTGCTAATATTTTCCAGTTGCCTCAAAGCCTGTTTATTTGTCTGTTTTGTTCAATAAATCACAATTTAGGCCAAGTCACTCTCTGCTTTCTAATCTTCTTCAGCAAAACAGCACATTATGTATGTCATGTCAGTTTTAGCTTTGTACTGGTGGGTTAAATCTGAGGGCAGCAGCAGCTTGCTGAGATGGTTGGTTCTTTCGTACCAAAGTAAAACACAAGTTGGATTGCAGTTTTTTTGTGAACAGTTTCAGACTTAGTGATGCAAGATGATTTCTCATCTCATATGAATGTTTGAGTGTCCACTGATTTTTTGCATGCTTCAGTGATATGAGCTAATGACCTGAAAAAAGATGTAATGTCAAGAGCTCAACTTCTCCGCATTTTCAAAATCTCAGTTTTCATTGCTACTTTCCTGACTGGCATGACAATGAACTGTATAACTTTAGGGAGACTATCTTATGAATATACTTTTTTTACTACTTAGACCTTTAATCCTTCTAATTCAGTAACATCTCCACAGATCTGAGATGTTCATGGAATCCAACTTTTTAATGGATTTCTATAGGTATGTAGAGAGATCAGTCTTATAACATGTGCTATTTATTTTTCTTCATTGGCAACCATAGATTTCTTGTTGAATCCATCTTCTCTTTTCCTCCTCTCTGAGGAGAATATCTGTAAATAAAATATATGCACAGTACAGTTGACTGTGTCTTCCCACTTAATGCACATCTGTGCATAGGCCTGTGGAATCAAAGAAAAAAAAACATTTCAATACTCATCATTACTAAATTAGGAGGCATGGAGAATCATTTCTAAAATGTTTCTAAAATATCGTTCAGAGTCTGTATCATAACTATAATGATGTAACACATTCTTTGTTACTTTACTTAAGTAATTGCGTAAAAGCACAGTTAAACCACCCTCAACAGATGCCCATCCAGCCTTTGAAATAATAATAATAATAATAATAATAATAATAATAATAATAATAATAATAATAATAATAGACATTGACAAAATCATGATCTGCCAACTGCAAAAGCCACCCTACTGGGATCTGCATGCATCATCCGAAAATACATCACACAGTCCTAGATACTTGGGAAGTGTTCGACTTGTGATTTTGTGATACGAAATCCAGCATATCTATCTTGTTTGCTGTGTCATACAATAAAATAATAATAATAATAATAATAATAATAATAATAATAACAATAATAACAACAACAACAACAGCAACAGCAGCAACAACAATAATAATAATAGGAAACCTACTAGGTAAACTTTGGAGTTACTGCCTCTCAGCTTTACTCATCCAATTCCCAACAATCCCCTGCATCTCAAAATCCCTTTAGAGAATGATCTCATAGAAGGAGGAGGAGGAGGAGGAGGAGGCGGCAGATGATTAGAAAAATTCTGGGAAATGTAGTTTTGGAAGGTGAGGATTCCTGTGGCAGATAATTCAAAAGGTCCCACCTTAAATGACATTTTCCAGAATTCTGCTCGCTTCCCATATTAAAGTGCTTGGGGTTTCCCTTTCCAAGTTGTAGAAGTTACCTTTAAAACTGAGGTTCTGCATTGCCTCCAGATCAGTAGCACCAGAGAATTCAAAAGGCCTTGCCCTAAACTACATTTTCCAGAATTCTGCTCGCTTTAGAATACTGGGGCTGCCTCAATGTGAGTCTGGTCTCGGCCTCTCTCTCTGGGCCAAGCATGTGCGGAGCAGTTTCTTCCTTGCCTGGCCATCCAGCCAGACATCTCTCCCCCTTGCTGCCTCCCTTGGTGAGGGATGCCTGGCTGGATGGCTGGGCAAGGGAAAAGCTCTTCCACGCATGCCTGGCCTAGAGAGAAAGACAGAGACCCCTCTCACTGCCTCACCATTCTCCTCAGGGCCCTTTGAGGGAAACCAAGCCCAGCCCTTTAGGGGGAGGAGCAGCGCCCGTGATGGAGACCTGGACCCATTTACAAGAGTTACAATAATTATCTTAAAGTCATTGGTCAGTGTTTTGAATCTGTTTTTTGTGTGGGGGCCCCTTCTGTTTCTTAATATTGCTTAGTATGTATGAATGTAATGAATTAGATCTGAAAATGAATTAAAAACAAAATTTTGCACAACCCTAATACATATATATGGGAGCCCCTGGTGGCACAGTGCATTAAAGCGCTGAGCTGCTGAAATTGCGAACCGAAAGGTCCCAGGTTCAAATCCCGGGAGTGGAATGAGCGCCCGCTGTTAGCCCCAGCTCCTGCCAACCTAGCAGTTCAAAAACATGCAAATGTGAGTAGATTAATAGGTACCGCTCTGGCAGGAAGGTAACGGCGCTCCATGCAGTCATGCCGGCCACATGACCTTGGAGATGTCTATGGACAACGCCGGCTCTTCGGCTTAGAAATGGAGATGCACCAACCCCCAGTTGGTCATGACTGGACTTAATGTCAGGGGAAACCTTTACCTTTTAATACATATACACATCTTTACTTTTTCATTACACATAGGGGTGCCTTGTTATTTGTGATATGCATGTCATAGGTGGTAGTGGTGCTGATGACAATTGCTAGAGATTCAGACAGGAGTATTCCCCACATATATCTAGAGATACCATTGGTTGAATCTACAATCTGTTGCATCCAAAGCATACGTTTGATCATGTAGTTATTGCCATAGCTCATGTTATATTCTCCAAAAATGTCTTGAGAAGACTCCGTTTTTTTCTCATCAAATCTCACAAGTGGCAAAACAACTGGTTTCAATCACACAATTGAATCCAGCAGAATTCTTCTCCATCACATTTTTCAGTTTCTTTTTGAGTTAATTACTGCAACTTGATGTCAAAACAACGTATTGACCTGCCCAGCACTCGAGGTTTCATTGTTTATTTAAGGGAAATGAAGGACAACATGTATGTTTAACATGTGTATGTATTTATTGCATTGGGAATCAAATTAGAAAGACAATTATCCTTTATAAAAAAACTGAAAAAACATTATCAGATAGTCTCATTATGAATCTGTGGATCCAGATTAATATAAACATAAGAAGATCTATACCAGAACCATTTAAATGCTTTTCTAGTCCATCATCCTATTGAAAGAATAGCCTGCCATTTCAAAGGACAATCAAAGACATACTGAGGGGAGTTTACCTTCATAATGACTAGTAACTGTGACAACCCCTTTCTCCTTCAATTTGCTATGTAAATTCAGAGCAATAGATACACAATAATTTACATTTTAAGCAGGAATTCTACCATGATGACGGCTCAGTAGTGTGTAAAGTATTTATGATATATTCAGAAATCTGATAAAAAATGTGCAGCTAAAGAGAATGTCTACCATTATAGGCAATGGTAGTAATAAGATCTTCAGGATAAAATGTATTTGAGATCCTGTAACTCAGCATTTCTTAACCTGGGGGTTGAGACCCTTGGGGGGGATCACGAAAGGATGTTAGAACGGTCAATAAAGACCATCAGAAAACACATACAATATTTCTGATGGTTTTAGGAACCCTTTTAGCAGAGAAAGCTGAACATCTCTTTGCCTGTCCTTCTCTTACTTTTTGGGAAAATATGGCAAATCCTCCCACCAAAAGCCCAATTCGCCCAATTCTACCGTTGGTGGGGTTCAAGGGGCTCTTTGATTGTAGGTGAATTATAAATCCTAGCAACTACAATTCCCAAATGTCAAAGTCTATTTTCCCCAAACTCCGCCAGTGTTCACATTTGGGCATATTGAGTATTGATGCCAAGTTTGGTCCAGATCCATCATTGTTTGAGTTCACAGTGCTCTCTGGATGTAGGTGAACTACAACTCCCAAACTCAAAGTTATTGCGCACCAAATCCTTCCAGTATTTTCTGTTGGTCATAGGAGTTCTGTGTGCCAAATTTGGTTCAATTCCATTGCTGGTGGAGTTCAGAATGCTCTTTGATTGTAGGTTAACTACAACTCCCAAATGACAAAATCAATCCCCTCCCCCAGCCTCACCAGTGTTCAAATTTGGGTGTGTCGGGTATTTGTGTCAAATTTGGTTCAGTGAAAGAAAATACATCCTACATACCAGCTATTTACGTTACAATTCATAACAGTAGCAATATTACAGTTATGAAATAGCAACAGAAATAATTTTATGGTTGGGAGATACCACAACATGAAGAACTGTATTAAGGGGTCGCGGCATTAGGAAGGATGAGAACCACTACAGTAACTGTTTTAATATACTGTGCTAAAAGGAAAAACCAGTAAGGATAAAGAGATTTTTTCATGTGACAGTAGCAGCTATTTTGGAATTGCAGAAATAGAACAAGTTCCAAGATTAAGGACATATAGAGCTGTAAACAAAGAGAATGTTCAATCTCTAAAGGGAGTCAAAGTTTGACAGTTGTTGCTGATGATGAATTTATTTTTGGAACAATACACAGAAGAAAACAGTGAATGATTTTTATTGCACTGCTTTGATCTCAAGTTTCTTTAAACATACTGTGGGAAAAAGCTTCATTGTAGCATGCAGAAGCACCATTGACATGTTCCCTTAGTACCAGCAAGGTTAAAAATGGTGATGGGGACATAGATGGCATGTAAATCTTAACCCAAACAACTGTGACATTCTAAAAGCAACTCTGTGTGCTGAGCATGAAGACTCTGCAACCATTTTCAGATGAATGTGGTTACAGGTGCCCTATGTACATAATTGTGAAGAAGTGTATAATTATATTTTGTTTATAGATGACAGTCAGGTTTGGCTAAGTTTAAAAAGGTGAGTATTTGAGTTGATGATGTATGGGGGAAGGTAGCCATCTTAAGGCAGGTTACCATAGCAACAGGGGCGGAGCCAACTGCCGTTTGGAAAGGAAAAGGGGGAATGTTTTGGAGACCCAGGCAGTCTGTGATTTTCTAGTCACAGTGGAGGATCTGATTCTTGTGAGGAGAATCAGGTTGGCTCAAATAGAAGGATTTGAGTCAGATCTAAGTTGGACCAGACTAGGCAAGTTAGGTGACTTGTCTAGGGTCATTTATAGAGCCTGTGGATTAGGGAAAATTAATCCCAGGGGATCCAGGAGGATCAGGGTTTAGTGTAATCCAGAGAAAGAAATATTTTGAAAGTTTGACCACCTCATATCCGTTTGTAACCATTAAGTGAAGTGCCTTTAACAAGTTATATGAAACCATCAAGCTCTGTACCTGCAATAAACTTATTTTGATTTTATTCTAACTAAGCCTCTGTCATACTCTTATATTAAGTTAAGTAACAACAACATCTGAAGTAAAACAAATAGAGACAGCTTAAAAGAACCAGTGCCATCTGCCTGACGTCTCCTCCATTGGTGGCAGCGAAGAAGATAGTCAAACAAATAATTAATTAACATCATCTCTCATAAAACATCTTTATTAATTGGTGGTATCTGTGTATGTGTGTAGGATCAGAGGGATTCCATCTCTGTCACACATTCCTGTCAGACACCTTACCTCTGCACATATTGGTGGCAAGCGGAGGGGATCAAAAGGATTCCATTCCCTGTCACCCTCAGTTCTGTACAATAATCAAAGACAAAGTTGGGTTTCTGACTATGGGAGCTAGCTTAGTTCTGGATGGTTGATCACTTGAGCATGGCTTATGCACATGCTCTCATTACCCTTTTTTACCTTTACATGTGTCCTGTTAAATGTCTGGAAAATGCTATATTCTAATCATAATTCTAAAATTGTTAGTGTTATTTGAAGCTCTATGCGCCCAATTCTTTTATTTCAATTTTTTTTTATTAACACACATAGTTATGGTAAGAATAGGGGGTGGGAAGTTGAAAAAAGGGGAAAGAGGGAAAACAAACAAACAAGAAAGGGAAATAAAGAGTTAAGAGGGCATTTTGGCTTTCAATCTACTTCATGGTGGTAACCTTGTTTGTCCTTCTTTATTTAAATTTCTTGTTCCCTTCCTCCCCTTTCAATTAAACTATTAAGTGAATCAATTTATTTCTTTTTCTCTTTACTTTTTCTAAATTATTATCTTCATCTTTTCTCACTTCAAGTAATCTTTGATGGACTGCTAGTCTGTTTGATTCTTGATTTTTCCTTGATATTTTGTTATTAGTTGAGTTAGTCTATCCATGTTCATAATCTCCATTATTTTGATTAAGCATTATTCTATCAAAGATATTTCTTTTACTCCCCAATTTCCCGCATAGACTATTCTTGCTACTGTTACTAAATAGTATCTCTTTGTTCTTCTGCTTCTCTATATCGAACATTTCTAGTAAAAAGTGTTCCAGTTTCATTTGTATTTTTGTGTCGAACATTTTCTAAATTCTCTCTTGTATTTCTCTCTAATATTTTCTCACAACTCCACATGTGGAAAAACGTGCCATTTTGAGACTCACACTTCCAACAATTTTTTTTAGACTTTTATAACATTTTGCAAGTTATTGAGGGGTTATGTACTACTGGTACATAATTTTGTACCAGAAAACTGGCCTTTCGTATTTCATGTTCATCAATTTCTGCATTTAATATTTATCTTTGGTGAATAGTAATTTTTTTTGGAGATTTTGATCTTCCAAAATTGTGAAATATCTTTTCTCTTTTTGGTCTTTGGCATATAGCTTTTTTTAGTATTTGTTGAATTGGTTTATTATTTCTTGTTCTTTTGTGAACATCTTTCCCTCTG
This sequence comes from Anolis carolinensis, assembly GCF_035594765.1. Lineage (NCBI taxonomy): Eukaryota > Metazoa > Chordata > Lepidosauria > Squamata > Anolidae > Anolis > Anolis carolinensis. Next base: position 225,392,725 of record NC_085842.1, on the reverse strand, counting down.
AGCAGATTTTGGTTACATGTTGAGATTGTCTTTTCTTTCTGATTTTTCTAGCCAGGCTTATTTGCATTCTGAAAATGTTGTTTAACATATTTAAATTGTTTGTCTCATTGTTCCATTTCTAAATAGCCTTTTTGTCTTCCTAATATTTCTAATTCTTGTTTATCTTTTTAATTATGATTGCAGAAGGTGGGTTTATTATAATAATGGCAGGGATTCTGCTCTGCAGTTGTTAAATATTCTCAAGTAACCTAAGGAACCAATTCTGGAACACAAGGAGCCATTGAAGGTCTGTGGAGCAGGTAAGTAAGGAGATGATTCATCTAGTCCCGTCTCATTCCTGACCACACCCAAGTTAAAATACAGTGATCCCTTCCTACTCCTAAGTCATGGTATAAGGAGAAGAAGTGAATAGCCATGTCATTCAAAAGTATCCAACCATTCCACAGACCTCCATCAAACAGAGTCGCTCCCTTGAGTTTAAGGTGGGTGGAACATTCGAGGGGTGGGGGTGGAGTATTTGTGATTGAGGTATAACTCTACAATTGTGAATGCAAAGCATAGGTAAATATGGATCAGTTACAGATCTATAGGTGAGTAATCTTTAACTGCAATGCAGGGTGCCAGCCATTGTAATTACTGAGCAGCATGCCAGTCATTATTTTAAATGCAAATCTAAGTAATAAGCACTTGTTCTTAGAAGAAAATTATCCTTCAGACTTCACACTTCTTGGAACAAAAATTGCATTCAAAAACATAAATGCATCCAAAAGAGAAATACAAATTTGTATACGTTTCCACAGGCACAAGGGGAATACAGCCTGTCGGGAAAACTGTGGAAAGAAATAAATATGAATATTTACATATGTCTTTCTAAATGCACAAACTACAATGAAAACTGGACAAAATGGATTTATGGCAGAATATATGAGAAACTGATACTGAGGAGAAATAAACTGATTTGTCCCTTCACACACTTTCAATTGAAAATTTCTTCTGAATAAATCTTGCCAATAAAACCTTATGACAGAGTTGCCATAAGTTAGAGTCAATCCGAAGACACAAAAGCAGTAGCTGTAGCAGTAGCACACTCTATAAAGCTTGCTATGAATAGGTGCAAATGATGTAATAATAGCCAGAGGAAGAATTGACTTAGAAATCTCATTTTAATAGTTCATGTTCACAACCTGATATTGTCTATTTGCACTCATGCTATGTGCAAGTGTAGATGCTTCCTTTTTTTTTACTTTGTGTATGCCTCAGGTGGATTCATTTACATACAGTTAGAGGGGTTAATGAATAGAAAAGTCCTGGTTGTGATGAGCTTTTGATGACTTTTCTGCTGATCTTTTTCCCAGGCAAAATTTTGTTGGGGAAATGATGTAAATGGTCCATAACAATAACACATTAATGGATGGAGCCCTAGGTATCCATTTGTATATAATATATCTCATTTAAACAGAAATGGCTGTTGTGTTTGTATGTGAAGGGTATTGAAAGGCAAGGAAATCTGCAAACATTTGATTTTTCAGTCCTTAAAAAGAAAACCTACATTGATTGAAATACAGTGTGCACAAATTTGTTCCATTAATAATCCTTTATCCCTGTGGATGAAAGAAATTGAAGCATAATAGATGTGGGTCAGAAGTGGGGAAACCCACTGCACTCTAAGTATTGTTGGACTATAACTTCCACTACTCCAAGCTATTGTTTGAGAGTCCAAGTAACAACTGGAGATTTTTTTAGATTACATATCATTTCCCAAGGACATGTACATTAGTCTTTGATATTGATCCTATAGCCCTATTTAGGCTTAGCTAACCCCACCTTCATCAGAGGAAAGCAAAGGCAAATACTCTTTGAACAAACTTTGCTAAGGAAATACTGGGCTAGGGTCCCCATAAGTCAGAAATTATTTGAAGGAACTCAGCAACAACTCTTCCTCTCTCTTATGGATATGTTCAGTGCAAAGCAATGAATATGAAGAAGGGAGCTTCTTCTATAAATTGAGGCTTTTCACAAAGACCAGGGCCACATCTACAGTTTCAAGCTGTTATTGAAGAAAGTGGTTTTGCTGTGTAGATGATTACATAGGAAATCCTGGAAGCAGTTTGAGGCCCAGATGTTGATTACACAAATCACGGAGCACTGATGCACATTAAGGTCCATTTTTGTGGGAGTTCTTTGGTCAGTGTAGATGGGACTCAGGATATAAAAAACTTAGAGTTTTGGCCCATAACAATAGAAAACTTTGTTTATTGGTTAGTGATGAACATATGGATTATGTTTTTAAAGCGTTTCACTCTCAGTCCAAATACAGACCTGGTATTGTTCTATTAGCCACTAAAGATAAAATTGTTATTTCTGCATTGCATTACCATTACATTTGTTTGCCAGTAATTCAATTCCAGCTCTGTTCCACATTAATCTGTTATGCCTTTTAAAAGGACTGCATGGCGATTCATATTTAAATAACTAATCTAAATAACTAATTTTTCAAATGCATTTTCCTCAAATATGCACTTATAGATTTCTTTTCAAACCACACATTTTCATAGTTTTTGGATAATTGTTTTTGAGTTATGAAAAGTGTAAAGGATCATGAAAATCCGTGAATGACTAAATTCTAATGCACGCAACAGCCCCAGATGTGTAAATCAGGCTAGTTTACATCAAAATTTACAAAAATGGAATTGCCGAAATATTGCATTATTTTCCAGTGTTACAATATTACTTTTAGAGATTAATGTTATCATTCCATAAATATTTATATTAAATATAGTACGTTTGATATTCAAATCACCAAAACTAACTTTCTAAACATGTGTGGGAGGATGCTTCTGTAGAGTTCCTTTTTGTTTAGTAGAAACTGTATTAATAATTATCTGCCTAAATGCAACAGTGAGGGCGACTCTCTACAGATAAGAATACCTGGACTCATTTAAATCCACTGCTGGCTGTCCCTGTGTTTCATTGGCTTTGCCTTTTTTGGACAAAGTTTGGGGATACTCCAGAATTTGTGGAAATTCTAGAGTACCCCACAACTTCAGGGCAGTGTTGATCAAAGGACTGGGTCTGCTTTAGTCTAATCCACTATCTGAATGGGACATTGGTACCAATATCCTTTACTTGTGCTCAACAGCATTGGGAAAAGGAGACTGTGCCCATTATCACTGTTGCTCCTTTTTTTGCTGGTCATGAGGATGCCAATTTCTTATCTTGAAATAGTTCATAGAGCAACTGTTCTTTGGCAGCTGACATGTCTTCAATGTTAATTGATATTATTGTCATGGTTGGTCCTAAAAAGGTCTGTTTGGTTGGTTGGTTGCATATTGCAAGTCGCTTGTGGCGTGAGAAAATCAGTTGTCTACACAGATGTTGCCCAGGGGATGCTCTGATGTGTTACTATCATGTGGGGAGGCTTGTCTTCATGTCCAAAGCTTTACTGCCTATTACAGGGAAAACCAGCTGATTTCTAATCCATCTAAAATGCAGACATGTGCTTTTCTTCTTAAGAATAGACAAGCATCTCGAGCCCTGAGGATTACCTGGGAAAGAATCCCACTGGAGCATTGCAGCACACCAAAATATCTGGCAATTACTCTGGATCATGCTTTGATTTACAAAAAGCACTGCTTGATCATCAAGCAAAAAGTGGGTGATAGAAATAATATCATCTGAAAGCCGACTGGAACAACCTGGGGATCACAACCAGACACAGTGAAGAAATCTGCCGTTGTGTTTGCTATTCTGCTGCTGAATACAATGCCCAGTGTGGAATATGTCTCACCACATTAAAACAACGAATGTGGCTCTTAATCAGGCATGCCACATTGTCACAGGATGCCTATGCCAAACACCACTGGAAAAATTATACTGCTTAGCCAGGAAATAGCAGCCAGTAATGAAAGGACCAAGGCCTTGACATCTCTATTGTCAAGGCCTTGGTCCTTTCCAAGGTCTTCCAATCCTCTATTTGGCTATCAGCCAGCATGCCAAAGTCTTAAATCAAGAAATAGCTTTCTAAGTTCTACAAAGATTCTCACAGGAACACATCAGAAAGCGGGAGACTAAAACCCGGAACCTCAATCAGTGGCTGATACCGGATGAGAAACTCCCTCCTGGGCACACAGAAGACTGGGCAACTTGGAAGGCACTGAATAGACTGTGCTCTGGCACCACAAGATGCAGAGCTAATCTTAAGAAATGGGGGCTGCAAAATGGAGTTCCCGACATATGAGTGTAGAGAACAGCAAACACAGACCACTTACTACAATGGAGGTCCTTCTCACAATGGAGCAACACCAGAAGCAATAGAAGCGGCAAGCTTCTGGCCCAATGAAATTTAGCATAATGCCAAGTTTTTAACTTTGTTGTTTTTTGTACATTATAACTGTATCCCTATTTCACTTTTGACATGATAAATAAATAAAGGATGCCTACACTGATGCTCAAAATGGCCAGGCCTTGAACAGAGTTCAATGACTAGCTGGGAGTAGAAGTAGTGACATTGAAGGTAAGATGTGAGGTAGTCTGAGGCCAATAAAAGGCTAATCTGGAGCATTTATACCCTGGATCTACTGGTCAGTGTAGAGTCACCCTTGTCCCTTAGTCTCAAAAAGAGTAGAAACATTAAATCAATTGAATTTACATGAATGCTGACTTGCCAGCTTCTCATTGATGATTCAGCGTGCCTGACTAGGACTGAGTATTGGATTTTATATTATGTTGGTTTATTAATTTAGCCATTTTATAATGCATTACTATATTGTACATACCGAATGTCTGCTTTGCCTTCAAATGGAGATTGCAGTTGTTTGAACCTTGGATTGACACTCCAGGGCTACAGTACTAAATGAATCTCCTTTTCTGAAGGTGGAGTAGGAAGCCACTTGGGAGAAGGTGTTCTGTTGTTACCAGACTCCTCATAACAATTACATAAAGAGCTGCTGTGATCAAAATTGTCTGTCTTTATTGCTCTGATAGGAGAGAGCAGAACAGTAATATTCCAGGAACAGGTCAAGTGTGTGCTGTGAGAGTCTAGTGCTTGCTTTCAATATAATTCCCATTGATTGCTTTGAGATGTGCAACCCAGTCTCCTGTCTTTCCTTTAAAGACATTGTTTCTCTGTGCATGTCCATTCTGTTGATTGTGTTTTGCAACAATTGTATGAGGTGATAGTTTTTCATGTCAGTCTAACATCCTATCTTATTCCCGAATGAGGTAAGGCATTACCGAGGTTTTTCTCCCATATGACCCCCAGAATTGTGCACAACACACATTAAAACAATATGGCTAAAAACAATCTGGAACACTATTTTTTAAAATAAATAAATAAAACAAATAAATGCAACCCTGTGAAATAAAACATTGGTTCAAAATCAAAACATTTCCATTGTATTGACCAACGAGATGAAAGCCTATTTTAAAAGGGAGATCTTGCCTACCAGGAAAACATTTCTACCCTATGTGTCCTATGGCTATGAAGACTACTGGCAAATTGTGTCATTCTCAGACAGCGTTCAAAAATGGGGAATGGAGGGCGTTGTGCGTGGGGGGGGGGGGTGCATAGAGCAAACCTACAGGTGCAACAAGCAAATTCTTACCAAAGAAATTACAGTCTTCCAGGGAACTTTCTCTTTAGGTATGCAGATTTGTGAAGCATTTTAAAATTTCGAGAATACAAAAAGGTCAACAGATCTATTTCATACAAATATTTGATGTTTTTAGCATGATCACAGTTTGTGTCTTTCGGTATGCTATTAAAGCACATGGTATTATAATATTAACTCCACCAGTACATCCAAGGATGGGATGGAAATCTGTGAAAGCACATGCTGAAATCAATGAGTCTCAAAGGTGGTGCTTGATTCCTATCCCTTCTGTTTTATAATACAGCTCAAAAATTCAATGCACTTACACAGATTAATTATAGATGACATAATTTATATCCTGCTTATTCCTCTCTTAAAAGATACAATGTTTAGATTTATTTGTGTTCTGTGTGAAAAACTGAAAAGTATGCCCTTTGCAAAAAAAATATTCATAAAATAGTTCATTTGCATTTAATGTTAATGTCAGGCTGAATGGTCGGTCCCCACTCATTCTCCCTTCACCAAATCTGGTCCTCTTTGCAAAAAGTTTGGACACCCCTGTACTACATAGTTTTCCAATAATACTCACAGTACTAGACAAAATTAACACTCTAGTCTTTTTTGTACAGGAAACCTCTGTTTCTCACTTTTAACAGACAATACTTTATCTGCCCAGAAATATAGCTTTTGACACAGAAAATGCTGTAATCTGTGCAAATAAACCAGATGATTTTTTTTGTGTGTAGAATAACTCCTGAATTGTAAATTTTCTGTTCAGTCTAAATTTCTCCTTGTAAGGGTTTTCCAATAGAGCGGTGCACAGATCTGTTTTTCAAAATGGGCTCCAGCTTTTCCAGCTCTTTCAGCTCTTTTTAAAAAATACAAAATAATTTTTATTGAAGGGTAAGTGATTGCAAGACATACAAAGTTATTTTAAAAACGGGGTTCACAAGTGAGGGTGACAGTGGGGACTCTTTCAGCTCTTTTGACCAGCCATAATGGCAAAGGCTCCACCGCCATTTCTTTTCCGGCAGCAAAAAACCACGTGGCTGCTGAAAAAACTGTTTTCAGTTTCTTTCAGCTACATGTGGAACATGAAGAGGCAGCTGCAAAGTCTTTTAGGCAAACTGGGCTTCCATTTTTCTGTTGCGAGCAAACTTCCAAGAGAAGCAGATTGGTGATCTAAATTCTCAGTCTGCTCGCAATTCAGCATGGCTTGGCTTGTTTTTTTTTTTTTATTATTCAAATAGAAATAAATAAGCAGTTTACTTCCTACTAGAACTGTGCAAAATTATCCTTAGTCCTCGCAAATTTGTATTTACAACATGATATTTGACATGTGGTCATGGCATGGGCAAAAAAAATTGTAAGTATCAATAATGGCCCAATACTTTTTCATTTGTAATTTGTAAACCTCAGAAACCTCCCAAATTCAGTTTCATTTTCAGCTCAAGCAAGCAAATCAAAGTCAAAAAGGCTGCCATTCCTCTTTAAATCAATGACCTCTCACCATTAGGAGAGGGAAGCAGCAGGGAGAAAGCAGAGTTTGCAGGGAATGAGATGAGAAAGCAAAGAATTCTGGGAAATGTAGTTTGGGAAGGCAAGGAGAATTCAAAAGTCCCTGCTCTAAACTACATTCCCCAGAATTCTGGTCAGCATCAAAAAGCCTCAGTCAGGAAAGGGGAGAGATTTGTCCCCTCGTAGCAGCAACCAGCCAGAATTCCAATAAATCATTGAATCAGCAAAGAGGAGAACTGACTGATACTTCTAGTAAGTAAATCTCTGTGCTGGGTTGGGAAGAAATCCCTAAATGGAAGTTCTATTGGTTAATATAAGAGACATTCAATGAGATAGCTTTTGTGGCTTTTTTCTAAAGTTTTTGTCAAAATCTTTTAAAAATTTCAAAAATCAGTAGGTGTGTGAATATTTCCAAAAGTTGGTGGGAATGATCTCCTGTTATCTTGTGCCATTTTATAGAAAATTCAAGGAGATTGTTCTTGTAGTTTTGTTTTTAAAAGTGTTGTTTATAAAAATTTTGAAAATTCCCCAAAAATCCATGGATAAGTGAAATGTTCTGAAAGTTGATAGGCTAACAACTTCAAATGTGGGGCAGGGGTATCTTGCCATTTTTAAAGCCACCATAAAATGAGAAAGTAATTTATATCTTTTTTAAAGAATGGCTAATTCTCCTTCAGGTGGTGTGGCTCCCATTGAAATAAGTGTTTAAATGGGGTGACTTAACTCAGCTTCATTGACCAGATGTTGAGGGCAAACAATCCCAGAAAGGATAGTTTTTTAACTCTGATGCCTTTAATCCAGGTTTTATTGAAGGATATAAGGAGAAGGGATCCCAGAAAGGGTGGTTTCTTAAGCCTGATGCCCTAAAATGACTGAAAGGGAAGCCTCACATGTTCCCTATTGCTGCCAATAGGATTTTTTTCAGGAAACTCCCAAAAATGGATCTGGGGATCCACCCAAATCCGGATAATGAAAATGGAACCAGCTTTCACAGAATTGTGCACCCCTATTTTCCAACACTCGAGAAATGTGGTCCCTCCCCTTTTCTGAAAATTTTCATATGTACTTTCCATCCTTGTGAGAAAGATGATCCATACCACCCTGCCTTTATTGGCACCAGACTCTAATTGCATAGTTGAATTTGACTTTATCTGCCAAAATGTTTTTATACATATTCACCTCTCTTCCAATTACAATTGAGTGGAATGTGTCTACATGGCACTTTACAACTAGAGTGCATCTACAGTGTAGATGCAGTTTGACAGCACTAACTGCCATGGCTCAATGCTATGGAATTGTGGAATTTGTTATTTGTGTGATACTTCTGAGGTTGTTCTGGTGGGTTCCTTAGGTGGGAGTGATCATGTTCTTCTAGGGGTGATCAATCCCAGTCAGACACATAGTCTAGACTACAAGAAAGCTGATTTCAGTAAAGTTAAGAAAAAATTGAATGTGAACTCATGGTCAGACACACTAAAAGAGAAAATAGTTCATAATGGGTAAGAGTTTATGAAAAGTGAGATATTGGAGATACAATGTCAAGTTCCAATGAAAAGGAAAAAGAGAAGTTGTCTGAAGACACCAGAATGGATGTCTAAGGAACTTTAATCTGAGCTACGATTTAAAAGGGACATTTATAAGAAAACAACAGTAAGAGCTGTTCAACAGTGTAATATGCTGCCTTAATGGAGTCTCCTTCTCTAGAGGTTATTAAAAAGAGGTTGGGTGGTCATCTGTTGGGACTTCTTTGATTATGTATTCCTGCACACCAAAGGGTTGGACTGGATGGCCCCTTTGGTTTCTTAAAACTCTGATTCTATGAGACACCTGCATTCATTGGCAGATAAGGCTAAATACCTTGTAAAACCAGAACTCCAGTGAACCCATAGCATTGAGCCATGGAAATTAAAGTGACGTCAAACTGCATTAATTCTACAGTGTAGATGCACCTCTGCTTCACAGTACCAATTTTTGTTTAGCATATCAGTTATTTTGAGGTGCTTCTTCACCCCAAGTGTAATTGGTTGTCAAAGAGGATTTGAGATGGTAAGTTTGGTTTCAGATTTGCCATTGCTGCTGGGTAGCAGTTGAATCAGCTATACTAGAATGAGATGAACTTTGCTGTGAATATTTGGTTCTGCTCTAGTTTTATTTTGAGCTCTGAAGTCTGGGGATTTTCTGTTAACGGTTTGAAGTTTGTACATAGATGGATGCATTTCTCTCTTTCCCTCAGGACCATATTAGAATTTTAATCTCCTAAAGCAGAACCTCCAGAGCATGAACTATCATCATTAGCACAATGAATGTACTTTTAAGGAAGAACTGATTTACATGTTAATACAAGGTGTGTTAGAGAAGTGGCAAAAAACTGCCATCCTATTACAATTTACTTGCCTATGGGTAGAGGTCTAAATGCCCTGGATGAATAAATGCCTCTATGATATTTGCAAATCATTATTCCAATTTGGAGACTACCTATATTTACCTATACTAGCAGTGACAGGCACTGTTAGTAAAGGAAAGATATGCTTAAAGCATACGCACAACAAAAATTGCCATATTTGGCTTATAAAATAAATCAACCTCTTGCACCAGACAAAAGTGAGTTGAGGCTGCACTCTGGGGAGGGTAAAAGAAAATGCCTATGGGTGTGAAGATGATAGTTACATATATCCCTAATGTGGCTAATCTCAGACTAAAGAAACAGAAAATAGAAAACATCCTATACATTTAGCGGAGTGAAGTGGAGACATATCTCAATGTTTTTTGTTAGTTAAAAAAGAGCATTGCATGTTTCAAAATGTGTCAAGCTTCTTAAATAAAATTACCATGTTAAAGTGTCTTAAAATAAGTTTTATTTCTCCCCAGTTTCTTCTGTAATCTTGCATGGGCAAATCTTCCAGAGAAAGGGAGGGAGCAAGTGATGTAGTGGGTATAGTAACTGCTTAGTAATGTAAGGACCTCATCACAAAGGCCCTCATTAGAAAGGCTTCGCCTGGCTTCACCGAGAAAAGAGACAAGCAGCAGGACAAATCTGTTGCCCTGTGTGCAGCTCCCTTTTGGCAATGTTTCCTGCATCACACATGGGGACCATCGCCCTTCTGCAGAAGATCCGTGCCGGCTCCATTGGAGACAGCACAACACAAGAAGCCTTCCGTGTTGTAGGGGGAAGCATCCAATTATGCTTCCAACTGAGCCGGGCTGTGGCGCAGCTGGCTAGTAACCAGCTGCTATAAATCACTACTGACCGAGAGGTCATGAGTTCGAAGCCCGGGTCAGGTTAAGCCTCCGACCATTTTTTTAAAAAAATAGCCCCGGCTTGCTGTTGACCTAGCAGCCCCAAAAGACAGTTGCATCTGTCAAGTAGGGAAAATTTAGGTACGCTTTATGCGGGAGGCTAATTTAACTAATCTACAACACCATAAAACTGCTCACGAGGAAAAGAATGAGGAAGAACAGCCACCTATGGACGGTGAAGCAACAGCTCCCCCTGTGGTCGGAATCGTGAAGCTGGAAAGATGTTAAAATGCCTCTGTGTCTGTCTAAAACTGAATGTTGTCTGTCTGTTGGCATTGAATGTTTGCCATATATGTGTTCATTGTAATCCGCCCTGAGTCCCCTTCAGGGTGAGAAGGGCGGAATATAAATACTGTAAAATAAATAAAATAAAATAAAATTATAACGTAGCATGGTTTGTTTGTTTATTTATTTGTTTGTTTTCATTATCACTAGCAGACCAGCATCATGTCATACTTCCAGAGAGCTCTTATCCCCTTTCTATCCATGGATTTAATTCTTCATCAATTTTCTATTCAAAGGAGCAACACTTAATTTTAGTAATTTTCTTCCTACCGAGAAATGTCTTTGGAAATTGCAATATTATTTTTTTTCTACAGAAAAGGTTGTTTCCTTTGCCTAAAATGCTGTGAGAATGTTTGGCACAAAATAACAACAAAGTTCCAAATTATGAAAATTCTTGTAACTCCAGGATTTCTTCTTATCAGGGTTTCCTGACTCTCAAAAATGTGATTTCTCATTATTTTTAAATATTTTAAAATATTACTTCAATTCCAAGTCCTATCTTGGGAATAATGGGACAAGTCTGACCATTCCAGCCTCTGAATAAAGGAAAAGTGTTGTAATGTTTTGGAATGCCTTCATTTATTTTTCTTTGTAAATTATTTTCATTTTGTTTGAGTCTCTTCTCCTTTTGAAGTTTACTTTTGACCATAGTCAGAGTGGAGGTGAAATTGGAAGCAATTATTTTTGTCTACAAAGGAATTGAAAGGCTCCTTTAAAAAATGTAACCAGAAGTGTGGGGAGAAGAGCTGATGCCAGAAACCACAGTAACCTTACACTAATGTAATGATTTATTACACAAGAATGAGGACTTTGGGAGATGGAGTAGAGAGGAATGGTCATTTCGCCATATCCAATGATGACGCCAGCTAACAGGATCATAACTTGAATAGGTTATGGCAGCAGTGAAATGGGCGAAGTATGGTGCGATTTTATGAAATATTCCAATCCTCCTATGAATATCCTTCATTTAAACCAAAGAAAGTGCTTTGGAGAACTTGTCATTCATTTCTTCTAGTGTAAATGAACAGAAAAAAATACATCTGTGCAAAAGCACATTGTGTGGAAGATTTGATTTTGCTCAGGAGTAGGAAAAACAGTACAGATGGAAGCACACAAAAAGATCTTTCCCTCCTTCTTTTGCTATTTTATGGTCCAGATGTCACAGCTAATATATACTAATGCAATGCTTGGTGATGTATTGGACCATACTTTGTACATTTTTGCTAGAGTGCACTGGGTATCCTATTTAATGGAATGGTTTTCTATTGCTGCTTCAGTGCCATTCTCTTTAATAGGCTAGGAACTTTGATTCCATTAGCATGTTTAGCGTGCTCCTTCTGCTGAAGTTTTCAGGTTCACTTTCATGATGCAAGGAGATGGAAATTAGCAAGAGCAGTTCCTGGGTGACCTAATTTTGACTCAAGAGAATTGCAATGGCCCACACATGCACAGAGACAAAAAGTTGTAGATCTGATTGACTCATTGTGTCAGGGAGGCAAAGTATTATAAATGAAAGAATTATTAAGAGATTCAGCCTCTTGGGATCGATTCACCTTCACTGCTAGGCGACCGCAGGAGAGTGAGGCATTTGCATTTGAAACAGTGTTGATTCTTTTTCTATCCTTCATCAAAATCACAATCTTCTTTTTATGCAACTTACGAGTATATGGAAAGTGAAAATGGAACGTGGATGCCTAGGCATGGTGAGTCAGGAAAGGATGCTATTGTACAGTTACTGTTGTTGCTGCTATTCAGATACAGCCCAAGGTTAAGGACAAGATGTCATCTCCCATATTCCACATATAAAAGGAAACTAGAAGCTGTACCTTGCTCCTGTATAGCATTCTGCACTATACTCAAAGGTTGCAGTCTAGCTTTGCTGCTATGGTATATGTGCCAGTGGGGTTGTGAATCCTTTCTGGGAATTTGTCTGAACTTTAAAGGAACTATCCAATGGCAAACTTCCTTTGAATAAATCTTGCTGATTTAAGTTAGAGTTGGCTTACAGATGCAGAACAATGCATCTGTGTTGCTGAACCTTATCTAAAAATACTTTCACACTTTGGATCATTCTTCAAAGTTCAAACTAAATCCCAGAGTGAATTCAACACCTCTCAAACATGAAAGGCAACAGGCACCACTGATATCACTAGAAATGAGTAAACAGAAAAAGAAATCAAACATCCAAAGTGTTCTGGTTTTCAGTTGTATAGAGAAACTACGACAGCAAAGCTAATACTTGCCTTATTTATTTATTTTTGTAAAAGCTTTTGCAAAATTAAATAACAGCTTTTGCTCTTATTTTTGTAAAGACTGGTCCATCTATCTATGAGAAACTGACTCTTTCTCTTCACACTTTAGATGAAGATCAGTTGTATGTCCTTTTTGTTTTGAATATGAGAAAATTTCTTATCTTTGCTCAGGGATGTTGTAACACTCAGTGGTTAGTAACTACCAGTAACCAAGAGATATGTGCAAAACTTGGACAAAGTGAGAGCTTCTACTTAGTCAAGGATGGGCCTCCTGTTGCCCCAACCACTGTGAGAATGGCACATTAAGTAGCAGAAGATGGCTCTCATGTTGTTGGGCAAAGAATCCATTCTGGTTTTAATCTGAACTTTAAAGGATCTCTTCAAGGTATCCCTCCAAGTATCTTCAGCATGTTGGATACCTTCTTTATACTTTAGATTCCAGAGTAGATGTATTGCCCAATGACTTGGAAACCTATAGAAGGATTGTGCAATTCGGCTGAACCATGATCTGTTTTTGGTATCCAAATTTCAGTGGGTACCTGAATCAGTTTTTGGGAGCCTCTCAAAATCGGCTAGTGGAAAACCCCCTTTCTGAGATCCTTTCCCTTCAGTTTTTCAAGGAGACTTAGGTTTAAGGCAAGAACTTAAGAACACACATTTTCTGGGATCCTTTTCCTTCTAGCAGCTGTCTCCCTCCCCACACCCCGCATGTATTTGGAGGAAACTGAAAGCAGCCATTTTCCAGAAGCCACTATTCTTTTGTGGCAAAAAAAAAAAGCTGTGGAGACCTTCTCATTATGGGCGTCATTGCCATTACTGGAACAATCACTATCACATTTCTCTCCATGGATTGTCTCATTTGGCATGGCCTCACTAATTCCATCTTCCTATCCAATGCATTGACACTCTTCAGTTTTCAACGTATTTTTCCATAATTGAACTATAGTGGCAAAATGATAATATTTGTTTTAAAAAAAAAGGAAAGAAGGAAGGAAGGAAGAAAAGGAAATGAATGTAAAAGAAAAGACAAATGTCATGAAATAATCCTCATCCTGCTTGGAAATAGCAAGAGGGAAAGGGGGAGAAAAAAAAATCATACTCATTTGTGCCACACGATTTCTGGAACATCAAAACTGCATTGGAGAGGACCCATCACATCAGAGGCAGCATTGAAACAGCAGAGATATTGGAAGCCATTTCAGGAATTTCCCTATCAGTGAAAAGAGAAACTCTACTAACAATTGTAATGCAAAGTAGTCATAGGAGAAACACTGCATCATGTGATAAGTAGCAGCCAGACACAATATTGTCTTTTTGTAATTATGATTTGCCAGCTTTGTCTGATAAAGCAATTTGTTAACATCAACAAGGCTGGATCTACACTGTATCTCAATGCTATAGAATTATGCGAGTTGTATTTTTGAAATGTTTTAAGTCTTCTCTGCCAAAGACGGCTGGTGCCTCACCAAACTGTAAATCCTGAGATTCCCATTGCATGAAGCCATGACAGTTAAAGTGCTGTCAAACTGCATTAATTAGCTGTTAGAGAATTCTGCCAATGTGTTTCTAAAGTTTAATGTTATCACTTAGAATTATAGTATTAAAGCTACCTACATGTGGCCAAGCCAATTTTGAAGGAGTTTCCAAAAATATCGAATCTATATGTTATTGCTCCAGCTTCTTCACAATTTGTCTCCCATTGCTGAACTGTGAAATATTTTTCAAATTGCTCAATAATACTCTAAAATCATTTCTATATATGTTGAATGTTTCTTATTGTGATCCTAATTCTCAGGCATCCAAGTTTTACATTATTTTAGTGATAGACATATTAGAATAAGAAAAATGATGAAATGCCACTAACAAACAGTGCCAACCATATTTGCCACATACAGGCATTTTCTCCTCTCACCTCTGCTACCCGTTACCTCTTTTTTTACAGCTCCTTATTAGTTTTTTATGTTATAGAGAAATTCTAGTGAAGTACTCAGGGAAATAAAAAGTATATTGTTTGTGAGAGGGGAAAGTCCAACTTCTTACAAATGCCCTCTTGTCCTTATATGTGGGAAAGAAGCTAGATTGCTCTTGCATGTTGCCCAAGGCAGCCGCCTTGTTCTGCTTGAGTCAAAAGACTCAAATGTACAATAGCTTCTTTTCTTCCATTCTGATCTGACACACTTGTGTAACAGCCTTCTGGGGAGGAAGCAGTTCATTAAGTCAAGGACAGCATGAGTCAATGGTTTTAGGGAATTCAATGATAAGCTGATCTGTCCTTATATGAGAGATTTGCTTTGACACATCCCTCACATAGGATTGTATTGCTGAAGAAGGTTCTATATAGAATGAGAAGAGTGTACACTAAATGTGGGTCATCATGTTCTACTTGTGCAATCATAGTGAAGTAGTGGCAGGGCCTTTATTACAATGGGAGTTTGTAAAATAAAGGTGAGAAATGCTCCTTGCATTATCCTTTAGAATACATCGGCACATAATAAGCTGTTCCATTTTTCTGGTCATCAGCTTGGTGACTGACAAAAAAAATCAAATAAAAGATATCTGGGATAATATCAACTCTCAATTTGTTATACGTCTGTGGGCTAATTGGCTTGCAAAAATAAGGCCAGAAATAAGAGAGCACCATTGTTCAGAACTGATTCGCATATAGAAATTAGAGATGTGCACAAAAAAATTCCTTTGTTTCCTTCGTGCTATGGTTTTGTTTTGACCATTTTTCTACACAAAACAAATAGAGACATTTTCATAGGAAACGGGGAAACAACACAAAAATGAAAGCTGCAGACATTGTGCTTGCTTTTGTTTTCTTTTCCTACTGACAGAGGGCTACTGCTTTCCCACTACAGCTGATGTGTACCAATGGGTCTTAATAATATGCATTGCCTGTCTTATCGGGCAAGGGCCATTGCGGCTCATCATGGCGCTGCAGGGGGCTTCTTCTTCCCAGAAGTCCCCTGTGTGGTGGGAAAGTCTTCCGCCACCTGGCCTCCTGGCCAATTGGTGGCAGGCCAGCCCAGGCAGCCCTGTTTAAGGCCGCCCGGAGGGCCAGAGCAGGCATCAGGCCTGTTGGGATAGCAGGGGTAGCAGACCAAGTGGTTGCAGACCAAGCAACAGCAGCTCTGGCATGGTATTTCTGTGGCTCTGGGAGGGTGCTTTGGCCTTCCCGGGCTTTGCTCAGGCCTTTTTTCTGTTTTCTTTCTTTAGGCCGCTTTAGGGCCTACCCCCTCCTCCCAGCAATGGCAGGAGGGTTGCTCGGGCCTTCTGGAGCCTTGCTCAGGCCTTTTTCCTTTTTCTTTCTTTAGGATGCAACAGTGGCCCTCCCGTTGTTGCCAGGAGGAGGAGGGGTAGGCCCCAAAGCAGCCTAAAAAGAGAAAAAGGAAAAAAAGGTCTGAGCAAGGCCCCGAAAGGCCAAAGCACCCTCCTGGAGCCACAGAAATACCTTTTCTGTTAGCAGGTTTCCTACCACCCCCAGCCCTTGCTAGGGCACTTCCTGCCTACCGGCTACATAGGAAGAGTTGCTTTGGCCTTACGGGGCCTTTAAAATAAATAAATAAATGAATGAATATAACTAACTAAATAAATAAATAAGCCTTGCTTTTCTCTTGAGGCCTATTCAGGGCCTCTGGCCCAAGCCTCCGTCCTCTCCTGGCAAGAGGGCTACACCCAGCCATTGTTAGGGTTCTTGCCCCTGAGGCCTGCTTTGGCGGCCTCTGGCTTGGGGCCTCGCTTCCCCAGGCCTTCTATTGCCCTGCTTTCCCTTGGCTTAGGCCGAAATGCCCTCCATATGTGGTGATTTTCAACCCCTTAGCCCAAAAACTGAGCAGGGAGGGGGGAGGTGAGCCTCAGAAGCCCTCCCATTGCAGCCAAATACGTAAATGAGATGACACGAATGAAAATACACAAAATGAACAGCAATTCCACACAAATGCAAAACACTAATAGAAATACTTTGAAGTAGGAGGTATTCATAAATATGTAGATAATACAGTGGTGTAGTGGTTCATGCTCTGGATCAAACTCCAAGAGACCAGGATATGAATTCCCATTTGACTAGAGAAACTCACTGCTTAAAATCGCACTCTCTCAGTGTGAATAAATTTTGCTGAAAGGTTAAGTTTAGGATTGCCGTAAGTCAGAAATGACTTGAAGGCTTACAATAGTATATAATAAATTGTAAATACATAATTCCTGATGCACATCCATGATATTCTTTGAAAGAACTGTACCATAGGCCTTCTTGCATGTTTGAATTTATTCCAAACAGACACAGATAGGCTTACATTCAGTTTAGTATTTGTGATTTATTAAATCATAGTATTTCTGTATACAGAAGACTCTTTCTTGCGAAACCCCTAGGCCTGCTTTATCCATGTAATTGTTATACCAAACAGTTATTTCCCCTCCATCCCCAAACTCTGATAAACACTGACTATTACAATTTGAAATGTGACAGATGCTGAGAGAAAGGGATGATATTCTGTCAATTTAAAATTTATTCAGAGATCCACAAAATTCAGGTGGTATTTTCTGGGAGAAAGGAAAACTCAGCTGCTCAGTTTTCTGGTGATATTCTGTCACTTCTCATCTATTCAATTTGTTTTGAGTCTGTCTACAGTAATTGGCACAGTTTTCTGTGATGTCTGTAAACATCTACAGAATCCTAGTTAAAGAAAAGGATGTTAGAATAGCACAGATGAATTAAAAATTCTAGTTCTCTTTCTTCTAAATCCCAAATGACATATTATGTGGAAAATGTGGTGACATATTGCCGGGAGTTCTTCTCTGCAACTTTGAGCTAACATTAACAGTAGGACTGTACAATGGATAAAAAAAGTTTCAAAAATAATTTAAAAAATAAGAGGAACCGGCATTTCATTTCTAAAGTGTTTCTAAAGTATTGTTAGTAAAATTTAGTTATTATTACAATAGTAATGAAATTTCATTATTATTTTGTTAAAGTAATTATGTGTGGTGGGGTTTTTGGGGCCCCTTTCTCCTTCATTTTTAGAGGTGAAAGTTGCTACAATGGTAGAACACATTTAAGACTGCCCCCCCCCCAATTCAGAATGTTTCAGTCATCTTGTGATGACTCATGGGCCTTGTAGTCCTGTTCCTAGAACTATTGTGACAGACGAAGAGGAAAACATGGGATTTTTGCCGGTTCTGCCAGAGCCGGAGTCTCCTCAGTCTCCTCACCTGCAGGATGTTGATGTTTGTCCTCAAGAATTCAGCCAAACAGGCCTTGGGCAGAACTCCCCCCCCCCCCGTTTCCCAGAAAAGAATCTTACTCCCGTGAACGGGGAAATAGAGAGGCTAATCGGAGGAGTTTACGCATTGCTGCCAGAAATCAAGCTGATTAGGCTTGCTTCCCTTGGGAAATTCTAAGGAGTCATGCATCTGGACAGAGTTGGGTTTCGCTTCTCGTTCTCTAGGGAAAGAGTTCTGTTGGCGGGAAAACGAGACCCAATATAGGTGCCTAGCGCCAGGGATACTTTGCGGAGTCAATTGTTCAGCTTGAGGAGAGAGATCGTGTGTGGACTTCGTAACCCCAGTTCCTTGTTTCCCGGATTAAGTTTCCAGCCTTGCCTTGTTTCACGGACTTCCTTGGACTCTGTTCATGTTTCATGTTTGCCTCGTTTCAAGTCTTTGATCTAGCCAAGAATCAAGTCTATTTTCCAGCCTTGTTGTCAAGCTTCATTGGACTTTAAAGACTCTGTCATTCCCCACACTATTGCTTGGCAAAGTGTGTGTTTCAGTCAAGTGGATTATAACTTTGAACTCTAATATCTTATATTGGACAATACATTTCTGGACTATATTTGACCTCATCTGAAAGGTCTGCTTCTGAACTATATTCTTCACTTGTTTTTATTGACTTTATATATTTCTTTAATAAAGATATTAGATAGATTCTGGCCTCTGTGTAAGGTTATTGGTGCTCTGCAGCCTGGGTCCTGACACATCTATTGTTTTTTTTAGCACATCACCTGATTTTGGGGGATTTTAAAAATATTTTCTCAAGAAAAATCATTTTTAGCTGCTATGGCTGGCTGGAGTGGGTTGAGGCGGGGTGGTGTGGTGTGGGGTTGTGAGCACACTTGAAGGACATAACACATTTATCACTGCAATTAAGCCCATCAAGTTTCAGATGGTTTGTCAAACTAAATTAGGCTCTGAACAGGATCCAGCTCCTGCTCTTGCCCCCTCCTCCACCCCCTCCTACTCCGGTGGGGCATGCTTTAGTCCATCCTGAGGCCAGGAGCAGGAAAAGCAACAGGACAGTGTTGCAGCCCAGCTGCCTGTTTGATCCTTTTTCACCCACACAAATCAACAATAATGAGTTTATTAAGAAAATGGTATATAAAAAGTAACAGCTTCAAAATAGTGCAAGCAATTATCTAAAAGTCAGTTAAAATAAGCAAAGTTAGCATGGAAGTAAGTACCATCAAAGGCAAGACTGTAAAAACAGTATCAAAGTACAACCATAAACTATAATCCCAAAGGCTTGAAAACTGGAAACAAGATTTGTAGTCCAAACAGAAGACATGCAATTTAAGCAGGAAAACAAGATCCAAAAACTAATGACCAGAATTCCTGACTTGGAGTTTCCAAGACAGGTGACTTGATACATGAAATGCTGATCTCCACATTGAACAAAGCCTCACATCCCTCCCTCTTTCCTAAACATAATTCATTCCCATACCTGGGCTCCCTTTGTATATCTTTCTGTCTCTGAGAACAACTAAGCTGTCTCTGTTTCATACCCTCCCATCTGAGCCATAAACATTGGGTTATTGGTAGCCCTCCGTTCTCATCCACATTCATTCCCTGGGATATGCAGGGGTAGGGGTAATATTAGCCCTGACCAAATCACTTCCACCCAGAGATCTGTAGGTTCTGAACTGAAAACCACATCAATGGTATGATTTGCTGAGTGTGTAGGTCTGGAAACATATTACAACAGCCCCATGTTTGTCATGAATACTATGTACCCCTGAGTTGCACCTGACAAACTGGTCTTCAATGGTACGTTGAAGTCACCCAGAAGCAAAAATCAAGGAAACTCC
This sequence comes from Anolis carolinensis, assembly GCF_035594765.1. Taxonomy (NCBI): domain Eukaryota; kingdom Metazoa; phylum Chordata; class Lepidosauria; order Squamata; family Anolidae; genus Anolis; species Anolis carolinensis. The sequence goes on along the minus strand of NC_085842.1, from coordinate 225,372,700 downwards.
AGACTCCAGAACCAATTCTGTGATCCTAGCCAGAAAGTCTGATAGGCAGTTGGGTGGATGTTACATGAACATAATCCCCAGTCTATTCCTGGTTTACTGTGCCAAATAGTGCTGTGAGTACTGGTTGAAGTGAAATCAGTGCTGGTAGTGCTTTTGGTCAAACATATTGTTTGTTGTCTGAATGTCTTCATGCTGAGTGGGACTGATATTTTAGTCCTACCCTACACTATAATACTTTTAAAAGTATTTTTAAATACTATAAAAACATTTATTATCGAGATAGCAACTTGAATATTTTGTTTCTTTAGCTTTTGCTAGCTGGAAAAGAGTCTACAAAGATATTAATCCAACTATTTCCTTCTCTTTTTATAATTAGGAAGTTCAGAATCTTCTACCTTGTTCATACAACAAAATCTTCTACATTTCTCACACAAATCCACTTGCTAAAGGCATTTTTGCATGCTATTAACCTTTGGAATTGCCATAAAATGGCTGATGGCTAATGGGACATGACAGACAAACATCTGACTGTGTCACTATAGGCAGATTCACACGGACCCTTGAGGTCCTGGAAGAGACATTCACTATAGCCACATGCTTTACAAATATCCAACTTCATTCTTCACTATTTATGGCTATGTCAGAGTCTGGCCACATAAAAGGAGGGTTTACATGGGAAAGGAGACAGGAAATATGATGGAATTTCACCTCTGAATATCAGTCTATGTGATCTCTGTGAAGTCAGTTGTCCTTTCCTTTAACCAAAAATATACTACCTTAGAGGCATGTTGTGTACATTTGATTAGGAAGAAAATATACACTTCAGAAAAACCATAAAGGACACATGGACATAGATTTGGTGAGGCATATGCAACTCTTGCACCCTTAATTCAGTTGGATATAACACACCCACAAGCAATTCTTATTTGGTTATTGCTGAGACTAAACTACAACTGTTACTATGAAATTACTCTTTGGCACTGTATCCAATGCATAAAATCATTTCTTTGTGTAATGCAAGGTTATTTTTAGCCTGTCTCCGCCTCAAGGTCTCAAGGCAAGTGACAATCATTTATAAAGCAAAGCTAGGCATCAACTATAGATGGAAGTATACCCACTCACAGATTTTTTTAAACACTCTGTAATGGCTTGACCCCAGCAATTCAAATGCAGTTCAGACAGGATGTTTCGCTTCACCAACACTAACTACTTGTAGAAGTTAGTGAGGCTTTTAAAGATTACCTGTATGTAAATGCATTTTATGTCCTGTTGACTAGGGATAGACAAGAACTTCATTTTTTGTCAGACATGTCTTCATACCTAAGATGAAAAGAGCTTGCGATGTCCATTTATAAGACACATTCATTCACAAACACATTTATAAGCACAGCTTATACTACAAAGCAGAGATGGATAAGCTTGCCAAATTTGACTCCCATCACCAAGTTTCCTTTCAAATTCTGTACCCCTTTATATCAGTGTCAGGTGATGCCCAAATTTAGAAGCACAGTGGTGGCAATGTAAGGGGTGAAATCACTTTCACTTTAGGATAAGCCACACAGCTTATGCTTTGGTTTAAAAGAGAATCATGCTTCTAGAGTGATTTCTAATTGAACTGTTCTACTTTGCAACAATGTGTGTGGATCTCATTTAAAGGCAAACCTAGGTGGGTGTGAATCTCTCTGTGTGTGAGGAGGGGGGCACTGCTGCTGCTACAACACTGTCATATTTGGACCATGTAGTGAAAATGGCATTGGGCATGAAATAGGTGGAGACACATATCACTTAACTGCCTAGCATGCTGTTGGCATATTTCAACTAAAGTGTGAGATGAAAATCGTGAAACAGGATTTGGCTAAATATTCACAACACACTACTGAAAGAAGGCTTTTGGAAGTTGCAGAATGTTTCTTAAAATGTGATGTTTGTTTTGTTGGTGTTTTCCCTGTGGAGTTCTTCCACGCAAAATGGCTATTCCCTCTCCATCATTCATTCTGTCCAATCTTTAAAGAGAGATGAATGCATAATGCATACATGGAATGTTGGGAATGTAAGTACTACAGAAAAAAAATCAAATGAAAAATATAATTAAAAGAATATAAGTAAGTGTTATGGTTGAGCCTTATGGCTCCGATACTGGGAGACGTGGTCGTAAGACTCCTCGGGAGTCAGACTCTCTTGAGGAGCAAGAAAGGAAACGGCTGCGGGACTTATTTGCAGAACCAACAGACGAAGACTCCTTTGAGGGTTTTACCGAGGGAATGGAGGAAGAGATGGTTAGTTCTGAGGAGGATGACATGGAATGGACTCGTGTGAGGGAGGATTTGGGTGTCACCGGCAATGATAGTGTGGGAGGCGACTGGCGGGTTGCAGGATCGGACCCGTGGACGAGCTGGAGAGATGGAACGGGATCCACAGCTGGGGATGCTGTGGGGCGTAGTCAAAGGTGTTTTAGCTCTGATGAGGATGATGATGATGAGGCACCTGGAATTAGGGTAACAGCTGATAGCGATGAGGAGTTGTGAACTGGCATAAAATGGGGTTTAGAATCCAGGGCTAATTGCGTTGGGCAAGGTAATCTGGACGAACGCTTGGGCTCTTGTTGGGAACTTCCTGAAGACGGGTGTGATTCGTTTGCTGAATACGTAAGTTACCAAGGACACTGGGCATAGACGGCGGGAGGAACTGTGTGGGCTTTTCCTGTGCAACTTGTGTTTAATCTTGATAGCTTGGACCTCCGTCGTCTTTTTGACGGACATTAATTGCCTACTCTGGAATGACGCTGGACTGACTGACCGACTACGACCTCGGACTATCCCTTCTGTGGCTATCGGTGGAACTTGTGAACTAAAGACGTCTGTACCTGGCTTTCGACCTCGGACCGGATTGGGACCCTGCTGACCGTTGCTACCCTGATTGATGTGCCTGGATCCGGATTTCGTTCGTTGCACGGAGGAGTAACAACCTTAGTTACTCATTTGTAGCTTTTGAGTAGCAGAGAGGAATCTGCTGCCAGCTATTTATGTTTCATTGAATCTTTGTTTATCAACTTTTGCTTGTTTAAATTGCCAGGCTGAAGTAAGTATTTTTGGTTTAACCCGGATTTAACTCCTGTTTAATCCGGTTTATATTTCGAACCGCTTTTAGTATCAGCGGAGCCCTTTTTGTATCTTTTCACACTGAAGGCAAGTGTTTGCCTAGTCTTTTGTTTCTTACGGGCATTTTTAGTTCTGTAACTTTAATAAACTGTGTTGAACTTTATTTGGTGGCGTTCTGTCTATGACAGTAAGACTATCGGTTTTATCTACACTGCAGAATTAGTGCAGCTTGACATCATTGTATTTGCCATGGTTCAATACTATGGAATCTTGAGAGTTGTAGTCGTGGTTGCTCGATGAACTACAATTCCAAAACTTCATAGCATTGAAATATGGCAGGTAATGTCAGACTGCTTTAATTCTACAGTCTAGATACAACCCAAGTTAGTATTGAATGCCTGAATTGAATTCACAGAAAATGTTTGTGGTGAATGTAAGTAAGAATTACAGTTACATATTAAAATACTGTAAAAAGAGGAAGTACAATTTGAAGGGGGCAATTAATATTTATCCTTTCTCCCCAAATCAGAGATTCAATAGGGCAGGCTAGATGACATGGAGGTCTCCCAGGGCCCTTCACCCAGCCATATAACCCTGAATATCAAGGCAGATAATCCGCAATATCTGCTTTGAACTGGGTTATCTGAGTCCACACTGCCACATAACCAGTTCAAAATAGCTAATGTGGAATTTTACACAACTGTGTGGAAGGAGTTCCAGTTTCAACTGTAGATATTCCCTGGGACTTACACTAAATCCTCTTTCCCACAACTCATCCATTCACAAGTTAAGTATATATTTCTGACTTGCACTCTAACAATGAGTGGGGATCAGCACCCAGCCAGCTCAGTCACCTCACAAAGTACTCAAAACATGGCCTAAGGTGCAAACTCATAAAGTTGCACACACTTTCCCTTATCCTAATTTTAAGACCCATCAAGATGCCCAGACACTCATTGTCTAACATCTGGGAACCCCTAAGACCCACGTCACTAGGAGTAAACCCATCAGCCATGCCAAACCCAATTATCCCTGAACCCAACCCATATTCCTTCCCAACCTCCAGAGGGTGGACAGAAATAGACAGGAGAAAACTTCAAATGCAACCAATGACAGTTTTTTTTAACACATTCTTCCAGACTGCTCAGTCAATCCTCAGCTGACATTCATGAATATTTAAACTTTTAGCCAGGGAGGGATGAGCTCCTTCACTCAATGATGTCACATATCCCAGAAGTTCACCAATCGCCTCTGTTTGTCATATTACCAAATGTATGTATTTTTGTATAATGCCCCTGCTTGTACCTTGAAAGCATGCTGAATTTGAAGACTGTGTCCCCCAGTGTCCATTCTGATGAGACCTGAATGAATCTATTTCCCTGCTTGTTTCATTGGACCAGATTGAGAGCTAAGGCATGCTCAAAGGACCTGACATTTTGACAACAGGATCATACTAGGAATCTCATCACATGGGGAAAATCTCTTAGAACACTTCACCCACACAGCTGGCAAGAAGCCCATCAGATCTGATCCCATGATGCACATCTATTTCCGCTGGTGCTCATGCTAACTGCATTGACAAAGTGTTTAGATAGGAAATCATGGAAACAGTGCAAGTGCATGGTGGAAAGATACGATTTCCGGTGTGTGATGGGTAAGTGGGCGATGCAGAGCATTGGATGACAGGTTTGCCCTGCAGCCCCATGATTTGTCCCACTGTCCCCCACATCAAGGACATCCATGATGTCCTTAGTGGTATAAATGAGTATTCAATATCTTGATGGAAGTCCCATAAAGCTATATTTCCATTCTTCTCAGAAGACTTCCAAACACAGCTTTGCTATTTGAAACATTTCAGAAAAGGGTCTCAGCCTTCCTTATAGGCCAGAAAAAGGCCCTACATTTGAAAGCCATGCTGAATTAAACTGGGAATTTATGTACTAACTTGTGTGACCTTGATGTCTGGCTTGGTGATCTGAAGCCTCTTCTCAGAGAATGTGGAGCTTGACAGAAGCCTGAACCTAGATTGAAAACTAGTGCTCAGACAAAGAGTCAAAGGGAATATTGCATGGAGAGCAATGAGTGCTCATAATGCTATATATGAACTCTATTCTAATTTCTTCTAATTAGCTAACTTCATTTCTGCAACAATTGTATACTTCTGTTTAGCCTGGGGTAGAGAAAATTAAAGTGGGATGTTAAAAATAGACTTTCAAAGGAATCAAAAATTGCTGTAAATGAGGTGAAGTTACTAAGGGTTTAGGTCACTTGTCCCTAGCATGAAAGACAGTGAGCTTCTATTTCACCCGAAGGCAGACTATGACAGACTAAAATAACAGAGAGATGGGAAGCCAAAACTGGAGAAAGTCAAGAGGATTTTTTAAAAAAAGAAGTAAGAACCTCATAGTCTATGAGTAAAATAACAGCAAACAGTGATAACGAGGAATTAGGGATACAAAGATGACAGAGAGATATCATACTTTGAAAACAAGGGACAAATGGCACTGAAATAATCTGCAATACTTCTTAAGCAAAGAAGAACCTGTTGAAATGAATACACATACAGTTGGTCCTCCATGTGCACAAATTCTGCATACAATTATTCAACTATCTACAGTTTGAAAACACTTTGAAAATCCCCCAAAGATAACTTTCATTTGCCATTTTAAATAAGGGATTTTATTTTCGATATGGTTTTATCCGCGAGGGTCCTGGAATCAAACCCCAGAATCTTTATGGATAACAAGAGGATCATTCTGTCTGTTTTATCTATCTATCTAATTAAATGTGTGTGGTACACACATTTAAATGGCTGAGAAGGTGTACTAGAAAAGTATGAAATCTCGTGAGTATGTTGTTGTTGTTGTTGTTGTTGTTGCTGCTGCTGCTGTTGTTGTTTTGTATGCATTCAAGCAGTGGACCAGGCCATTCCCTATCCTACAAAAATCTGCAAAAATGAGATTGCTTTAGTAATTTCCATCTTTGTCAAGCAAGAGACCTTTTAGTCTATATTCTAGGTATAAAAAGCCATGGAGGCCATAGGGAGTGATGGCAAGGAATGACGTCATGTCACACATGACCACTGTAGAATTAATGCAGTTTGACACTACTTTAACTGCTCAACTGTATGAAATCTTGGGACTTGTACTTTGGTGAGGCAGCAGCACTCTTTTCGAACATTTCCCACCAGTGAGGGAATTGAGACAATTGTCAGAGTTGCTCCTGCAGAATTCTGGGAAATGTAGTTCAGTGTTGGACCATTGTAATTCTCAGCTAGAGAGGTTCTTGGCTTTCCTTAACTACATTCCCCAGAATTCTGCAGGAGCAACTCCGACAATAGCTTCTGTTCTATAACTCTGGTGGGAAAACATCCTACAAGTATAAAGACATTGTAAATATACAGTGTCCACAATCCAATAGTACTAAGCAATGATAGTTAAAGTGGTATCAAATGCATTAATTTTACAGTGTAGATGCACCCAACAGAATGTCCTACTAGGTAGCCCTAACTGCAGTAGATCCACGAAATAAAGCATTGAAAGAGTCAACATATTAGCAATTCATATAATAACTTTATTCTTGTATCCCGCCCCATCTCCCCAGGTAGTTTGTCTGCTCTAGTCAAAACGAACAATAGGTTCTAAAGGAACTTCTACATGAACACTATATTGCAGCCTGGAACCAGCTTGGTTGGATAATACTATATTCTTCCAGCACCGCAGTCAGTCTCCCTGCCTTTCACTCTTTCTCCCTCTGTCATTGATTTAAATTAAATTATGAATCTCCTGAGACCAAAGGTGTTTAGGTAGTTTAGGTACATTCTGGCTATTGCCCCTTTCTTTTGACAAGCACCTCAAAATGCATCAGAAATTATTTAAAAAATGAAAACAGACTAAATTCATTTCTTACTAGAAAGCAAGGAGGGAAGCAATACTGAGAACATGCTCCGAGGTCCAACGATCCTTTCATGTTAAGCTTCCTTGCACAGTAATTATACTTTGGATGGTTTCTAGTTTAATATACATTCTATATAACTAAAATCTTATCATTGACCTGACCTGGTGGTTTAAGTAGTTTGGAAATTAAAATGAACAGATCAAGGTCAATGTCAGCTTTAGTTCCCAAGGTAACCTTTTGCCTCTGCTTTTTCATTTTGGCTGCCTACCATGTTTCTATTTGATCACTAGAAATTAAAAAAAGTTAAAGACATATTAAAAGTATTCATAAACTTTTTTCTTCAGTCTTTCTCTTTTTGTATGATTTCCCCAAAATGGATTGGATTCAATTTACCCTTAAAGTCAAATAGCAGTCTTAGAGTCATGTTGCAGTGTGCCTTCAAGTCATTTCTGACTTATAGCGCCTCTAAGATGAAGCTATCACAAGATTTTCTTGGCAAGATTTGTTCAGAAGGGTTTACCATTACATTTCTCTGAGGCTGAGAAAGTATGACTCAATCAAGATCACCCAGTGGGTTTCCATGGCTGAGTAAGTATTTGAATCCTTATCCCCCAGAATTTTCACCCAGCTTTCAAACCACTACCCAACACTGATTCTCCTTAGAGTCATATGCCAATCTAATTTGTATACCAATCTTAACAATATATTTCAAAAACAAAATGTAATGGCTAAAAAAGAAGAAGAAAAGCATAGTCTAATAGCTATTTTAATAGGTTTGGAATCAAAAGACCACCACTCCATCAAACCTGGGGTATAGTTAGTCATATGTGTATGGAAGGGATATCATCTCTATTCTAGAAAGGACTATCACTGCTGCTGCTGTAGAAATTACTATTGTTTTAGTTTATAATCCACTGTATTCATTTCTTTTAATCCCAAAGATACAAGCAATTATAGCTAAATGAAGCAAACATTTCAATCTGAAAAGACTGTTGATCACACAACTGAAATAACAAATGGTCAGGGCATCCTGAGAGTTATATTGTTGAAGGCTTTCATAGCCAGAATCACTGGGTTACTATGAGTTTTTTGAGCTGTGTGGCGATGTTCCAACAGCATTCTCTCCTAGTGTTTCTCCTGCATCTTCAGAGGTTCAGCCACAGGTGCAGGTGTAACGTTAGGAAAGAATTCTACTGGATTTCAAGGGGAGTGTAATGCTATACAGGCTAAATCTCTATTCCCTGATCTGCCTTCCAACTGACCAGGAGTACTTCTGTATGATTTAGGTTTCAATTTGTTTGCCCTCATCCAATCCATTGCTGATGACAGACACTAGTTTAGGAACAATGCAGTCTCCTTGTCTTTGCGATGAAAAAGTAGGGGTGCTTTAGGGGTGCTTAGTCAGTACTTCAGATCAGAAATGGTTCAAAAAAAAAAAGAAGTCTTCCTATTTTTCCTTCTTTCCTATTCACTCAGTATTGTCACTCTGCAGCCACAGTGCTGCAGCAGCTGTTGGATATTTAGAATTCCACTTGAAGTCTCCCCAGTTTTGAACAACAGATCCAGCCATCATCGGGGGATAAATCAGCTGCCAGCAGATGTGGATTGCTATTTGAGTGTAAGGCCTGGACAGCTTAATTGGGGGAAGAGATGTTAAAAGTCAAATTGACAGTCATGTAACACTTTTTGATTGAACTCCCAGTGCTGTAATTCCCGTCTCAGATGAACACAGGGTTGCACTCTTCATTAGGAGGGAGCAAATTCAGGTTCTGATGTTTTTCTTCTATTTTTGGTATCTGGAAATAAATCAAGCATGGAGGGCAGACAATCTGCAAATGACTAAAAGACAACACTTTTTTCTATAGCAGTAATGGAACAGTATTCATACAGGCACACAATAAACTCCAGAGAGGAGCAAGTAAAGGGTTCAGGCTTATGTGCCTCCTCATCATAACCATTCCCCAGAGAAGGCAGTTTAATTACATACTAGGAATCAGTGACAAAACTAGTTCCTTGTGATGGTTCATTTTCTCAATAATTATGTAAAATTGCATTACCTTATTCATTTAACAAATAACAAATAAAGTAATTACCTTCAGAATTAGAATACTGCCAATCACTGGTCAATGGTACAAGACACTCTCCTGCCTCCTATCTCTCCATCATTTGCCTCAAACTTAGAAATATGGATCTTTGCTTTTTTTTTGTTCTTATATATAATAATGAAAAATATCTAATTTTATTGAATAATATTTGTCGTGCCCCATGAAGATCCTCACAGTTTACCCCCAGTTAAGCCCTTTTTAGTTAGAGGGATTAATATTTTATGTACAGTTTCTGGGGGGTCAGTCTAGACCGTCTCTTTGCATTTGAAGCCTCTGTCTCCCTGCCCCTTTAAGAATCCTCTCGTGGTGGAGCCTCTGGCGAGGCACTTCTGGTTCTTGGAAGAAGCAGCCTTTTCGTGACTGGAAGGTGAAGAGAGAGAGGAAGGCCAAAAGGTCTACAAAATAGCACATCGAGTTGGTGCTGTATTGTGATGACCCATGGGCCTTGTAGTCCTGCTCAGGACATTGTAATTCCTGATGAAGATGAAAACTTGGGTTTTTTACCTTCCCAGTCTGAACTGGATTCTTCTCAGCCAGATCTTTCCCAGGCAGATCTGGGAACCTTGCACCTGCAAGAAAGTTGTCTCCCAGAAGTATGTCAAACAAGCCCAGAGCCTACTTCTCCCGTGTTCTTGCGCCGGGAGTTTTGTAAACAACAGAGAAGTTTGGAATCAGCTTCGCGCAGGAGTGCGAGGATTGCAGCTAAGAATGTGGCCAATTAAGACTGCTTCTCGTGAGAATCTTTGGGGAGTCTCACATCTGGTCTCAGAGTTTAGCTTTCGGTTCTGATTCCCAGAGAACTGCTTCGGCGGGAAAGTTAGACTCTATTTAGGTGTTTTACCCGCGTAGTAACTTCGCGGAGTCAATTCGTCAGCCTACGGAGCGAGTTGTGTCTGGACAGCGCGCTCCGATTCAAGCCTCGCTCCTGCTCAAGCCTTGCCTTGCTATCCAGCCTTCGCCTTGCTTCCCAGCCTTGTTTATCTACGGACTTTGCCTTGTTTCCCAGGATCAATCCTTGCCTTGTTCCACGGATTTTATCAAGTTATTCCACGGACCTTGTTCTTGTTCTTAGTTACCTTGTTCCACGTTCAAGCCTTGTTTCAAGTATCAAGTTATTTCCTAGCCTCGCTCAAGTTTCATGGACTAAAGGACCTTGTCATCTCCCCTCACTTTGCTTGGCAAAGTGAGTGTTTCGGTTATTGGATTACAACTTTGGACCTTAATATTTCTTATTGGACATTGCTTTTTTGGACTAATTCTGACCTTTCCTGAAAGGTCTAATTCTGGACTATTTTCTACACTTGTTTTTATTAACTTTATATATTCCTTCAATAAAGATATTAGATAGATTCTGGCCTCTGTGTATGGTTATTGGTGCTCTGCAGCCTGGGTCTTGACAGTTTGACTCCGCCACCCTAAGCACCAATTAACCTCGGCCAGAATGTCTACCGGAGTCGTACCTGGGCCGAGCGGCCAGCCGATTACCTACACCATCGACAAGGATGACTTGGACCGAATCCGTGATAAGCTCAATGCACAGGATGGAGAAATAAGGGGTTTGAAGGAACGCGGAATTCGTCTTCCGGCCATGGCGTTGCCAACCAAGTTTACTGGAGAAGCTTCTAAGGTTCATGTCTTCCGTCGCCAATGTCAAGCTTATCTAGAGGCCCGTGCTGCCGAGTTTCCCCAAGAAGACATCAAAGTGGCATGGGTTTACAGTCTTCTAGACGGGCCAGCGGCCAGCTGGGCGACGGCACTGTACGACCAAGCCTCTCCACACCTAAGATCAGCGCAACGCTTCTTGGACCACCTCAAGGAGACTTGGGGAATCGAGGACAATTTGGAGGCAGCCGGTCACAAACTCCGTCGCCTTTTCCAAGGAGACAGACCTATGTCTCAGTATATAGCCGAGTTCCGAGTGCTGGCCCACAACACCGGCTGGAACGATGTAGCCCTCAGGGGACAATTCCGGGAGGGTCTCAACATTGAAATGCTGGAAGAAATCTCCAAGGTGGATCCTCCCCAGACCCTCGAGGCACTCATTGATCAATGTTTACGGGCTGAAGTCATGATTGCCAACAGGAAACAGTGGGTTCGAGGCCAGGGCGGTAGAGCCGGGGCAAAACCCCCCGCTCCCGCCAGCGTTCAGCCACGTCCGGTCTGGAGACCCCCACCGCCAACCCCATACCCCAGAGGAGGCGAGGAGGTGCCGATGCAGTTGGGCAATGTGCGTCCCAGACTAGATGCCGCCGAGAAGGCCCGTCGTCAACGCTTGAACCTCTGCTGGTACTGCGGGAACGGGGGCCACTTCGCCAGAGAGTGCCCAGCCAAAGGGAAGCCTGCCGCCCGTCTTGCGGCGGCGTCCTCCACGGAGACGAAGACGTCTGAGCCGACTGGCACACAGCCGGCGGGGGAAGCCAACGACCGGGTGTAGAGAGGCTCGCCAACCCGGTCAAAAAATCCATCCAAGAGCCGCCAACCGGGGTCCTGTTCCTTCTCGTGGTCACATTATGGTCAGCAAAAAGGGGACCCGTCATGATCCACGCCATGATAGACTCTGGAGCTACCAACAATTTCATCGATAGAGAGTATGCCGACTCTCTGGGATTACAATATCATGATTTCAAGAATGCCCGTGTGGTGCAAGCCATAGACGGCCGCCCCCTCAAGACGGGCCCCGTAAGTCAGTGGTCGGAACCCACCAGGATGTGGATAAGGGAACATATGGAAGAGATTTCCTTCTTTGTTACCGAGGTCCCCCATTTCCCTGTGATTTTGGGAATTCCATGGCTGACTCTCCACGACCCTAACATCTCCTGGTCCAACAGAGAACTGCAGTTTGCTTCACCGTACTGCCAAAACCATTGCCTCGTAGCCAAGGTATGCCACGCCACAGACACCGAGCCCATCATCACCTTGCCAAAGAAGTACTCCGAGTATTGGGATGTATTCAATGAGAAAGAAGCCGAAAAATTACCCCCACATAGACCTTATGACTGTGCCATTGACTTGGTGGAGGGGGCCCCGATCCCGCGAGGGCATCTCTACTCCCTGACTGAACCAGAGCAAGAAGCTCTCAGGGAATTCCTAGAGACAAACCTTCGCAAGGGATTCATCAGACCCTCTCAATCCCCAGCCGCCTCCCCAGTGATGTTTGTGAAGAAGAAGTCAGGGGAACTACGCTTGGTGGTGGACTACAGAGCATTGAACAATATCACCAAGCGGAACAGCTATCCCCTGCCCTTAATCTCGGATCTACTGGATCGGCTTCGAGGAGCCAAGGTTTACACCAAGCTGGATCTTCGGGGGGCTTACAACTTAGTTCGCATCAGGGAAGGGGACGAGTGGAAGACCGCCTTCCAGACCAAATTCGGATTATTCGAGTCCCGAGTTATGAATTTCGGTTTATGCGGAGCCCCCGCAACGTTCCAGCATTTTGTCAATGACATTTTTCAGGACTATCTAGACAGGTTCTTGATAATCTACCTGGACGATTTTTTGGTGTTTTCTAGATCACAATCAGAACATGAGAACCACGTCAAAATGGTGTTACAACGATTGCGGGATCATGGACTTTATGCCAAGCTGGAAAAATGCGCCTTTGATCTACAAGAGGTAGATTTCCTTGGTTACCGCATCTCGCCTCTAGGGCTTTCCATGGATCCAGCCAAGGTTTCAGCAGTATTGGAATGGCGGGCGCCAACTAACAAGAAAGAGGTGCAGCGTTTCTTGGGGTTCGCGAACTATTACCGCAAGTTCATTCCAGATTTTGCCCGCTGGTCCGACCCCATCACTAGCTGCATCCGTGGAAAGCAGCCTTTCCGCTGGACTGATCAAGCAGAGAAAGGGTTCCAGCAACTAAAGAAACTATTCACCTCCCAGCCAATTCTACAGCACCCAAATCCTGGAACCCCTTTTGTGGTGCAAGCGGACGCCTCTGATGTGGCAATTGGGGCTGTACTCTTACAACCGGTGGGAGATCACCTCCATCCCTGTGCCTTTTATTCTCGTCAACTAACCACACCAGAGAGGAATTACACCATTTGGGAAAAAGAACTACTGGCCATAAAGGCAGCCTTTGAAACTTGGAGACATTGGCTAGAAGGGGCCAAATTTCCCATTGAAGTCCACACTGATCATCGTAATCTAGAACATCTAAGAACTGCCCGCAAACTAAATCAGAGGCAGCAACGTTGGGCTTTATTCTTTGAACGTTTCAACTTCCAGATCCATTATGTGACCCCAGCCCAAACCAAGCAAGCAGACGCCCTGTCACGTAAACCGGAATACGCTGCAGGACGCAAGGAGACCTTTGAATCCCAACTGCTACAACCCGAGAACTTTGCCACGCTCACGGTGGGGAACACCAAATCCATTCCCATTGGTTCAACTTCCCCTACTCCAGGACCCATCTGTGCTCAAGAAATCAGGGCTAGTCAGCAAGCAGATGCCTGGGCGCAGGACCAACTTCGCCAAGGTCTGCACTTTCCCTTTTCGCTTAAAGATGGGCTGCTCTGCTATAGAAATCATGTTTATATCCCACCCGGACCGGGCAGGGAAAAAGCGCTTCGTCTGTGTCATGACTGCAAACCAGCAGGACACTTCGGACTATTTAAAACTATGCATTTGATCCTAAGGGATTTTTGGTGGCCCAAGATCCGCAAGGATGTGGAAAAATATGTCAACACCTGCCCAGTATGCCAGCGCTCCAAGATACGAAGGGAGAAGCCCTCAGGGCTTTTACACCCCCTTCCTACCCCATCTCGCCCATGGGAAATAATTTCCGCGGATTTCATCACTGACCTACCACCTTCCTGTGGATTCACCACGATCTTGGTGGTGGTGGACCTTTTCACCAAGTTAGCCCATTTCATTCCCTGTGAAGGCCTCCCCACGGCCAAAGAAACTGCGGATCTATTTCTTCAACATGTTTTCAGACTACATGGATTGCCCAAGAGTTTAGTCACAGACCGTGGATCTCAATTCACCTCTCGTTTTTGGAAGGCACTACAAAAACTATTGGGCATAGACTCTCGCTTATCTTCAGCTCATCATCCCCAAACAGATGGGCAAACGGAGCGCACCAATGCCACTTTGGAGCAGTATCTTCGCTGTTATGTAAACTACCAACAGGACAATTGGGCTTCTCTGTTACCACTGTCTGAGTTTGCCTACAACAATGGAGTTCAAGCTTCTACAAAAGAAACGCCGTTCTTTGCAAACTACGGCTTCCATCCACGTTTCTTCCCCCCTGTCATTGAAACTTCAGAAGTTCCCGCAGCAGAGGATTGGCTGCAGGAACTCACAGCGGTGCAACAACTTTTGCTCCAGCAACTGGACCAAGCCAAGGAGGACTATAAACGCCACGCTGACAAACATCGCCAGCCGGGCCCCGAAATCAAGGTAGGAGATCGGGTTTTTCTGTCCACTCGCTTCCTGCCCTCCCACCGCCCTTGCCGGAAGTTAGATGCCCGTTTCATTGGCCCCTATCCAGTGGTGGCGCAATTAAACCCCGTGACTTTCAAACTCCAACTTCCGCGTTCAATGCGCATTCACCCAGTGTTTCACCGTTCCCTGCTCCTTCCGGCGGATGGTGTGCGACCTGATACAGACCAACCAGCCCCCCCTCCTGTTTTGATGAATGGGGAGGAGGAGTTCGAGGTTGAGGACATTTTGGATTCTCGCTTTCACCGCCGCCGCCTACAATATCTCATTGACTGGGTGGGTTTTGGCCCTGAGGAACGCTCTTGGGAAGACGCCTCCACAGTCCATGCTCCTGATCTAACCCGTCGCTTTCATCAGACCTATCCCACCAAACCGCGACCTCGCGCCTCGGGGAGAGGGCCCCAGTTTGGGAGGGGCCTTGAGGAGGGGGATAGTGTGATGACCCATGGGCCTTGTAGTCCTGCTCAGGACATTGTAATTCCTGATGAAGATGAAAACTTGGGTTTTTTACCTTCCCAGTCTGAACTGGATTCTTCTCAGCCAGATCTTTCCCAGGCAGATCTGGGAACCTTGCACCTGCAAGAAAGTTGTCTCCCAGAAGTATGTCAAACAAGCCCAGAGCCTACTTCTCCCGTGTTCTTGCGCCGGGAGTTTTGTAAACAACAGAGAAGTTTGGAATCAGCTTCGCGCAGGAGTGCGAGGATTGCAGCTAAGAATGTGGCCAATTAAGACTGCTTCTCGTGAGAATCTTTGGGGAGTCTCACATCTGGTCTCAGAGTTTAGCTTTCGGTTCTGATTCCCAGAGAACTGCTTCGGCGGGAAAGTTAGACTCTATTTAGGTGTTTTACCCGCGTAGTAACTTCGCGGAGTCAATTCGTCAGCCTACGGAGCGAGTTGTGTCTGGACAGCGCGCTCCGATTCAAGCCTCGCTCCTGCTCAAGCCTTGCCTTGCTATCCAGCCTTCGCCTTGCTTCCCAGCCTTGTTTATCTACGGACTTTGCCTTGTTTCCCAGGATCAATCCTTGCCTTGTTCCACGGATTTTATCAAGTTATTCCACGGACCTTGTTCTTGTTCTTAGTTACCTTGTTCCACGTTCAAGCCTTGTTTCAAGTATCAAGTTATTTCCTAGCCTCGCTCAAGTTTCATGGACTAAAGGACCTTGTCATCTCCCCTCACTTTGCTTGGCAAAGTGAGTGTTTCGGTTATTGGATTACAACTTTGGACCTTAATATTTCTTATTGGACATTGCTTTTTTGGACTAATTCTGACCTTTCCTGAAAGGTCTAATTCTGGACTATTTTCTACACTTGTTTTTATTAACTTTATATATTCCTTCAATAAAGATATTAGATAGATTCTGGCCTCTGTGTATGGTTATTGGTGCTCTGCAGCCTGGGTCTTGACATGTATTCAAGTGCAGTCAGAGTTAAATATTGAGACCATCTTAGAGACAGTTGAACACCATACAAGAAAGAGACAATAAGAAGAAATAAAGATTCAAGAGCCTCAGTTTGGTCAGAAGTGTGTCTATCTCTCAAAGACTTTACCTGCCCTCATAAAGACTTATTAGTGAGACCCAGGAGGAGAGAAAGTCTAAAATTCTTGTCAGTTAATAAATTCCTATTTGATTCAACTATATAGTCTCAGATCTGTTCCTTGTGCAGTCAGCTCACCTTCCAAGTAGTTAAGATAGCGTGAGGACAGAACAAGATTACAATAGTCCTTCTGCATTCTTTTCATTTTGTTTTTTTCATCTAGGAACTTTTACAAACATATTTTCATCTCTGCAATAGTTACAAAAATCCCCCAAACACTCTTGTTTCTTTAGTTTCTAAGAAGAAACCCCAATTTCTAGTAAGCTGTCAAACACAATAGGGAGACTGAATTACGCTTTGTAAATGAAATGTAATAGAGATTTAGCTCAGATAACATTGCACTACAAAACCGTTTGTCCTCACTTTTGGTCACACTGGCTGGGATGGATGGGAGTTATAGTCTAATAACATCTACAGAATCAGTCTCCAATCCTGCCCATGCAATGTTCTTGGAACTATTCAAATACTGGTAATATGTTTTGATTTTTTAAAATAGTTTTGATTTTTTAAACTTATTAAAAGATTAATCAGGATACATTAATCAAAACAAGGTTTCAGGTTTCATAACGAAATCATGATTGTGGAAAATGCATAATTAGCCAATACATCCTTAGGCAATTTCAGTTCTTTTGTATTGATTTATACAGTCCTCCCCCAATCTGTTGCCCTTCAAGTTTTTAGAACTATGCTTTCCATCATGCCTGAGCAGTTTGGTGAGGGCTGGAAATCTGTAGTTCAAAACATCTAGAGGGCACCTGTATGCATAGAAACAGTGAATCCTATAAAAAGTACATGATGAGCTAAGTCTGCTAATAGCCACTAACCACTCCATGACCACAGGAATTACCTTGTATGGTGAGTCAGGGCACTTCTGTGGTGACAATTGCCATGACCTAAGGAGGTCATGAGTTCGCGGCCACTCGGAGCCTATGTTTGTTTGTCTTTGTTCTATGTTAAAAGGCAATGAATGTTTGCCTATATGTGTAATGTGATCTGCCCTGAGTCCCCTTCGGGGTGAGAAGGGCGGAATATAAATGCTGTAAATAAATAAATAAAAATAAATTGTGCAAAATAGCAGCAAGCATGAAATTGTAAAAATTAAGCAGTGAATTTTGTTTTTATAAATGGCCTCGGAGTTAGGCTTTGGAAATAACACAACCAGTTTCATAACCACAAGAGGCTCTGGGCTAAAGTGGCTGGAGAGCAGTCATGAAAAAAAAGAGATCATTTTTCAAAGTAGATTGTGATATGCCATGCTTTTTCAAAGAAATGAAATTCTTCACCAACATGCACAAGTAACCTTTCGGATTATAGCCAGTCATTTTATTCATTATACAGAAACGAGGAAATGCTATATCACACATTATAAAAGGCTGTTGATTTAGAATGCTTTCAGGCATAAGCAAAAACTGAGCAGAAATGGGTTAAAATAACCTAAATCCGCTTGATTTGGTGTCAGCACCCCACCCCAAACCCCAAGCTTTCCCTCGGACAGTAGATACATGGCAATCCAGACCAACCAAAGATCTGGGGTGCCATCCAGACATCTCTCAGCTCCCCATTTGGGCCCCAAAACATACCAAAGAGTCTCTCCTTACAGTCCTCCTGGTGCAAGAAAATGACATGTCAGAAGGGTAAGAAGGATGGAGAAAGAAACTGATAAAACCCAGTTTACGCCCCATTAATTTGCTCTTACCAGAGGCATCATTTGGATGCTTCCAGTAAAAGCAAGACAGCTCTAGCATTAAAGGCCTGTTTGGAAGGGCCTGAGTTGTAATGATTAATTCCCTATCAAAAGCTCAGCCTAACTCTTTGAGGCTAATTTGGGCAGCTGAACACTGGCATGTGTAAACATAGTCACATATGGAGTAAAATCATGCCTCTGTATTTAATTTGTCTTAGTATCTCTAGAAATAGACAGGCCATAATTCATCATGGGATTGTGTTGGTGTGGTTGTGATAAACTGTCTTTAAAAAGTGAGAAAAGGGGGACTGATAATTTCTTAAAACCAGACCATTAGATCAAGTTGCATGGCAAACTTGGTTTATCCAAAAAAACAGCAGAGGTTGGGTATGGTTTAAAGAGCCCTTTAATTGGCAATTAATGTGAGTTGAGCCCCAGGCAGATAGGGATACAGTGTCACAGGAAATATAGATTTCTGAGGCTTTTTATTCCCTTTCTGACTTTAATTCCTTCCCTTTTATTTCATGATGAGGTTTCACTATTTTACTTATTCTATATCTTTCTTCTATTTTTCCTAGGATAATTGCTTCCATATGAATTTTCCTGGTATAAATATATAGATGGTACTTTATGAATAAGGCTATTAAAATATATTAAATAACTTTGAAATTATTTGGAGAAAATTCTTAGGAAAAGTATTGGAAAAAGAAGATGGGAATTTACCTCCAAACAAAGAATTGCATTTCTGGTGGGATCTTAGAAGAAGAGATGGCTCTGGAGAAGGGGAGCACAGAGGGGAAATAAAATAAAAGAGGGGGAATTATATAGTATATGTCTATATAATTGTATTTTTTAAACAAAATTAAATTAATAAATAAGGCTATTTTTCTCTAAGATATTTAAAAATTGTGCATTTTTGCAGGTGTCAAAAATCAAGAAAATTTAGGATATCATCTTCTGTTTCTTGGGGTATTTTCTGTGATTCAGGACTGGAAATCGTTCATCGTATACTAGCTATCAATGCAAAACTTCACTTAATTTATTCTTGAATGCAAGAAGAAGAATATAGAAAAATAATATGGAAAACTATTTTTAAGCTGGTTGAAAAACATGTTATGGACCAATGAAGATCTTTGCAATTTGACTTATACTGCACAAATTTGTGTAGCATTTGATTTATGGTAAGAACAGCACATTCTTTCCTGCACAGTAAAAGGGAAAAAAAGACTGTAATTTGGGATTTGTTTTGCTCGGAATTTGCAAATGGTTGAACTGTATACAGAATTCTGCCATGCAGGAGCACACAATCAAAGCATTCTTGACATATGACCATCCAACATCTAATTTAAAACCTCAGAAAAGGAAACTCCATCATGCTTTGAGGCAGCAACTGAAGGGCCTCCTTCAACTGGGGAATTATTCCAATGAGTCACAAGCTGGGACTGACTTTAGGTTTATCCTCTGTTATAACATATGACTACTAAGCTTGAAGTAAACAACTAATATATTGATTTATTTAATATTATTATCAACATCATTTACAGCATCCTGTTCCAGCCTTAGTTACATGGCCAGTTGAGAAAAAAATAGTCCACAATGAAAGTGGGAACACAGATACAGTAGAGTCTCACTTATCCAACATAAACAGGCCGGCAGAATGTTGGATAAGCGAATATGTTGGATAATAAGGAGAGGTTAAGAAAAAGCCTATTAAACATCAAAATAGGTTATGATTTTACAAATTAAGCACCAAAACATCATGTTATACAACAAATTTGACAGAAAAAAGTAGTTCATTACGCATTAATGCTATGTTGTAATTACTGTATTTACGAATTTAGCACCAAAATATCGTGATATATTGAAAACATTGACTACAAAAATGCGTTGGATAATCCAGAATGTTGGATAAGTGAGTGTTGGATAAGTGAGACTCTACTGTACCAGAAAAGTGTGAGCAATCTGCTACCTGTCATCATGGAAAGTGTGTTATTTCCATTTATTAGTCCTTTGTTTTTTATTCTGATCCCAAACCTGCAAGTACCTGTGCACTTTTTTCCCTATCTAACATAGTAACATTTATAGTTGCTTCAGAAAACCAATGAGATGTTTTCACATAAAACTTGTAACTGAATTGCAAATAAAGTCATGATTGTCAGTGAAACACCACCTGCTTTCATCTCTGCACACGAGCTGGTAATTTTTTCCATATGGGAAATCTGCCTATCTTTTCGTGTGACTAGATTTATTAGAACACAAGTATGAATCATTATATAATGTATTTTGGATGCATTCATGCGAACAAAGAGTATGATGCATTTTTCTTACAGAAGTGAATCCTTGCTTGTCTCATTCTTGCATTTATGAACAGGAAATATCATTTTCCCTCTATTCTTGCAAATTCGAGATATATATTTTATTAATTAATACAGCAGCTGCCTTATTAAAAGTTGGAAGGATCACAGGGATTGGCTGCATCTTTTTGATCCACCTGCCAATCTTTCTGTGCTTGTTATGTGCCTGCTTGCACTTAGTTTGAGAAAGGGAAAGAACTCAAGTTTTCGGCAGAACCCTTTTGCTCAAACTTGTGAAAACAAATCAGGAAGAAAAATGTTATTTGTTGCTAGTTGATTGTTGAATTGCACATACATATGTCTTCTACAGGATGTTTTGCAAGGATTAGACTTTATCCCATGAAGTCACTATTCCACAACAGTCATGCAATCTGATATCACATACATATAAGCATGAGCACCTTTCTTATCACATCTCTCTTATTTGTGGATGAATCATACCCTTACATTGTACAGGTGTCAATCATAGATGTTTATCAGAATGGTTTGGGTTTTATTATGCAGTACACTATATTGTACAGTTGTACTTGGTAACTATTTTATTGATCACCAAGAAAACACAAGAGTTATCATGGGGAAAAGCTTTATCACCAATCCTTGTTTCCACAACATTTTTCAAAATCCAATTATCACTAGGACAGAAAGTGAGGTGAAATCTTCTGAACAGGGTCACAAGCAGCAAAACAGAAATGTACCTGTTCCAATTTACATACAGATTCAACTTCAGAACAAACCTACAGAACCAATCTTGTTCATAACTTGTGTCTGCCTGTAACTTGCTGTTCTAAGGTCTGCTTCAGCTTTGCTACTGGTTTCTAGTTTTGGAGATGTTTCTTTCAATGTTGTTTACATTCTGATGTTTTCTATTGCTTCCCTCTGTTTTGTTTGCTTTTTAATTTGAATTATTAAATATCTTTCTAAAAGTAAACATCCTTGAAAGTGTTATATAGGTTGATTATCTCTTCTGAGACCAGAAGTCTTGGGATATTTTTTCAGATTTTGGAATACTTGTCTTTACATATATCTACTTCTTGGAGATAGTTTTCCTAGTCTAAACACAAAATCCATGTATTTTTCTTATATATCTTATATACATAGCATGAAGATAATTTTAATGCAATATTTTATTTTTTTGTGTATGAAGCAAAGTTTGTGTGCATTGAACCATCAGAAAGCAACGGTGTCACTATCTCAACCACCCATTTTGGGAGCCCCTGGTGGCACAATGAGCTAAACCCTTGTGCCGGCAGGACTGCTGACTTGAAGGTTGGGTTGCTGACCTGAAGGTTGCTGGTTCAAATCTCGTGAGAGCACGGATGAGTTCCCTCCATCAGCTCCAGCTCCCCATGAGGGGTGATGAGAGAAGCCTCCCACAAAGTTGGTAAAAACATCAAACATCCAGGTATTACCTGTGCAACGTCCTTACAGATGGCCAATTCTCTCACACCAGAAGCAACTTGCAGTTTCTCAAGTCGCTCCTGACACCAAAAAATGGGCCATTTTGGAGCATTTCAGATTTTAGAATTTCTGGTAAAGGATGCCCAAAGAATAAGCATCTTCATAATTATTCTTCATAATTATTCACACGAACACACAAATGCACAAGTTATAATATTATTTCATTTAATAATTCTGCTGTGTTTCCAATTTATTTCATCTTCCATACAGGTAGGAATTCTGTCTCAATTCTTGTGCAGACTCCAGTAAAATTTGCTTGTAAAATTTTACAAGTAAAATAATGCATTTTTTATGCTATCAGTTGGTTTAACATACGGTAAGTTGCTCCCAGAATCACATCTTTTTACAGATGCTTCTTGTGTCATTATCACTCTCTTTAAGTGTCAAATATTTGAT
Organism: Anolis carolinensis; assembly: GCF_035594765.1. Classification (NCBI taxonomy): domain Eukaryota; kingdom Metazoa; phylum Chordata; class Lepidosauria; order Squamata; family Anolidae; genus Anolis; species Anolis carolinensis. The sequence continues at coordinate 225,350,667 of NC_085842.1, read as the reverse complement.
CAGTTCCATGTTTACATCATAATTTGGAAGTGTAGAAAGCAACATGTATAACTTACTTTGTAATTATTTGTTGGAGGAACCTCTAATCAGCATTAATTAAATTAGCACAGCAAATCAAAGCTGAAAAGTCAGAGTTTATTCACTGGCAAACTACAGAAATTACTGAATTATACAAGATTTGCATTTTAATTAAGATGTTATCATTGAGCACCATAAAACAAGAATGAGGAGTAGCCACTCCAATCTGATCATAACTCTTTCTTCAGATTCATTTGAGCCTACCACCCAAATGAATCTGGAGCAACATAACATCTGTAGAATAAACAAGTGTATATATGAATCAGTATAGCCAATACAAAAAAATAATTAATTTTAGTTCTCATTCAGTTTAGATGGAGAGGATTTAGCATTTGCTCATTTTCCTCACCAAAATTAGTTAGAAATGTAGGTCAGTTCTAGCCATGGCTAGAACCTATACACTTCTCTAAGTTTCATCCATTTATGCATGAAAAGAAGCGGGTGTGGACTATCGGTTTTCCTTTATCCAATATTCTTTTTTAAAAAAAAGATCTGTTCAATTTTGGGCAAGTTTTCCTGATTAGAAAAAGACCTATATCAAAATCTAAACATTATTATGAACAAAATTAAATACAGCATAATTATAAGTATGGGCGGATGCTGAAGGTCTGGGGGCAATTTTCTGTTCCTTTGACTTTCTGAGGTTCCTGCTGATTGCCAAAAATATCCTTCTCAAAATGGTAGCTCAGAGTAACCATTTGGATTTGGGGGAAAATGCACTTGGTTACTATTTGGTTTTGAAAAATACATTAAATGGTGTAGGTCATATTGGTGATCTATTTTAAAATGGCTGCTTTGGTAGGACTCCAAGGGCTCATCTACACAGTCATATAACCCAGAATATCAAGGGGCCCCTGGTGGCACAGTGCGTTAAAGCACTGAGCTGCTTTACTTGCAGACCAAAAGGTGCCAGGTTCAAATCCCGGGAGTGGAATGAGCGCCCACTGTTAACCCCAGCTCCTGCCAACCTAGTAGTTTGGAAACATGCAAATGTGAGTAGATTAATAGGTACCACTCCGGCGGGAAGGTAACGGTGCTCCATGCAGTCATGCCCTTGGAGATGTCTATGGACAACGCCGGCTCTTCAGCTTAGAAATGGAGATGAGCACCAACCCCCAGAGTTGGACACGACTGGACTTAACGTCAGGGGAAACCTTTACCTTTACTTATCAAGGCAGAAAATCCACAATATTTGCTTTGAACTGGGTTATCTGAGTCCACACTGCCATATAATTCAGTTCAATGTGGATTTTATATAGCTGTATGGAAGGAGCCCAAGAGAGGAGATTCTTCTTTTTCATTCCATAAAAGTAAGATGCAAGTATGCCACAAGAAACAACATTGGGGCCACAGAAAGCACTAGCATCTCACTTTGCTTATAACTTATGTTGTACCTTTCTGCCACATAGCTCTTAAAAACAAGGAACCTCCTAGGATAAAAAAGAGGACTACAAACATTGTTGAATATAGTAAAGGTAAAGGTTTTTCCCTGACATTAAATCCAGTCATGTTTGACTCTGCGGGTTGGTGCTCATCTCCATTTCTAACCTGAAGAGCCAGCATTGTCTATGGACAACTCCAAGGTCATGTGGCCGGCATGACTGCATAGAGTGCCGTTACCTTCCTGCTGGAGTGGTAACTACTGATCTACTCACATTTGCATGTTTTTGAACTGTTAGGTTGGCAGAAGCTGGGGCTGACAGTGGGAGCTCACCCCACTCCCCGGATCTAGTAGTATTCATAGCGGTGGGCAGCAACATGCTCTAGATGACAGTAGATTGTCCTTCTTCAGGGGATTCTGGTTTTTCTTAGATTGTGGGAACATTAGATCTGTCTGTAAGGTCAGAGAATAGATGTTGACATTACACATTAAACCAGGTGTAGTGAGTAGGAAACTATGCAGGGTGAAAGGGGCATTTTCCTTTCTGTAACCCAGTGGACTTCACTAGTGTGTTTCGGCATGCTCAGAGAGAAGAAATGTCCCTTCCATCGCCATTTGGGTTGATTTTCAAGTATTGTTGGTTTTTTTCTTGGGGGCTCTTTAGACGGGGGGGGGGGGGGGTAGAGGCTTCTGGTAGGTCAAGGGGCATCCCTAGGGTTGCCTTAGGGTTGCTTATGGGTCATGGACTTCTCTTTGCCTCCTTCCATACTATACCAGTAATAGAGAAAATAAGTCTTCTAATGGTCCCTGCAGACTGAAGCAACGAAGTGAATAAATAAATCAATAAATATTACATAGTTACCCAGAAATTTTGAGATCATCCTAATGTTTTCATCTTAAAAGGAACACTATCACCACAAAAATTTTTAGCGTTAATACTGAAAAATTACCTGAATTGGGAGACATTTGAGCCCCACTCTCACATTTGTCTGCCAACCCCCGTAATAACGAGACGACACAAGTGGAATTGGGTTTAAATTTGGGCAACTTTATTAACTGTTACTTATTTAACTTTGGAACTAAATATAACTCTATTCTAATAGAAAATTTGGTAGGAAAAATTTCCACCCATGGTAGAGTCCTTATCTGGCCTACCCTTATGCTGACAAGGGCAAAAAAACCTGATTCCCAGTTGGCCAACAACTGCGTAACCTTTAAGGGGAGCGATTCAGAGAAGCCTCCCTCAACGTTGTTGAGGCCAAACTCCTGGCATTCCAAGGGCCTTAAACTTCACCTCACCTGTTAAAGATGAATACCAGATGAGTGTTTTTTCTAATGTCCTTCACCCTGAAGGGGATGGTGCCCTAGGTATACCCTAGATTGTAATTTCCCCTATCCATTTTCCGCTAAAACCTATTTAACTGCCACACCATCCCAATTTGCCCCTAATGACAGTATAGGGTAGGCAACCCCCCCACCCCAAACAAACAAGGAAGGGGAAAAAATCCTACCCGGCCCCTTGCAGCGACCACCTTGCGCTATACTGATGATGGGTGGGTGTGGTGGGCTGAAGGTCAGATGAAGAATGAGGGTGAGGGGGCCGGCTGCTTCCCAAATCAGCCATGCCCCCTCACGTGGCTTCCAATTGGAGCCACAAGTCTCTGAGTGAGGGAGGAGGCAAATAGCTCTCCTCCCACAGCTTCACTGGAGGAGGAAAACCTCTTTTGAGCTAAGACAAATGTTCTTTCTTTTCCAAACAGAAGAAATATTGTATATTTTTTCAAAAATCCTAGTGTGTGATGGTTAAAATGATTCCTTATGTTTCTTCCTACACTCTACGGAGTAGTCAAATAACTTAAAATGCAGGCAATTTTATACTAGACAATGCAGTGAATGCTACATGATTCCACTTCAGTCTTGTTTTTCTGCCCTCATTGGTATGTTCTCCATGACAAAAAGGAAGCTTCAGCCTCTTTTCCCTTTAAAAATAGAAGCTGAATAGAGTAAATGTCAACACTAAATAAATCCTATTGCCAACAAGCTGCCAGCAAACGTTTATCACACTTCTGGTAATGTTCAAAACAGTTACTGCACAATGATGAATCATACCCTTATATTGCACACATGTTGATCATAAACATTTATCAGACTTCTGGCAGTGTGCAAAGCACTGCAGAGACAGTATGGCTTGCCAAAGAATGCCTGTCCCTTTTTGGTTCCCTGTGGAGACTCAGTTTTACAGCACAATGTAATGGAGGATATACACTATGGGAAAGCTTAAGGCAGGCATTCCACACAGCATCTCCCTTGTTGTCCAAAATAAAAGAAGAGATTGACAACCTAATTGTAAACATGTGTACTTGGAAGTTAGTTCTATTCGCTTTCATGGGACTAGCCGTCTAGTAAGCTTTGGCCTCTGTCTAATCGTGATGTTATTATTTTTTAACATAGTATTAGTATTTATTTTATTATGTACTGTACATAAATAAAAGATTGAGCCTGCATTGCTCCAAGGACTTCCCAGCAGCATTCATGCTATTGTATTTTATCTTCACAGCTCTATGAAGTAGTGATTCACATCTGACACTGGAACTCAGCATGTTAAAAAGGATTGTATATTTCTATTCAAACTTTTCCATGTTCTGAGATCTTCTGAAGAGGCCGTACTCTCTGGCCCCATCTATTTAATGCAACTTTGAATTGGAATTGAAGAAAATTGTTTCCCTGTGCAGATGATGATATAGGAAATCCTTGAACCAGTTTAAGGCCCACAAAAGCCATAAGGATTTTTTTCCCATGTGCTTTTGTGGGAGTTTGTTATCTGGCCCATGCAGTTTGAGGCTAGCTACGAACTGCATAAAATGGTCAGTGCAGATGAAGCGTCTGTATTACCGCCCTAACAAGTTCACTAACAAGTTCATGGTGGCTATTTCTAGGTCCTGGAACTCCTTTTTAACAGGTGGAGACTGGCACCCTCTTTACTATCTTTCTACTAGCAGGTTCTACTGCATTTTAGGAAATTTTATAATTATTATAATTTTTACTGGGATTTGATATGTGTTGTTGTTTTTATACTTATGTTATGTATTTATACTTGTGTATTGCTGTTCATATGGGGCACTTGCAGTGATTCTGTTAGCTATCCCGAGTCCCCTTGGGGAGATGGTGACAGGGTACAAATAATAATAATAATAATAATAATAATAATAATAATAATAATCATCATCATCATCATCATCAACAACAGGAAAAACTCAGTCGCTATCAGGACCTCAAGATCAAACTTCAAAGACTCTGGCAGAAACCAGTACAGGTGGTCCTGGTGGTGATCGGCACATTGTGTGCTGTGCCAAAAGATCTCAGCCGGCATTTGAAAACAATAGACATTGACAAAATTACGATCTGCCAACTCCAAAAGGCCACCCTACTGGGATCTGCACGCATCATCCGAAAATACATCACACAGTCCTAAACAATTATGAAGTGTTCAACTTGTGATTTTGTGAAACAAAATCCAGCATATCTTTCTTGTTTGCTGTGTCATACTATGTCGTTGTGTATATTATTATTATTATTATTATTATTATTATTATTATTATTATTATTATTATTATTATTACTATTATTGGAGAACTAAGCATAGTATAATGTGCTGAACTTTTATTTGTTGTTGATTATTTGTTGATTATTGTGTTCATTCATTGCTTTTTTGTTTTTGTAGATCAGGGCTTCTTAAATTTTTCCACTCAGGAACCCTTTTGGCCAAGACATTTTCATGTGACCCTGAATATAATGTTATAAAAATCAAATAGGCATACAAACATTTACTGATACAAAATCAGCATTTGCAAGGCTTACTAAACAGACTGATTTTCCTTTTTACAAATACTGCTGAAGCATCTTTTGCAGAGTGCATTGTAAACATTGCACAACAAATTCATGTAAATGTCTGAAACGGCCACCAAGTAATATTTAGAATATATGTACTGTTGCTAATTTTTTCAGGGTGCCAACATTGAGCTAAGGGGACCACATTTGTGGTCAGAAGCCACAGTTTAATTTTTAGGGATGTGCATGATTCCATTTTGCAATATGGGATTCGGGGAAATTTGGCAATCTGGCAACCAGACCATTGAAAACAGACCAGGTGGGTGGCAACCAAAGGCTCAGTCAGAATGGTTACATGGCACTGGATCTTCCAGCTCCATTCAGCTGAATTGGCTGCTCCATCATTGACAAGATCAGCCTCGCATGGGTTTTTCCCTCTTAGCCTTGCCAGAGCCAATCAGAAGAAGAAAGCGGATCACATGTCTTTTTGCAAAGCTGGTCTGTATATACCAGGGTGAATTCCTCCATTTTTCTATGGTTCCCTGGTGTTTGAAAGAGAAAGAGAGGTTGTGTGTTAGCTAGCTTCATGTTCTGTCTCAATGCTTAGGATCGTTTTTTGAGAATTCCAATCTTTTTGTTCTGCATTATAGCATTAAATTTTCTTAATTAATATCTTAAAGTCCTTTTATTTTACTAATTTCACAGGGGAGGTGTGGGTGGGCGTATTTGTCTTCTAAAAAAGAAATATTTCCTTCAAAAATTTCTTCTGAATTTTTGCCATAATTTGTAAGCCCCTGTGAGCAAAAATGTTCATCAGAAGGTATTATGGATATTGTATCAAAAAGTTTAAGAAATTAGAGATACAAGCTTGCTAGAGAATCAGGAATGAGAGAGATAAACCATACATTTTACATGCAGCAAAGAATTCATCCTAGAGTCCATTCTTTATTTTCCCCCACCAATGTACAATGGAAAAGAAGAAACAAAAGTGTTCAAGCAGAGCTGATCTGAAAAACTAATTCTACAAATGTCAGGTTTTCCATTTTTTTCTTTAGAGGGTTTTTTGAGAAATTTCAAAAGCATTTTTGAACTAACATTAACAAATGAATGCATCTGTATTTTATTTATTTATTTATTTATTTTTTAAAAAACAGGTTTTAGCTTTGGAGGGGGTGTTAAAATGAATTGACTGTTTCCCAATAAGAACTCTCTCCCCCCACCCCCATGAAATTATCCTTCAGTCCCCACATTTCTGGCATTGCAAAGAATGAGACAATGAAAATAATTCATGAGCTCTTACATTTCTATGTTTTGTTTTTACTAAAATGTACTAAAATGTTGGGACTTAAGGAATATTTCATGGGAGAGAGTCATCATCATAATTCTTATTTGGGAGAGCAATAGCCTCATCTTGCTCCCTTCCTAGCTTTATTTCTGATTCTAATACTTGAGAATTGTTGATGTTTTGATGATGGCAGGCTTTAAACATAAAATCTAATATGTTATTCAATACTAATTACCATTAACTGCTAATTACTGTAATATATCAAAGGGCAATTACCATTGCTTATTATTTATCAAATTATATCAGATAGAAATGCAATTCCATATCAACTGTCAATTAGTATCTAAGTACTTTTGCATGCTAATAATAAAATGCTATAAAATGATACATTATACTGGTAACTTCAATACTATTTTTCAGGGCCTGTAAGAAGCTGATCAAGGTCTGCCAATGTCAGAGAAAGGAGCAGTTTAAATAAGGATTTGCATCACATAAATACAGCAAAAACAGTATGTGCTGTTGTATGTGCACCCAATTCATAATAGATTACAACAAGGTCCAGTACTGATTAGGGAAAGAGATTAGATTCTGATGATTTTCTGCTAATAACAAATACATTTTTATAAATGATTATACATCTTTGAGGCTGAAGTCTTAATTTTTTTTGCCCACCTGCTATCCTTATAGAGATTAAAATGATTTTGTCTACAATGGCTATATACCTCGATTGGACTAGATGTTGAACATGGATGCTCAGATGACATCTAGGGACTTCTACTCTTTAACACAGAGTAAACCTGGTTTAACTTCATATTGAACAAGGTTAGGAAATGTTTATTAATTTTAGTGAAACGTTGGAGCTGCCCCAAATTTTGAGGTGATTATGGACAGCACAAATATTTTAATACTTCTATGAAGCAGATTGCTATCCACATGGGCAAGTGTTGATATCCCTACTCTCAGGACAGTCCCTGATTTGAGTGTAGGCTTAGACAAGCCCCAAAGTTCATAAAACCCAAATATAATGTTATCTAATAGTACCAGACAGGTATCTGGCACTGGTGCATGGATGTTCCAAAAGCTTGGAAGAATTGTTATACTAGTGATCAGTGTTGACTAAGGACTTTAAATATTATAAGCATGAGCTCTGAAATCCTTTAAATTGTTACAAAATTTGAGAATGGAAGGGGAGGTAGAAAAGAAAATCTTCTTGGTCAATTAATAGAGCTAATTAGCTATGGGATCTATAGCTACGTGAAAACCATAGACTTGTAGAATGCGTTTGGGACATGATGATACCAGGTTACATGTTAGGGGTGGTTAACTCAATTGCCATTCCTATTCATTATAGAGAAAGGGCTTGCAGGGAAACTCATCAAACTCTTGATTTTCTTCCATGGAAGTACATGGGTCATGTCCTGCCTTAGATGAGAATTACCAAGTGACATGACAATTTCCATCTCAGCAGAGCTATGTGTAGAAAGATATGTGACAAAGCTCTACAGTTAGAGTGAATAATCGTGGTTCTTACATTATGTCTGTACCACAGGCAGATGTTCAAGTGCAAATATATTGAAGCAATAATTCTAATAATTCAAAGGAATCACTCAGGAGGTAGAGGGGGTAGTCCCTTTCCTAGACTGAAAGAAAATGAAAGAGAGAGAGAATATGTGTGCAAAAGATAATATGAAATATCTGCAAAGAAGAAAAACATACCTGGAGCTTTGTGATATAATTTTAAGTACATCTGTGAGCTCGTCTTAGAACTTTGAGAGAATACTTTATATTCAAAATAGGGTGATGACAGATTAAGATTGAGAAATGCCTAACAAGCAGGACAAATGCTGGATGTGCTAATTTATCCCATAACTAGTTAGTAGGCACAATTGCAAAGGTTTTTGTTCTTAGTTTCATGCATTTGGCCTAAAAAAAATTAGAAGCTCCCTTTTGGTTGAAAAGAGTAGTTGAGGTAGCCCTGAACGGAAAACAAGTCTGAAAGGAGATTTATTAGAGGTGAGATTTTTAATTTTTTTTTACAAAATGGTTGGGTGTCATTGATTATTTAATTAAAAATAATAATTTTATAAAATGGGTTGGCTTCATTGATTATTTATCAATTCTGGACATTTTCATTGTGGAAATTCTGAACTCATATTATTGTTGAATAACTGTCATTAGATTTATATTTCAACTGAGATAAATGAAATTTCAACTTCTAAATCTCAAAACTAGTTTTCTTCACAACTACTCTGGTTTGTGTCTCATGGTTTTGTGTGTAGTTTCTTTAGGCTTGTGCATTTTAGCTGAACCTCAATCCATTTCTGCTGGCCAAATTCCAGGAGACCCACGGATCCATTTTTGCATGCCTCCCAAAAGTGGGCAGGTTGCTGAATAGCCATTTCCAGTCTGTAGCCTAAAGATCCAGGAAAATCTGACACATTGGCGGAAATGGGGAACTTAAGAGGTCCCCTTTCCATTGCTGGGATTATTTCTTTCTTCCTTTCAAGGGACCCTGTGTTTGAGCAATGGGGTTAAGGAAGCATCCTTCCTGGGGCCCTTTCCTATCTTCCTTTAAATGGAGTCTGGGTTTGAAGAACGGGTTTAAGGAAGCATTCTTTTTGGGACCCTTTTCTTAGACACAGCTTGCATAAGACACGCCATTGTGTATCTCTATTGTGATTGGCCCAACAGGCAGAGTTCATAGGGAAACCCCATGTGAGCAACATGCGGCAACCTCTCTGCACCATGTGGTGCCAAATAGAGGAGGAGGATCGGTTGCCACATGGTCCTTTAATGAACAAAAAATGTGATGGCTGATTCTTTATCCTTACGGTTTTCTGGCCAAGCCAAATAAACCAGATTGGCTGAAGGGAACCGACCACTCTGAATCCTTGCAGAAGTCTCACCTTTTTTGTGTGTGTTTACTGGACTTCTCTTTCATGCTGTAAAGCTGATCAACCTGATCATTGCTGGGTACTGACTTATTAAATTCAGTATTGTTTCCAATGGTAAATATTCAGCTAATTTAACTCAGTATTGCCTCCACCAGTTGACAAAGGCATTTCAGACAAAATGTTTTTCAGCTCTATCAAAAAATACAAAGATTTAACCTGGAACTTTTTCTGTGGAAACATTGCTATCTTGTTAAGCTCCTGTGTTTATGTGTGAGAGAATTTCTTTTTAAAAAGAAGGCAACCTGATTACTGAGCCAATTTGTGGTGTTTTTGAAAATACACATTACTGGGCTAAATGCTGGCAGTTCTTTCTTGCTTTTTGAAACATATTTGTGGAGTTAGGGAGACTGACAGAATTCTTATGATTTGTTCTGAGACTTTGTTTCTATGCATCATTCAAATACCTTATGAAATTGCTTTTTAATATTACTTGAGGGTGTCACTTGTATCATTACTGAAATGCCCATTGATTATTTTTACTCTGCATTTTTGAGTGACCCTTTAAAACACAACTTTCTTTCTGAAAGTAAAGCATATAAATTATTCTCACTAAAGATATGTATTATTAACATTTCAGATTCATATTGAACTAGGAATTATGCTAAGCTGGTTACCTGGGGCAGATTCTATTGACTGCAATAGGCTTTGCCTAATTTTTGATATACTGCGAATTGATTATAAAATGCTTTTATCAGGGTGATTTTTTTTTTTGCAATTTCTTTATTTAACATGCACATTCCAGATACTGTATTTATGTAGCAACATATATATATAATATATACTGTAGCTAGCTATTTTCTCAGTATTGTGAGTTGTTTTTCCCCCTCTAAAAAGGAATGATTCACCATTGTGTTGCCATAGTAACCAAAGGTAGGTACCAAGTGTCATGGTAGAGCACACAGTACATCAATACTTCATTGGTATCATCTGTGAATCTTGCAGTCATTCTGTAAACATATGTTGCTGTTTCTGTTTTTTACAAAATGTATTCATATGGCAAATGATGGAACTCTTATATGATATGATGTGAGCTCAATGATTTCATGGTCTTGCCAAATGTGAACAAGAGTTTATTCAAAATGATGTAGTGTAGAATCACAATGCTATAGAAAACTGTATCTCCTGGCTTGGCGCTTCTTCCACTCCAGCCCTACACCTCCTTGCTTCTTCTGCAAATGCCCACCAGCAAAAACTCTACCAAAAACTGACATAGACATCTGTTTGTTGTTGTTTTGCTTCATTTAGGATATGCATGAATCTTTTCCCCACCAGATCCCTAAATGTGAACATTTTTCACTCTTGTGGTTTTTTTTAGTATAGTTTGATATGAACTAGATCTGTATAATATGTGACTGAAAACTCCAGAATCCTACGGTTCCCATCACAGTATGTAAAGTGATTGTATCACATGTTGTCGAAGGCTTTCATGGCCGGGATCAAAGGGTTGTTTTATGTTTTCCAGGCTGTATGGCCATGTTCCAGAAGTATTCTCTCCTGACATTTCACCCATATCTATGGCAGGCATCCTCATACCTCACAATCTCTGAGGATGCCTGCCATAGATGTGGGCAAAACGTCTGGAGAGAATACTTCTGGAACATGGCCATAAAGCCCGGAAAACATACAACAAACCTGATTGTATCATATTTGTAGGCATGACAAACAAAAAGGGATTAAAGAGGTAGGAAGAAGGGAAAGTTATTGACTTGGTGACATATAACTACCAAGTCAATATGCAGGTGGTAGACTGAATTCAGCTTAGTGGATCACAAGTCAGAATGAAATCTCATACATCCTATATCTATAGGTGACCACTCATGGAGGAGTATGATTGTCTTTCAAGGGTCATCGTCATAGGCTATCACCCGTGGCCAAGTATGATTGCCTTCCAAGTGTAGGGTCTTGGCAGTGGCTCCTTAGGTAACTCTAGAGACCTATTCTGGATCCACATGTTTCAGTATGTGGTCTATAAGTGACTTTGGAGACCTATTCTGACTCCATATGGTCTTTTGCAGTGAGGACATTGATTTCCATATTGAAAGAAGGCAGCTGTTTTGCTTGATGTACCTTTCTCTTGGCACATTTCACCCTTTTGCCCTCTATTTGGGCCTCTTCAAAAGTCACAGCACTCTTGGTAAAAGCTGACCTCCAGTTAGAATGCGTGAGTGCCAGATCTTCCCAGTTTTGGTGTTTATGCCACATTTTTAAAAGTTGGATTTTAGCTCATCTTTAAATCTCTTCTGCTATCCATCAACATTTTGATTTTCATTCCTGAGCTAAGAGTAAAGTAAGTGCTTTGGGAGATGTCGATTGGGCATTCAGACAGTGTGGGCAGTCCAGCAAAGTTGATTGTGCCGAATAATCATTTCAGTGCTGGTGGTCTTTGTCAGAACACTGATGTTTATCTGCCCATCTTCCCAAGAGATTTGTAAAGCAATGCTGATACAAGTCAAGAATGGAATTTGTAGATTGTCAATGTTTCCTAGGCATACAATAGAGTAAGAAGGACAATAGCTTTATAAACAAGCATCTTGATATCTCTACGAATGTTCTGATCCTCAAACATCTCTGATTTATTTGAAAAAATTGAGCATTTGAAGAGCTCAGACAGTGGTGTATGTATATACACATGTACATACATCATATATACTAACTCTTAGTTCTCTCAGTTTGAGTTTGTAATGTAGCTAAAATGACAAACTCTACACAGAAGAAGAAGGTAGCAGAAGCCCTGGAGAGATGGACCATCAACTTTGTTGAAATACAAAAAAAGGGTAGGGGAAAATTGTCCAATGAATACATGCTCACAGAGAGACATAAACAGAGACACTGACAGACATATTCACGGAGAAGGAGGGGAAATGGGATGGACTACTACAGAAAAAGTCATGGCTGTCTGGCTGGAGCCAAAGCCTGGAAAGTTACTTTTTTCAAGTAATTTCTTATGTAACCCATTTTGACACCCCCCCCCCCCAGTACACAATAAATTTCTACCTTTGATATTAAAAATGTTAAGCTAGATATTATTCCAAAGGCAGAAATTTATAGTTCATTATTTTCTTTTAGCTCATTTTCTATTGGAGGGGTGAGCATCAAAACCCACCCATTTCCCAAAATGCCACAAAAGCAGGGTGTTTTTACCCATAATACAAATAGAAAAAGCAATGTGTAAATGTTGTATAGAAAAATAACTATACTGTTTCATGTTGGTACTCACACACATACATACACACTGAGATTACAGTGATACAACAGTTTCGAATTGGTTCTATCTTTTGAAACCCTATATATAGAACATACTTTGAAAAGATGAACCCAACTTGAAATCGCTACATCTCTTCAACAATGAACTTGAGTGAAACTCTTAACACTTCAAAGAGTGGACCATATGATTTCAAATAATGATTGATACCTCTCCCCGCTCACAACCAGCCTGTAATCCCAGGCATTGCAAGATGGTGACCCCACAACATAAGATCTAATGAGATATTCTCTATCTGCAGTCATTTTTTAATTTTGCTTCTGGTTCAGGATAGATAGTAGAACCTGATAACTCATTAAACTATTGGCAATGTTTTAAACTTTATAAACTTTAAAAAATGTTTATACTTTTGTTGAAGCTTCTGTATTGCTTTGGACTGTATTGTTATAGCCATCTTGAGTCTCATTATTGTGAGAAAAGCAGGATGCAAATTAATAATCAGAACAACAGCAACAATAACACGAACAAGAGATAGTGAGGCAGGAAAGAAAAACTGGACATTTTAAAAGCAATTGAAGATAGAGGATTAGTTGGGACTATCCCTGCCAGATCAGGATTGGAGAGTATATGACATCCGCGAATGCAAGGTATCTTCTTTGTCTACCTATCCATAGAGCTATGAGCATATTTTAGCGACATAAGCTTTTATTGGAAGTATGTTTTCATTTGGTCCACAATCCTTTCATGGGCTTGAGATGATCCTCTCTTATGAAAATGAAATATCATAAGTTTAATTGCTCTGCACTGCCCCTGGGGACTGGCTATGACAGGTACGGAAAGGATAACAGAAAAGCAATTACAAAATAGAGGATTATACATTTTAAAGGTGGCAGCTAAGAGGTTTAATGTTGACTTGGTTTGCATTTTTGACACTTCTAGGCTACCTTCATAAATGTATTAGCCAGCAGAAGGAATGGGCTTTATGCGACCACACATAAATTAGTTTTAGACATTAGCAAACATTAGTGAATCCTAATTATATCTACAATGTGGTCTTCGTGAAAGAGGTGATTTATTCAGAACATTAAAATTTTCCCATGGAACTGCGGTAGACTGAATCTTGTGAAGTGAATACACTTGGCAAGAGCTGAAAAATGCACAAACTCTACATAGTTTGCACATTTATATAACCACATAAACAATGGCTTGCTTAATATATGTGATGTGTTACAACTGTATATGAGAATAATCTCGATTAGTATTAGAAGGGTACATATTTGATGTGCTGAAAACCTAGTCAAATGTGATGGTGGCAAAATCTGAGGTGAAATCCTTTTTTTTTTTTTTTTGGAATCCCCCTTGAAATTAGCCTTGTGCCATCGTTTCAGGACATTCTGAAAAATTACAGGTGATGGCTGGCAGCACTGAAGATCTTAGAAAAGTGCTGGATTTCCTCCACACTTGCTTCACACTTATCCCAAGAAGTAATGTGGAGTGTGTTTCCCAAAGGTACAAAATCCATCTGAACACATTTTACAGGGACTGAAAAAAAATTGCTGATATGCATTCTTTTTATTATAAAATGCAATTTTCCAAGTCCTGTACCAAAGTAATTTGATACATGTTGATACTTTTAATCTGTACATAATATTCTACTCTTAACCAACTATGTACTGCCACCTATGACACATTTTTTTTCATTTTATTTGGGCAGGGGGTAGAGATTTGGTACATTTTGAAAACAAACTTCACAGATGTCCCAGATGTTATGGCTTCATAACAAGAGTGCAAAAATTAGGGTCTGCAACTGACACTTGATTTCAAATAATTTCAGAGCATTAAAATTTACCCATGGAACTGTGGTAGACTGAATCTTGAGAAGTGAACATCCTCAGATGGAGTAGAGGTATTTGATCAAGAGCATTTTCATTTTGATACTTAAAACAGATGCCATCTTACATGGATTTGCTATAAATGTGTATAATATCTTGATTTTTAGGAATGCATCCAATTTCTCTTGGTAATTAATGAAGTATCAGAGAAAGATTCTACTTTAGATACTAATGTTTTCAAAATGTAGAAGAGACTTCTGATGTACCTTTGGTCTGCTAAATCAAGGACACATAATCCCAAATTTATGAATTGCTGGTACTGATCTCCCATTGCATTGGATTAAATAGTATACAGATGAATGTTGGTTTTTGTGGAGGCTTTTACAATCATATTCAGTGGCATTCCCTTTGAATGTTCCAGTTCTGGTGCAAAATGTCCACTGAAACAAAAACAATTACTAAGCAATTGATAGAATTATCTTCCATGTTGACTCTTTTATGCCCATTTAGATTGTAACAAATTTCAAAATGTTTGTAGTTAAGCAGTAGATGTCAAAATATTGGAGATGTCAAAATACTCTGTCAGCTTCACACAAATACATTTTACTCCATTTGGCGTATAAAAAACTCACTTCATACGTACAGTCCTTAAGAAATGTTTGCTATAGTCTGTTGACATATTCAATACTTTAAAAAAATCTACATTAAGAAATGATTAGAGTTGTTAAATTGAATACGTGATGAGGTTCTTTGCAACTTTGATTTTTAACAGACCCTGGACCAGGAAGCATATTGTAAAACTTCATCAAATACATTGTTCCTCTCATCTTCCCAACCCACTTTTTAGCTGCTACTGTGCCTCCAGTTAAAACAACTGTTTACTGGATGGCAAATAACAAGGGTTCATAGAAAGGCATCCAGTTCTGTTTTGGTATCTGGCACAAAGCAGTGAAGATGACATTATTTCTGTTGATCCAGCTACAGGAACATAGCTGGATGCTTCTCTATGACCCTTGCATATTGTGAAGTGTTGTCTTGAAAGCAAGAGAATAAAAACCATAACTGAGAGTGCAAAGTCTAGATCAGGAGTCCCCAAACTTTTAAAACTGGGGGCCAGTTCACAGTCCCTCAGATGGTTGGAGGGCCAGACTATCGTTTTTTAAGAAACTATGAACAAATTCCTATGCACACTGCACATATCTGCACACTGGAACAAATACAGCCTCGATGATGATGATGATGATGATGATGATGATGATGATGATGATGATGATAAGGATTGGAAGAGACCCCTTGGGCCATTTAGTCCAACCCCCTTTTGCCTTTGTGCACCAAAAGCACTGACAAAGCACCCCTGACAGATGGCCACCCAGCCTCAATGTTAATAATAATAATAATCATCATCATCATCATAATAATATCAGGACCTCAAGATTGAACTTCAAAGACTCTGGCAGAAACCAGTGCAGGTGGTCCCGGTGGTGATGGGCACACTGGGTGCCATGCCAAAAGATCTCAGCCGGCATTTGGAAACAATAGACATTGACAAAATTATGATCTGCCAACTGCAAAAGGCCACCCTGCTGGGATCTGCGCGCATCATCCGAAAATACATACACAGTCCTAGGCACTTGGGAAGTGTTCGACTTGTGATTTTGATATGAAATCCAGCATATCTATCTTGTTTGCTGTGTCATAATAATAATAATAATAATAATAATAATAATAATAATAATAAGAAGAAGAAGAAGAAGAAGAAGAAGAAGAAGAAGAAGAAGAAGAAGAAGAAGAGTTGGAAGAAACCCCTTGGGTGATTTAGTCCAACCCCATTCTGCCTTTGTGCACCAAAACCACTAGCAAAGCACCCCTTAATAATTAATTAGGTAAAGGTAAAGGTAAAGTTTTTCCCCTGACATTAAGTCCAGTCGAGTCCGACTCTGGGAGTTGGTGCTCATGTCCATATCTAAGCTGAAGAGCCGGCATTGTCCGTAGACACCTCCAAGGTCATGTGGCTGGCATGACTGCATGGAGCGCTGTTACCTTCGTGCCAGAGCAGTACTTATTGATCTATTCACATTTACATGTTTTCGAACTGCTAGGTTGGCAGAAGCTGAGGCTAACACTGGGTGCTCATTCCGCTCCCCGGATTCGAACCTGTGACATTTTGGTCCGCAAGTTCAGCAGCTCAGCGCTTTAACAAGCTGCGCCACCGGGGCCCTTAATTAAATAATAATTAAAATACCGTTATAAAACAAGCAAAGTTTTGGAAGGCACGCATCTGGCAAGGGGCGAGGCAGGAAAGGCATGCGCCTTTCCCTCCTTTGTGCCGCACGCGCCTTCCTCGGAAGAGAAGGAGGGGGCCACCGCCATGGGGGTTGAATAAATGGCTTCAATGGGCCGCATGTGGCTTGTGGGTCGTAGTTTGGGGATCCCTGGTCTAGATAATGGGATATCTTTGTTTGATCTATGTTCTTGAGCAGGCATGAGCAAACTTCGGCCTTCCAGATGCTTTGGACTTCAATTCCCACACTTCCTAACAGCTGGTAGCACCATGCGCCTCCTTGTGCACCTTCCCTTTTACCGGTGACTGCTGGCAAAACAATATGGCCCAAAAGGGCCATTTGAAGACTTCTCTAGTTTTCCTTTGTCTGGAAGGAGCATCCATGAAGCCCAATCCCATGAAGCTCCCATAAACAGTCTGCTTATCAAGTTCTGTTCCTGGGTAGACTTGGGACCCATCTACAAAATCCAGGGCCGTTATGGACACCCCAATTTGCTGCTATAGTATTCAGCCTTGACTACAGAGGTTCTACACCATTTGCCTCTGGCCCACTGTGACTTAGGCTTCCATTTATGTTGTAAGCTGCCCTGAGTTCCCACGAGGAGATGGGATAAATAAAGTTGACTTGACTTGACTTAAACAGGATAAAAAAGAGTAAAAATAGCAGTTGGCCTTGGAAGACAATAGGGAAATAAGGGAATTTGAAATGACTTCCATCACTTTTTACATTGCTGTATGAAATAATATGAGTCTGAAAGATCAGATTCACATCTAAAGAAAAGGTTTTCTAAGTGTAATCTTCCCAAAGGTGTGTTTCTGTATCCGTGCATGCATGCACCCACTATTTATAACATTTCTCTATGATTAGCATGCAAATCTATTAGTTGTTTCCTTGTCATTGTTTTCATTAGGACCTCTATTTGGAAGTCTTTTTCTATTTAAATATAACAATTTTAAAAAATATTACTCCCTTGGAAGCTTTGGGGGCTTTCCCTCATTTGAAATGATGTCTCCCATTCGACTGTCTCATTGCCATTCAGCTCTTTATTAGCCAATAAAATCATCAATGCTGCCATCTGGAAATGAATGCATTTTGGTAGACGAGCTGCTATGTGCTCATTAGTTCTGAAGACTTTTTTTTAAAAAGATCACTTTCACTATCATAATCTGCTCTTATTATTGTTCTCAAACTGAGCTTCCATATGGTTTCAACATATTCCTGGTACTGTCCATAGCTTGGTTACTCTTGTATATAGATATGGGGACATAACATTATCTGGGAGTAAATAAAATTGGAGTATTTTTGTGAATTCAAATCAAATCTGAAATTTTATCACAGGGTGTTGGCAAGAAGGTATAATCCAAATGTTTTCTTGTGTTCATACAATACTAGTACAGGCTTTAATTAAATTATTGTTTGGTACTACTTAATGAAGCACTACATGGTAAATATATTGCTTCTGTGACATCTGCCAATCTAACTACATGGTAGTCACTTTTCACTTCCTCTAACTAAAACACTATAAAAATTTTTTTTTCAAAAGGACAAGTGAAACTTGGTGAGTTCACAAGGTCCTAAAATGGAGTAAGGGGACAGGAAACAAGGCTGATGATGTCATCTTCACCCCACTTGGTCGTCCTTTTCATCTGAAATATATTTCTAATATTAAGATAACTGGATAAGGTAGATAAGTCAAGCAAATGTTGCAAGCTATGCTAGCTCTAATGCAATGATATTGAAGCTTGGTTTTAAATGGTCAATTATCATTTCAGCAGTATGCTTCATGGTAGAACTAGTTTATTGATACGGGTCAAGACTCCCCTATGAAAAGGTGTTATAGAGAGTGTCATCATTAATTCCTTAAGCTTTCAGACCTACTACTATGGGCAATTCAGTTCTTCACCTTTTAACATGATGTGATGATTCAGTATGCTTCAGAAGAAGGTGATTTCCTTTAGACATCTGTCCAAAGAAGTGTGATTCAATTTGGCATGTGGGATTTGTTTAATCCCAGAACACAGCCTTAAACCAAGAGAAATCTCATTTGGCCAGAATAGCCTGCTGGAATTGTGTAACTGTCCCCATTTTAACATACTTTTACCCACATTAAAGAAGCCTCCAATGGCACAATGGGTTAAATCTTTGTGCCAGCAGGACTGCTGACCGAAAGGTCAGTGGTTCAAATCCGGGGAGTGGGGTGAGCTGCTGTCTGTCAGCTCCAGCTTCCCATGTGGGGACATGAGAGAAGCCTCCCACAGAATGGTAAAACATCTGGGCGTCCCCTGGGCAACGTCCTTGCAGACGGCCAATTCTCTCACACCAGAAGTGACTTGCAATTTCTCAAGTCGCTCCTAGCACCCAAAAAAACACATTAAAAAGATTTAGTTGTATTCTTCTATCTGGGAGGCCTAGTTAGATGAGTTAACAGTATGTGAAGTGAATATTTATTTAGGTATTACACTTCTATTCAACTGAATTTGTGTTGATAGTGAAGATGTTCCCTTTTAGGCTTGTGTTCACCTTTCCAGAGTACATTCCAGAAAACATTCATATGTACAACATTCACATCCTTAACCTTGCTCTGGATTCCCTCCTTCTAGTCTAAGGAAAGTGGTTTGCACAAGGTCATGGTAGCATTTGAACCATATCATGAGTTCCAATGGAACTTGCTCACCAGTAGGCTGTTTTTGCTCTTCTTAATAAAGATTTCAATTAATGTGTATTCTTGGAAAACACAACAATGCTTTAAAACGACACTACTTCTGGTATGAGAATCTTTTGAACGTCGCTTTATTTCCTGTCCCCATTAATCAGCACTAGAACTAGTGCACGTTGCCATTTGGGAAGATTATGTAGAAATTTGTTGTTGTACTGCCAAGATCAGAGACTTTATTGCAACTGTAGACAGTGTGCAGCTCTGGGAGAACTTAACATGATGCATAATAGAGAAATTTGTGAGAAACTATTTATGCGTAACAAAACCATTCTCACACATGCATTGACAGTTATTTGTATGGCAGGAAGGAAACATGAAAAAGATTTATGTGTCTAGAAAACAGGATCACAGGATCTTGGTTTTAATTGGGAGAACAATTTGGTCCAATTTTCCAAAAGAAATGAAAGTTGTTGGCATTTTTTCAGAACCACAGAAAGGGAGCCTAATTATCTTTCCTCCTTTGTTTCAGAAACACACTGTTAGTGTTCCCTGTTAGTCCCTTTCTTTTAAAAATATTCTGATATGGTGAATTATGTACTAATCCCTGGTAGATCAGAGTCTTTATAACTTTATTAATCCACCAGAGTAAGAAACGCTGCCAGCAAAATAATAATTTTAAATGATCCAGGTACTGGGAGAAAGCTTTTAGGTCAAGCCAAAGCTATTGTATAGAAAATAATGATAATAATGATGCATAGGTGGTAAGAAAACTGTATAAGTTTTATCTATCCCTTAAAATGGACCATGTCAACCTCACCCTGACTACTGATTCCTGATCCCTCGACGGAATGTTCTGACTGTAACTATGTCTACTTAAACTAACTATGTCTATTTTAATTGAACTGTTTTGCCTTGTTATGATGTTATTCATTATTTTTTACTGTGTTCAAGTTGTTGTATGTTGTTTTGACAATTGACTATTTTGCACACATGTTGGAAACCGCCCTGAGTCCTCTTGAGGAGATAGAGCAGTATATAAATAATTAATAATTAATAATAATAATAATAATTATTATTATAAAATATCTTTTAAATGATCAAAAAAGGAGAGGTTTTTCTTGAAGGTAAGCATCAATGAGCTGAAGAATTAAGATTTGTGAGATGATAGGTCAAGATCAAATGTAACATGTAGACAAAATTTCTCCAGTCTTCTTCATGTAGTTGATGCATTCACTAGATGTAATCTTGGCCCCTGATTGCTCTCTTCTCTTGGATGCTTTTCAGTTTCTGTGGTCTGTGACTGTGGACAGGATCCTTAGAAAGGTGAGAGACAACGCATGTATACTTGTTTTGTAAATCCTGGCTTTTTAAATAGGTTAAAGGAGGATTGGCAGAGTGGGTGAAGTAGGTAATTGCAACCTCCTTACAACAAGGCAGATTGTATCCTTGAAATACAATCATAGTCAGTCATGAGTGATCACCTATGATGATGATGATATGAGAAGGCAGTGTTCCAAAACTTGTCTTTGTTGGAAACATTGTCACTGATTCTCTTTATAATTGATCATTATTAGCCAGTGTCCAACATGTCATTCTTGGACAAGATATTGGAATGTGTGAATGCTAACCAGCTCCAAGAGATTAGAGTCATTCATTCTACTTTAGGATTGATTATGGAACAAAGACAGCTTTGGTGGATGACATGAAATTGCTGGGAGCACCCATCCAGAGTTTTGGGATGTGGTGCCATCAGTATGCTGATGACAGCCAATTCTATAACTCATTGCCACCACAATCAAAGCAGGTTGGTTTAGTCCCAAACCAGAATCTGTCATCAATAATGAATTGGATGAGGCTAAGCAAATTGAAATTTACTTGAGTCAAGACAGAGCTGCTCTTAAGGCTGACTAAGGAATTGGGATTCAGCCTAAAGATGGGGTTGCACTCTCCCCAATGATGTAGTTTGTCATTGTTTTTATCATTTCAATATTTCCCTCCTTTAATCCCCCTTATCCCACACATGTTGCTAACATCAGCAAAGGTGGTCAGTGATGACCAGTCTTCGGAGGTTTGTGATTGATTCTATGGCAGCAAAAATGACATGGATGGGGGGGGGGTCACCCAATGGGACTGAATTAGCCTCACTGGATGGTCTGGACTCCATCCCATCATCGCAGTAGGGTGGACTGGGCAATGTAGCTGCCCCTATGGTTAGCCTGGGATATTGCTACTTGAGATCAGCCAAATGCCCTGTGTACATGGGCTCAGAGGCAAAGGACCTCATCACGTAGAGATCCAGAAACTAGGGGACAGAGGGGGAAACTGTGGACAGTGTTCCATTCCCTTACCATCATGGGTTGCCATCCCATGAAGTTTCCCCACTGTATCTGGTTTCCTTCTGTGCTGTCCCCAGCTTCTTCTACCTGATTCCTCAGGACTCTGTTTCTGCATGCTTCCAGAACCAGGTTCCATTGCTCTTTCCTGTTTGTTTTAATTGGTGAACTTGCATTTTTCTTTGCTTATTTCTTTCAAGCATGTGTATACATGTACACATAGTGAAGTACATGTATTGCATCAAGATCCCTACCCTTTTACTAAAGAGTGTTTCAGTAGTATTTTCAGTCTCCTCTGGATTGGCTGCAAAGGACAGAACTGAACTGAACTTTGAAAGAAAATATAATGTCAACAGCAATGAGAACATGGGAATCCACTTACTAAACACAGTAGCAAGCCAGTGAATACTGCTTGGTATCATTTCCTGCATCACACCTATTCTACTTGGTCCTCATATCTATCCTACCTGAGAATTTAATGCAGCTTGTTTTGCTCATACGAATGATAAGGTATGGCCAATTTTCACTTTCAAAGTGTTTGACACTGAGATCCCTTTGTATTTCTAAATATAGGCAAAGGCAAGCTATCTCCATGGGATTATTTTTGTCATGAAAACTTTCCAAACCTGAGTTGGGGGTCATTAAACATTTTCTAAAAGTAGTTAAAATGTATTCTTTAATCAAAATAATTAAAATGACAAGTAAATAAAATACAAATCGCTTTTTAAAAATAGAATCAAATTATTTGTTTTAGCTGAAGGAGGTTCACCTCAGTTTCCTTTAAGCAAATCAGCTCATCAAAATAAGATGAAGTGGGTTGTATGTGTAATGGTAAATGCCACCCACATGAAATATTAAATTTCATGTGCATCCAAACTAAACTAAGCACAGGACTAGCAAGTAAGTTTTCTAAATTATTAATTGATGTCATAGCAAACTTATAGAATGCACTAGACACAGGCATTTGATGGTGTCAAAAATGTGGAGCTGTTTTTCTCCTGAGCCATAAATATAAATATCATTTTTATTTGTAGAAAGCCAAAGGACAATGCACACATACGTGTGTGTGTGTGTGTGTGTGTGTGTGAGAGAGAGAGAGCGAGAGAGAGAGAGAGAGAGAGAGAGAGAGAGAGAGAGAGAGAGAGAGAGAGGGAGGGGGAGGAAAGAGAAGCATGTATGCTGGTTTGATGTGTGCATAGCCTTTAACATCCCCAGATGGCTCCCTACGGTATGTTTTTTTTTTAACTGTCAACTTTCCCTCCTCAAAATGACCTGATTTTTCTCAAGAATTAATAATTTAGAGGAAAGACCGAACTTGGTGGAATTACTTACTCTCCCTTACCTCTTTCTTCGTCTCTGCCAGCTTCCACTCTCAAACCCTTCCCTGGGGTCATTCTCTCTTACATATTCATGGAGGCTATTCCTAGTTTGTTTAAGCAGAAAGTCAGAAGTCACTATTTTCAAATGTATCTATTTTTAGAAGGATGTCCTTCCCTCATATGTATGTGTGTGTGTGTGTGAATAGACTTAGAGAATATAGATCCCATATTGTCTCTAAAAGAAGGAAATGACCCTTTTAATAAGGTTTTTAAAGAAATGAAGTTAACAAAACACTTCTGTATTCAAATTCAGTAGCTAGCTACATCTCTCTGCAACATAGAGGGGATCATGTTATGCTTGCCTGCCAAGAGTCTGTTAGAAATGAGGAGGGTTTTTTGAATTAAAAGATGGGGCAACTTTACAAACATGTCTGAATAGACAACAATTCAAAATGCCACTTTGAAGAGTTAAGCTGTCAAAGTCTCGGGGCTGGATGGAAATATATTTCATTTTATTTTCTTCCATGTTTCAATTCCTTAAATTTCAAATTCTTTTCATCCTGTTTGAGGAGGAAGTCATTAATTTTAAATGCTACACACATTTCTTACCTTTTGATTGAATAGGCAAATACCATGCCCATTTATTGCTCAAAAGCTACTGTCATCGTGCACCCCCTTCATTTTTTTAAACTTGAGATTTCATGGAGATTTCAGGGTTCTTTATTTATTTATTTTGAAAAATAAAAAGAGCTAGATGATGATAGGCATTACTCAAAACTGCATCTCTGCAAATGTTAAGACAAATAATGAGGAAGTGAGTTTAGAAAGAGTGTTTCTACTCCAGACTGGCCCCAGATATACTGGCAAATGTGGACACAGCCAAGTCATCACAAATAAGTACTTACATAATTGTACTGTTTTCCTGATTATAAATTACTTATCCACACTGCAGTGATTTTTTTATTTCCCTATACTTTCAGTAGAAGCAGGTACATAGAGCTTTCCTACTAATTTATTCTATTGCTCTAGAGTTATGCTTATCTCTAGACTTTGTTTCATGGGTGGTACCTACTATTCTCATTTTGTCCACAAAGTGATAGTTATGTGAAGATTCCTTACATGATGTTTGACATCCAGTTAGTGTGTTGTGATCATATAGGTCCAACATACACCTGTTTCTGTGGCCATTGTTAACATCATAACCATCCTATATTTTGACCATATAATGAGCAAAGGCTGTCCAAGGCACTTTTTCAGTGTGCCAAAGCCCTCTTCAAAATGAGTTATTTCCATGTCAGTAGAGAATTGGATTTTGAAAAAAGTGGCTTGTTATGGAATCTAGGATTGGTGATAAAGTTTCAGTTGAGACATCTTTTCCCCATGATTACTTTTCCAGGAGTGAATTTCCCTTCCGTGAGGTAGATTTCTTTCACTTCCTGTTGCCTCATCCCCATTTGCAATATGACTCATTTGTATGTCAGACGTTTGTAACTTGGGAACTGCCTGTATTTTTCTTTAACTGGACATAAAGTAATAACAAAATCCTCAGGGATCTTTGAAAAACTTACAGAGTGATGCCAGTCACAGAATACCCAACTTAAAAAAAAAATACTGTGTGCGTTTTTGAATCTTTCTTTTAAAAATCATCCCTAGTATTCTGGAAAAATGTCTCGAACAGGCCACGCAATAATGTAACTTGAACATTCACATAACACAAAGGAAAGCTGAACTATCAAAGCAAATAAAAAGTGCTAATTTCTTCATATTGCCAATAAACCTTATTTGTGTATGTATAACCTTCTGTTGCAACACGGACTCCTTAAAGCGCCAGACCAGACGTTAGTAAAAATACAGTTTATTAGTTCACAACCAAAAGGATCCCAAAAACAAACTCAAAAGGCTCAGAACACTTAATCTTCAGTGTGAAACACAGAATTCCCAGCAAACAACACAAAGCCCCAGACCCTGGAAAATAACCTGGATTAAACCGGAGTATAATCCGGTTTAAAAACAAACTTTGTAAAACAACAAAGAAGGCACTCAAATTCCCAGAAGGACATCAGCAGGCAGGAATTGACGACAAGCAGGGGCCCGAAGACATCTGTAGAAGTCACCCAAACACAATGTCGATCCCGCCACCCAGTCCATCTTTTATCCAAACCCATAATTCCCCAAGACCCAGCTGGATCCCCACTGTGCCAACCCTCAAACGTGTCGCTACTTATGGGTTCTCTAAAGATGTCCTGGATCTCTCGTACCTTAGTCCAGTCCATTCCCTCATCCTCTGAACTTGTCATCCCATCCTCCTGATTCTCAACCCCATCATCCCCCTCAAAGCCCTCAAATGAGTCATCATCAGTAGGCTCCATAAGTATTTCCCAGATCCGCTTCCTTTGTTGCTCCTCATCGGAGTCTTGCTCATGAGTAGTCTTTCTTCCTCTTCTAGTGCACCTAGTAGTATCATTACTCAAAGACTCCATCACAACACCTACTTTGCTCTGAAATTTTGTTCATTGCATATTGCTCTGGGGGAAAAAATGGGTCATTATCAAATTCATTAATATTCTTTATATTTGAAATTCAGACTTCAGCAATGTATTGTACAAATACAACATCAAAAAATCATATGTAAATCAGAGAGGAAATGAAAAAGAAATAAAATATTGGTATGCAGGTTGTCATTAATTGTTTTAGGTTATATTATCCAGCCAAATAATTATTTGGGTTATATCTATGTTAGATATTATTCATGCGGACTTAAGGTGCATCTTGACAGACCAGAAATGGTGATGCTGATATGGAACGGGGTGCTCTGGATCAGTATCATTGGAGGTTATACTCTATGACAGTGGTTCTCACGGTGGGTCTGCAGATGTTTTGGCCTTCAACTCCCAGAAATCTTAACAGCTGATCTGGCTGGGATTTCTGAGAGTTGTAGTCCAAAACACCTGGGGACCCACAGGTTGAGAACCACTGCTCTATGGCATCAGAACCATTTTGCACTGCTTGCCCACAACCCTTACCTTGTCTCTCTCTATCTGCAGTTTGCAGTGCTCACCAAGCATGAAAATTGTGTTGTTTGTTGTTCAGTATCTGTAGTGATGATATACAAAACCGCAAAGCAACATGAGGGAGGACAGGAAGGAGATTACTTCCTCCTGTCCTCCTCCCTTCTCTGATAACCTTGTTGTTCTGGCTATCATCCCAAGTGTCCAGCAGTGTACAGCACCCAAGATAAAGGGAGCACATGGTACATGACACTTCCTGTTCCTGGGCTGCCCATGCCCAGAGAAAACTATATAACCAGCTGTAGACACTTCCTGATTAGGAAGCAGCACAGTTGATTACACATGCCCGAAATCTTTAGGTTTAGAAGATATGAGTTTGTCATGTTTGCATTGCAATATGAGAAACAATGTTTTCTCACCCATTCATAATATATGGATGTTCTAGTATTAGATATTGTTCAAGAAAGTTATACATTACCCTCCAAGTGAACTTCAAGGACCCAGACAAATGGTTAGTCAGAGGTCATTGTTCCCTAACATTATTAATTCTTTCTCTGATTTGGTCTTTCTTCCAAATATAGTATAGCAGCTCACAGTTATTATACAACCTCTTAAAAATGTTCCAGGACAGTGGCAATACTATAAACAGGCTCTGAGAAATAGAAAAATAATCAATGCTAAAAATACTTCTGGATTTGCTGATTAACCTTGCCAAGAAGAAGGTTAATCAAGTTATTAGGGCTTGCTACAATTTCCTCTCCCGGTATTTCTGTATTCCAAAGAACTAAAGTCTCTTGTAGCTCCCACTGCAGGTTTCTGTTCCAGAATTTTGCATTAGCTGAATTTCTGATTAAGTTGCATTTATGTTATTTATTTAAGTTGGACTCATGTATTTCTCTGTTCATATTCTTCATGTATTGCCATTTGTATTATTTATTGGAACCTTTAAAATAGAAACTTATATTTTTCTTCCTAGAAAACAGCTTCTTTTCCATTTGACATTATAAATCAACAAAATCAGTTGTGGCATCCACAGCCAGCCTTTCTCTGTGTCATGAGAACATTAAAGAAATAGAAAAAACTGCTTTCAGAGAACAACCTGAGTCTTCTGAATAGGAAACATTTGTGAAATTTGCCTTGATATAAATAGCCTAATTAGATAAATACAGCAAACTGTCCTCTTACTATGCTGAATGATCTAACTATAAACTTCAGAGCCAAGTTATAACATTTTATGTGATTTTTAACAACGTATTTATAATCTTGTTAAGCACGATGTAGCACCATTTTAGTCTGTCATAAAATTAAGCATTATTCCAAACTGATTCTTGTCACCTTTATAATGTTGTTGTCGTGGGATCCATCAGTTGTAGACTTTTATAAGAGAGCTAGCTAGTAAATTATCCCAAGAGCCCATTTACTGCCATGAATTCTAAGATCAAAATCTTTACATGAAGTTCTCAACCATACTTCTACTATTCTAGTTGTTCTGCTTGCAAAATTTTTATCCAGCTCAATATCAATAAAGGCTAATTTTGTAATGTAGTTTTCTTAAAGTTTAATTTCTATTAATTCGAATGTAATGTTTTTTTAATCACTTGTAATTTTAAAAATTTGGCATGGGTAAAAGGTGCTACCATGTTCTTGGAGATGAAACATTTGTAGTATTAGGTGAATCAAGTCACCAAATCACATTTATCTACTCTTGATAGGCCAGGTCATTTTTAACCACTGAAAAATGTTTGCTCTATGAGTTTATTCATTAGAAAAACAAAATTGGGTTGTTATTATTATTCTATGTCTAATTTTTGTTTTGTGTATTTTAATATGTATTTTATGAAAATATGATTTAATATGCGTATTCTGCTGAGTGTTTTTAAATGATTATGTGTTTTGATGGTGTGTTTTAGCAATGTTGTAACCCACCTCGACCTGTGAGGAGAGGCAAGTAAGAAATAACAAAAATATTATTATTAAAATTATTATTATATCAAGCTGTGAATAGTTGGTGTTTTGATCTAGTAAAGGAATTTGGCAACTTAGAAGTGGGAGATGGATTCATGCACCTCTGTTTATCTATTCTATGGCTGAGTTGTACAGGATATCACATAGGAACAGAGGCGGTTCAAACACGAGGCCAACTAGGCAGTTGCCTGTAGTGCCATCTTGTTGGGGGCGCCATCAAGGCAACTCCTGTCTCCTGCGGCCTGCCTCCGCAAGGTATTGAACTGCTTTTTCTGTTGATTTGTTGTAAAACATGATGTTTTAGTGCTTAATTTGTAAAATCTTAATGTAATTTGATGTTTAATAGGCTTTTCCTTAATCCCTCCTTATTATCAAACATTTTCGCTTATCCAACACTTTTATTTTTCAGTGATTGGTTTGGGGGGGGGGGATGCCAAAATTCTGTTCGCCTACACTTGAAAAATACCTAGGGCCGGCTCTGCATAGGAAAGATGGAATTAGCAAGAAATATCACCCTGCACCTCCCTATTCCACTGATATCTACAAATCCTCCTTTCTGTATGGAAGGATTTATTCATGATCGACAACAGTGGATAGGCATAACACATTGTTTCCGATATAGTGTGACCTCATCACACCAGGATGTAGTTTAGGGAGGGGCTTTTAAACTGCTTAGCCATAAAGTCCTGGGCCTCACTAAACTACAAACCCCAGAATTCTGTAGGAGGCAGCCACAGGATTCTAGTGTGATCAGGTCCACTTATTTTAGGTCATTCATGAATGAGGTAGGACCCATGGGTAAGCCTGTACTGGTGGCCACTACATCTGTGGTCAGTCCAGAACAGAAGATCTGGACTCGTTCCAGAGATGGCCACATGAACCTGGCCAAACCTGCTGCACCGCTATCCACGTTGTTCAGTTGGGCTGAGACTGTACCAATCCCATTGGACCATCGCAAACACAGAACATCCATGACAGTCAGGAGCCACTGGGATGTTGTCCACCAGCCTATAATGGTTCCTGGGAGCCAACAGTTAGTCCACACACCTTTTAGCTTGTCCATGCCTGCTTTAAAGAGACATCTAGCCTTGCATTGCATTAGTTCCTGCATGTTTTCAAATTCTGTAATGTTTCCAATGGGAAATTAAAAAATCAGACTTTTGAATGGAAAATGTGCTTTCTACTTGGTCTTTTGGCCTGTTACCATGGCTCTTGGTCACTTTGACATTGGCAGTTGTAAGATACAAAATCTCATAAAACTGTCAACTATCAGATAAAACCACAGTTGGAAACCATACATCAAGCATTATCCAGTGACACTACATGTCAACTTTCTAAGATGGGGTGTATGAACTACTAAATTCTATAAATTAGAGAGCACCATCAAATCCCATTTCTCTAATACTGCTAGATTTTGCTGATGGAAATTAAATCTTAACTGTATGTATCAACATCAAATATACAACCTGCTATTGGATTGTTCTACTGTGTCAGAAGAGTATTATATTGTAAATGTTAGTATAACTATTATCTCAATTTTTAGCCCATAATCATAATATACTGCTATTTTTTTTAAAAAAAAACAACATTTTTTTTTAAAAAAAGAAGAATTACAGAGAAGAACTAGAGACATTTTTTCAGCTCAAGGGTCTAATTCTGTCTCCAATTAAAGCTAAAGTTAATTGAAACTTTATTGCACTCTGTTCTTTTCAGTGGCTTATAGGTGAGAGTTTACTTTTTTAGATTATGACTCTCAGATTCCAAAATTCAAGGGGCCATACTGGTCGGTATATTGTTGGAAATGTAGTCCAAAGATGTTACCTTTCCAAGCACTGCTTTTGTCAGACTGATTTAAAACTAAATGTGATGACTGCCATATAACCTGTGTTTACCTCACTCACCACACTATCATAACAGTCTTATTTAGCTGTTAAAATGTAACCTATAGAAAAGTTCCCCTTCTGCGCAGGATTAGGGCAATGTAATAGGTCTTGGAGGGTGTTCCTAAATATCCGAAATGTAGAAAGCCAGTCAAGTCCTGGTTATAAGCCATATACCTATAAACTGATACAAACTGATATAGCCATGATGGCTTGATTGAGAACAGCCTGTCTCAATCATCCCAGATGTGAAGAAGGAAATTCCAGGAGGCTCTACAGTTTGATCCTTTCCTAATCCTGGATCCTGAACCCAACATTCTGAGCAACTTCCTTCTATAAAGTGTGCACCTCGGGATTTCCTTTCCATATTATGGTCTACTACTTAGGATAGCACAAACCAGAGAAAATTGCTCAGTTCTTTTTACTAGAATGGACCATAGTACCAAGCTTCCCAAAGAGTTTGTTTGGTGCCAAAACTGGCACATGTTACTGCTATAGCATATGTTGTATTGGTGACAAATGATGTAGCAGATGGTACAGAGAAGAGTAGCATTCGGCCTTC
Source organism: Anolis carolinensis (assembly GCF_035594765.1). Lineage (NCBI taxonomy): Eukaryota > Metazoa > Chordata > Lepidosauria > Squamata > Anolidae > Anolis > Anolis carolinensis. The sequence goes on along the minus strand of NC_085842.1, from coordinate 225,320,102 downwards.
CCCACTCCCAATTAACAAGAAAAGTGAGATTTTAAACAACAAATTCTACTAACTCTATTTCATCAGTTGTCAAATTCCCCATTACAGATCAAATGGTGTCCCTGAAGTGGGAGGCACCTCCTTTAGGGCAAGGCCAAAACAAGATGGATTCATAGGGTTATACACCGGAGAAACAAACAAGGAAATGCAAATAATGCAAGTATGACCGATCTCCACTCTCATTAGTAATGGGAACAGTTTGAGCAGGCTAATAACTGATGAAAATTTATTCCCCCATCTGTTCTCAACCTTGATGTCTTTTTGTAGCATTAAACTGCTAAGCTAATGCAAATAATAGTATAAGGTCATGGATACAAATCAACTGTTTCATGTCACTGGACAACTGTTAGTATTTGGCAATTATACTAAACAAGGTCCCCAATACCTATTGCCTAATGGTAGAGGTATAACTCACCATAGTCCCATATTTCCTACATGTCTCAGTGCAGGATAGTTGCCACCCCCTCCCCATCCTCACCCACAACACAAAATGAGGAGAATCGGAAAGAACAATTACTACATTGAAAAGCAACTCGCTGAAGATTGTTGACATGAGTAGATGGTTGAGCAGCAAGTCAAAAGAAGGGTGCTGGACTATGATTGGCTCTTGCTCATTTCTTATATTTGTGCAATATCAAGACACAAAATATTATAATACTTCTATTTCTGCTGCCTTCCCTTCTGAAAGCATACACGTAATCATTTCATTGAGCAGAGCAGGTGTGGGTTTGTGTGGCTATGATATAAGATGAAAGAAATAAATCCAATAATGGTGTATATATATTAGAACTAAATACTAATTTATTTTCATAAAGAACAGTAGGAATTTAGGTACAGTCTGCCCTAAAGAAACTGCTCATACCCACCGTTTCTGAATCCATAAATGGCTTTAAAATATTCAAATATTCCACTATATACCATTGTATGAGCATCCACAGATTTTATACTCAAACCTCAGTGGCTACTAAGGGCCCACTGTAATTCTAAAATGCCCCTTTTAATACCAGTGGTGATAAAGAATGACAAACTTTGTCTACATTCTGTCCCATTTCTCTGTATTGCTGATAAGTAGAAATAAGATTACATAAAGCCATTTCTTTCTGTTTGTCAATTCACAACAGCACATTATTTCACTCAAATATTACTACAGCCGCACCTAACAAGCAATACTGAGATTGTATCATTCCTTTTCCCCACCTTTTCTTATTATTTTATCTCTTACTAGTCTAATTTTTATTTCTGTGGGCTTTTGCTTTTGCTGCTTCTGCTGCAACTAGTTACAGCTGCTACTGCTTCTCTTCTTCCTCCTCCTCCTCCTTCCTTTTCTCTTTCTCCTCCTCCTGGAACACTTGAAATCAAACCTGAAAGATTGGAGAGTATTGTAATTATATCTAATTGATACAGATTTCAATTGCATAAGCTTATTAAGGGTACTAAATTTCTCTCCATTCTTTTATATAAAAAAGATTCAATTTTCAAATAAGGATCACAATAAGGTTAAGATGTTATTTGAAGGTTAGGCACTATTGTCCAAATTTATACATATCAATTCTTCATTTGGTAGCTGGGCAATTATGCACATGAGGTTTTGTTAGGATTTTTCTGTTATTCTTATAGAAAAACTTCCCTGCAGAATTTCATTTTCAAGCTTCCAAGCTTGAAAATGAATGTCTGTAGCTATTACACTAGATCTCTGATCCCTTTATGGTACCTTCCAATTAGCGTTCCAAATGAGGCCCAAAGCAGACATTGCCTGGTTGTCACTCTCTCAGAAGAGTTCAAAAGCTGAAGTATGAAATCTGCAGTAACAAACAGTCCAAGCTCAAGAAGCCATAGATCAGAACAACTTCCAAGTAGAGAGGGTCATACATTCAAGACTTACAACAGCAGGGTCACAAAGTGTATTTTCAGCTCAGCTCTTGCTCACATGCCTGATTGTATTTAGAGAATGCATCTCACAACTCTGGGCATGTAGCTTTTCACTGCATCTGAGGGTCTGCAACAAATGCTTAATTTATCTTTGATTGTGAGGACTTAGAGATCTGTCCTCCAGTTTCCCTACTTGATGAATTTGAGAATGACTTGACTTCAGAAAGTCATCTTTTGAGGGAAAGAAACTAGCTAGAGCATTTTAAACAACCACTACCTTCTAGGTTTTACTTTCACCACAATTCAGAACAAAATGTAGAGTTCCATACCTGCTTTGTGTAAATTATAAACAGTTTTAATGAATCAATGATGAGAGTAGCAATATAATTTACAGATCCTGGATTGGGACTACAGCAAAAGAGAAATATTTTCTACTCTTTATGTTATTCTGAACTGGGCTTCCTGAATGTTGTCTATTTTTTAAAAATTGTGCATGTGTGGAGGGGTTGATGATACATAGTTCAGGAGTGGTATCTTCCATGTCTCTTCTGTAATGAAGATAGAAGCAAAAAAAATTATTCATCTTCTTGCATTCTTCCTGATGCTATTTAGCCCATCCTCAGCTCTCTTCTTTTCCAAATGTGTAATCTCATATATCAACTTTCTGCTTCCAACATTTCTTTTCAGTTGTTGATTTGCATGTTTTGAGCAATATGAACATTCTCTTCTCTTCTCTTCTCTTCTCTTCTCTTCTCTTCTCTCTCTCTCTCTCTCTCTCTCTCTCTCTCGTGCTTGGAATTCAATTACCAAAGTTTGTGTTCATTTTCATTCTCTTTATCTGGACAATGTTTTGATCATAACAGTTGTAGTTTTACAGTGTCTTCAACTTTCTCTTCTAAAGAGTGCTGGTGCCTCACCAAACTAAAACTCCCAGGATTCCATAACATTGAGCCATGGCAGTTATAATGGTGTCAAACTGTGTGGGATTCATTTGGATATGCCCCAATTTCGGTTTATAAATCCGATTACCCACTTGGTAGGTCACAATACATGCACTGGTTCTTGTGGACCTTATGTTGGCTAAGGTGAATAAAGTTAAACAGATCTGAAATGCTCCAGACTGTGACCTCAAATATTAAGCTGTGGTTAAAGAAAGTCAGAGATTATATCTCTAAAAATTGTAAACTGGTGCCATAGAAAGGAGTCATGGGGATGAAAAAGTGGAGAAGAGCTGCTAGACCTTACTCAATGACAAGCTTAGCTTTCAGAAGTGAACCTGAAAATGGGAATAGTGGAGCAAGGCAACTTCAGAAACATAGCAAGTATAGAACTGAAAGTATCACTGTGAGTAGTATATAGCAGTTTTTCTAAATGCTAATAGTTGCCTTTGATAAAGCATGCAGATACAAAAAGCTAAGAAACAGTCAACTTGCTATTTGTCAAACTGACTTAAGTGTCCTTGATTGAGTAACATTCACTTTAGATTCTCGGAAACACTACACTTACTCAGGTTCATGGGTAGGCCTGGCAACCAGTTGCTAAGCAGATAAATATTATCATTTCAATGGACTCTTTGCTGAAAAGCTATCTTTAAGTCTCATTTCCTGATGTCACATGTTAAAAAATCAAACAACAGAAATGCAGACCTCTGGATCACAATTATTATGCTGAACATGGAAGGTTGTCCTTGAATTCTAAAATTAGATGTTCAACTGAAGTTTAACGTGTTGAAGTTGGTGTAACAACCATGTAGCAAAGATTAGCATCATTACACTTACTTTTGAGTACATTAAAAACTCCCAAGATTACATGGAACCTGGAATTTCAAAATGTTACACATCCTGAATACCTATCTCCATTATTTAAACCTTAAAAGTCCCTTTGTTGCACTTGAACCTGCGGTGTATAAAAAGCAAGTTGTAGGTCTGCTATTATCACAGTCAAAAGAGTTTCTACTAACACTGCTCATAGATCGATTTTTATTTGTAAATGTACTTTACTTTGCATTAGCATACCTTCCAAGTATCCCAATTTGTCAGGGACAGCCCTGTTATCTTATTAAATGACATTGGATGTCCAATTTTTCCATCTGCATTTAAAATGTCTCAGTTTCTCTTTCATCCTCTACTTTTTCCCTTTATCCTCAACTGAAAACTGAGGTCAAAGCTGAAAAACTAATTTACTCTGAATTAACTCAACAAGGGGATATTCATGGGGCAAAGTCAAACTTCTGCAGCTACTCCTAGTTTATGTGTTCTTCCTCATTAACAACTTTAGATCCTACTTTTATGGTTTTTGGTTGTAAGTCGTTCAGCTTTCAGCTGAGAAATGTTGGAAGGTATGATTCAATTCTCACTTACCTTCTCATAATAACCCAGTAATGAATTATCTTCCTTTTATTACATGAGTCTGTCAAATCTGTGTAAAAACTGTTGAGTGGTCATCTTTTGTTTGTTTGATTGTATACAAATGGTTAGTAGTGACATTTTCTTGATGAGAGACTGAATGACCAAGAATGTTTCATTAACAGGAATGTGTATCTTTCACTCATCTATCCTTGCAAATGAGGATTTATGTGTTTTTCACCCTGCTGTAGGAAAGAACTAACATTTCTATCCAGTTCTCATCTGGTATTCAAACACACATTTTTGCAACATAAAATGTGTTTCTGTAAAGAGTAGCCAAAATCCTATTGTTAATTCCAAATAGAATAGAGTAATTCATGTGGTAGAATTTTATTGCATGTTTAGAAATTCATTTGACAATGGCAGTGCCTTTTGGGAGATCTGATATTTTAGATAGTTTGGATAGAAATTATATAGTATATAACCCAATTTCACCCAGAAATGAAGCAACAGGCAGTGATAAGCACTTACAATCAGCCCCCGTCAGAAACATTTTGGTCCCACTGCAGTTTCCAAAATGTCCTCAAAGCATGTTTCACACAGAGTGGTTTATGTGAATCCAAGACTAACCCACACTTTAGATGGGACTAACAATTGAATTCCATATTTTCTGTGCATGACTTTTTGCATAGAATCATTTCCTAGTAGACTTCAGAGTATATGAATACCAAATGAAAACTAAAAAAACAACAAAAAAACTTTTCTTTTGATTTGTTCTTCTCAACCAGGCTTTTTAAGTGTGTTCTTCAGCCTGAAAAATAAATATTGATAAATATTATTTCTAATCTATTCATTAATGGGCAATCTACCTAAATTGAGAAGTCTCTATGTGCTGGAGGAAAGAAAGAAACTGTTTCAACAGGGTTGTTGTATGTCTTTCGGGCTGTGTGGCCATGTTCCAGAAGCATTCTCTCCTGACGTTTCGCCCACATCTATGGCAGGCATCCTCAGAGGTTGTGAGGTATGGAGAAAACAAGCATGTGGACAACTTCAACAGAAAGGAAGAAACCATGAAAATGAACAAAATCTGGCTACCAGTATTAAAAAACTCAAAAATCAGAACAGTAAATAAAAAGCAATACTCTGAAAACAGAGGATTTCCAGACATGAATCAACCAAGGGCAGTTAACGACTCTAAACAAAGGATGCCCCAGAGGCAGGAAGAAGACAGCAGATAAGCTTTTCAATGCTAATTAAAGTGATTAACTACACAACATTCACACTGACCTCTCTCACCCTAGACTTTCCACAGATATATATTAACCTCTTTGCTTAGTTTTCTCCATACCTCACAACCTCTGAGGATGCCTGCCATAGATGTGGGCGAAACGTCAGGAGAGAATGCTTCTGGAACATGGCCACACAGCCCGAAAGACATACAACAACCCTGTGATCCCGGCCATGAAAGCCTTCGACAACAAACTGTTTCAACTTTGCATATAGCTAGTTTAGACATATGTTTGTAGCTAATTCAGGAGGAAGCCCAATTAGATATTGCTTGCTTTGAGGAGGTGGTTTTGATGGAATCATCACTTAACCCACCCCAATCATCAGTAGAACAGACCGCCTTCTCTTGATTCCAGTAAAATGCTGGGTGAGGAAATTATCACAATTCAAGCAACAGGCCCATGATTGTGACTACACTGAAATTGTGGCCAAGGATTCTTCAATCCAGATTACACATCTATTCGTGTGATATTGCATTTTGACCAATGACAATAATACTGCATTCATTTAAGGAGTTATGTTGTCCTGTGGAGTAGGAAGAATATAAAAGAAACATTGGGGTCTACAAACCCAAGTTTACTTCATTTAAGCTATGTTTTGTAGCTGTCACAAGCAAATCTTTCACTTCAGAAACCTTTTCGGCAAACATTGTTTGGAGATGCTGCCACTGATGTTATCACAACATTTAATTGTTCTTTGAAATACAAGAATCCCTGAAATTAACACAGAAATGAAATATATTTTTCTCACTGTTTAACACATGATCAGGATGGGGGCAAGGGGATAATGATCTTGCTAGAGTTCCTGGAGCTTCATCGCATGGTATTCCATATCTTTTCTGAATAAATATGTATGGATAAACAGAAGAGACATATCTGTGATATCTTTGCTTAATAATTCTATGCACATGGATGTGAGAGCAATATTGTTGCAACATCTGTCACCACATTGATCACCATGGTGGATTCAGCTGATCTTGTTGGCTAGGCAGTTGTTGTGATGTCTCAGGGACCTTTGATCCATGACCTCCCAGCCATCATAGATCAAACTGAAGAGGATATGGGTTTTTTCCCATCTCAGCAAGATTCTGTTCCATTCCAGATGTCCCCTGTTGACATTTTGGTGCCAAAGCCAATTGAAACAGAGCCTGGTTCCCCGGAAAGTGTTGTGTTTGATAGGAAGTCTTTTCTCAAAACACATCGCTCCCATAAGGAGTTTCTGACACGAAGTGCGAGATTAGCGGAGAGAGAGGATTATAATTAAACTGTTTCCCTTGGGAAGTTTTGAGGAGGCAGGCATGTTGAAACAGCTACTTTCTCTGGGAACAATAGAGGAGTTAAACACCTGTTGGGGGGAACTCTTGAACTTCCATAAAAGTTCTGCACTGAGCTCTCCCTATCGCGGTGTCAATGTGACTAATCAAAGAAGAACATTGTCCCTTGTTTCCGAGCTCCTAAGCGGCCTTTCGGTGCGCTTACTCACAAGTAGACCGGGAGTTGCGTTTTCACTCCTGTTCCAGTTTGGACTGCGTTTCAGATCCACCACGAATTACCTTGCCTAGCCTCGAATCCTTGTCTGGACTTAACTTCAAGAATCTCCCGGTGAATCCTTGCTCTTTCCCCACTCAAATTTCCAAAGAGTTTGAGTGTGTTTCGGTTATTGGATTGTAGACTTTGGACTCTAATACTGGACATATAACTTCATTTATTTGGACTATTTTTGATCTTTCTTATAAGGACAATTGCTTGACTATATACTCTGCATAGTTTTGTTTTATTCTTTTATTGCATTAATAAAGATATTAGATTGTTTATTGGCCTCCGTGTTGGTTTCCAGTGCTCACGCAGCCTAGAGGTGTTACAGTTGTCTCCTTCCCTCACTGCTCCATGTACATTCCTCCTAAAACTGCACACTTGGTAGAAGAGGATGAATGTCCCAGCTAGAATGAGTGCTGCCTCAGGCTATTCCAGTTTAACCTGGAATAAACCTCTAAATCCAGGTTTATCTGGATTAAAAACACTCTGAAAGATGAGGACCTTCCATGTTAATGTGGATGTGGGATGAGGTGATACATCTTCTTTAAAGGTTTCATATTGTAGTCACATTCCTTTAAAAAATCCTCAAAATGTTTGCCTGTGTTAGGATAAAACATTATTTTGTTAGAATCCCCAAGATTTTGGAAAGAAATACTGGGCACATATAAAGCACCAGATATTACTGACAGATGTGGATAAAATAAGAAAGGCACTTTTTACCGTGACTCTGGGGAAGGAATTATGCAAGCCTTCAATCCTGAGTCATTGATTTTGTTATGAATTTTAAAAAGAGTTGTCAAAATGTGAACGGCCCATTCAGTTAGGGTCATGGAGAGGTAACCCAGAATATACCACAAAAAATAAACTTGGACCTAATGTCTTCTGTCTTCAGCTGAATTTTTAGCCATTTATATATTTAAAATGTACATGTTGCTTTGTGAACTGCCAAGGCAGAGAGCACTTTTATTTTGCAATATGGTTTTCAAAGCACATAACAGATAGCTTTATTTGAAAGGGAAAGGATATCAGGAAAAAAAATCCATCTTTAAAAGCAGCTAGTCTCTATGGATAGATTGTCAGCATTTACAATAGACAAGCAGTGAAGAAATCTGATGAAGCATCTTGGCAGCAGATCTGATTCCATAATAAATCAAACTTACAAAAGAAAGAGTGGCACCAAATCCAGCTCAAACAGGTGCAAAAATCATTTTAATGCCATTAAATCAGTCCAAATATGTTTTAGGCTGTTCACTATTTGGTGAGTTTGTCAAGTAATTTTGGACATCCAGTCTCTCTGACAGTAAAGGAATTTTGAAAGAAATTAAAGGTGGTTTAGCAAAATGTGTAAAATATAGTTGGTGTGAAGTCGATTCTACACATTCCTAAAATGTCTCCAACAGCTGAAATGAGCTATATTGGAACTAAATAGCTTTTCAAGTTACTAAAAGAAGTAAAGTAAAAGGACTTTTTGACAAACTAGAAACATTTCCTGGGATGGGTGGGTATTTGTACATCCTAAAGGAGTTCTGCACAATCCTGTCCTGCATCAAGTATCAGATCGATGATACAGCTCAATGGATATTTTATAACTAAGCAAGCTATTGCCAGATGTTGTCTGTTACAAGTCTCTGTAAAATCTCCTGTACCATCAAAATGCAATGTTGCCCTTATTGATTGGCATAGATAGAACATTGCTCCTCCTGTAGTGATTTTGGAAAATCTGCCATAATACCACCTGGACCGAAGGTATGACCAGCAAGCTTATCATAATCCATATCTTCGAGATGCCTTTTATTAAGTGTGGCTCAAAAAGAACTGTTGGTCAATGTTATTATTCACTCAAGATATCTCTTGTGAATTTCCTTGAAGCAATAAAAGGGTCTTGAAAATGAAGGAAGTTGGACAATTATTTTCTAGATCCATTATAGTTGAATTTATGTAGTGTGTTATCTGTATTCCTAGATGCAAATAATTCTTTGTAAACAACAGGGCTGAATAATGTGATCCAGTAAACAGAGTTTGACTTATGAAATATTCCATAGGGGAGAGTTTCTACCCATGATTCTCCATTTTTGTGTTGCACCTAGCAAAATTGTGAATATTTTTACATCAGAGAGGATCTAAGAATATTTACAATTTTCTCACTGAGAAATATGTTCTCGCATGATATTACTATAATTTTCCACATCTTTCAATAATTTTTTGCAGTTTGGACCTTGTTGAAAATTTCATTTGCCAAGAAACATTTAGCTTGGAAGTGGACCACACTCTGTAACAGGACTTATTCTCGAGTAACTGCAATTAGATTGCAACCTATTTCAGTTTTGAATTTTGAAGTGTTGGTGGGATTGGTCTTTATGTCTTTCATAGTGTGACAGTTCTCCATACATACAAAGATAATACCAAATTTCTCTTTTGTCTCTCACTATGCATAACCGCCTTGTCAAAAATTATTTCCTGACAATTTTGGGCTCCCTTCATTACCATGTTCCCTTATATTTCCTTTAGATAAAAATAAAATAGTTGGCTGATTTATCTATTATTATAAAATGTCATCTTTATTATTCACTTGCTTGTTTTGGGGATAATTTAAAACCAACCTCAGTAGTCTCATTGTGCCAAATAATTTTTACCAAAGACCACAAATAAAATATTTCTGTCCAAAGGAAATAAGATATTTGTTTTGCATACTTTTTTCTACCCAATTCATTTTGATTTCTATATAAGTGTATTGATTGATTGATTGATTATTTATTTATCATATTTAGTTATGTTCTATCTCTCTGTTTGTATCAAGCAAGTGAAATGATTTCTGTCAGGAAAATACTATTAAAACATCACTTAAAATAACAATTAAAGCTCAATGCTCCATTAATGCATTTAAAAATACTTCAGCAATAAAATGAGAAGGCTTAATGATGGATGTGAGGGTTTTTTTTTAAAGTGAGATACTGAATGCACAATTGCATACAGTGCCAGCAAGGAGAAAAGATAGGGGAAGTGTAAAACGACAAGAATGGATGCCCAATTTCTTTTAATTGAGCTAAGATTTAAAAGAGACATGCACAAGAAATGGAAAAGGGGGGAAATCACCAAGGAGAAATTAAGACAAATAACTAATATATGTAGGGAAAAGGTTCTTAAAGCTAAGGCAGGTTCCACACAGGGGAAAAAGTCCAGTCTGACTTGGGTTTAAAAAACCCAGGTCTGGCTGGACTTCTGTCCCCATATCGCCAAAAAAGCCCACACTTTCTGTGGGGGGGGGGTGTCCAAGTGCTCTGCTGGATCTTCTGGCAGGGCATCCAGACACAACCAACCCCCACAGAAAAGCCATAAAAAGTAAAAATTATTTACCTTGCTGCCATTACCCTGCTGCTGGCCCTCTCCTGGTGCATAGAAATGATGTACCAGGAGAAGGGGGAGGGGTGATCTGGATAGAGATAGGAGAGAGCTGGCAACAGGATAATGGCAGCCAGATAAGTAATCTTTACTTTTAAAGGCTTTTTAAGGGGTTTTCGGGAGAGGCGGGGGCTGTCTTGAGGTTTTTGGGCTCCAAGATTGTCTGGATTGGGCCTGAAGTCGCATGACATGATCCCCACGCCCAATCCACACAGGGCCCACAGCTGGAAAGACAAACTGGAAGACAAGAGATATCGACAAGCAGGAAGGTGTCCAGAGGAGGGTGACTAAAATTATCAAAGATCTGAAGACCATACCCTATGAGGAGTGCCTTAATAGCCTGCAGAAGAAAAGCTTGAGAGGAGACATGATAGCCATGTATAAATATGTGAAAGGATGCCATAAGGAAGAGGGGGATGCTTGTTTTCTGCTGCCCTGGAAACTAGGACTCAGAGTAATGGTTTCAAATTACAAGAAGGGAGATTCCACCTGAACATTAGGAAGAACTCGACTGTAAGAGCTATTCAGTAGTGGAACTCTCTGCCTCGGAGTGTGGTGAAAACTTTTAAGCAAAGACTGGATGTCCATCTGTCAGGGGTACTTTGATTGTGCTTTTCCTGCATGGCAGGGGGTTGGACTAGATGGCCCATGGGGTCTCTTTCAACTCTATTATTCTATTATTCTATGTTTCCAGCCTGCAATGTCAGTTTGGTCAAAGGCCTATGGATTTTTTAAAAGGGTTTCTGAGGACCCAAAATTCAGAATATAATATGAGGTTAGCTGAACCCATTGGGTCAGTTGAGTTGATTTCTGAGAAATTGTAATTTCATCTATATTGTTAAATTAATACAGTGTGACACCATCATAACTGTCATGGCCTAATGCTATGGAATCATGGGATTTGTCATTTTACTACTTTTGCTTTTACTACCAAAGAGTGCTAGTGCCTCACCAAACTACAACTCCCCTGATTCCATAACATTGAGCCATGACAGTTAAAGTGGTGTCAAACTGCATTAATTCTGCAGAGTAAGTGCACCTTGTGTCCATCATCACCAGGACTAAATAGGGGTTTTGGACTGATTTGTTTTAACAGTGCTGTCATTCCCTGTTCATTTCTGTCATTCCCAGCCATGCTATATGGACTTTTCCTCCTTCATCTCTCTCTCTCCAAAGGTACATATGTGACTATTGCTTTAAAGTACAGTAGAGTCTCACTAATCCAAGCCTCGCTTATCCAAGCCTCTGGATTATCCAAGCCATTTTTGTAGTCAATGTTTTCAATATATCGTGATATTTTGGTGCTAAATTCGTAAACACACTAATTACAACATAACATTACTGTGTATTGAACTACTTTTTCTGTAAAATTTGTTGTGTAACATGATGTTTTGGTGCTTAATTTGTAAAATCATAACCTAATTTGATGTTTAATAGGCTTTTCCTTAATCCCTCCTTATTATCCAACATATTCGCTTATCCAAGCTTCTGCTGGCCCGTTTAGCTTGGATAAGTGAGACTCTACTGTATAAGGTAGGTTTTCTCTATTCCTAAAATATAGGCATATTCTTCGCACTTTCATAATGTACAGAAGAAAAGCCATGGGAGCTACCCTGATGTCATTAGAAATGCAAACCTGTGGTATAACGGGAGAATATAAAATTAATATTTCATTTTCATACAGTGAAGTAGAGCTGCCATACTTTCATCTTGCAAACGAACACAAAAATATCAATAAAATATAGCTCAATTGTTTATCTATATATATAAAAGGATAAAGTTGCGGGCGCAGTGACTATAACAACAAAACTAAACATCCCAGAAATACGAAACTTGGCAACACAATGCAAAAGCCTTGCCTCCCGGTTACAACAACACAACCACACCACAAAACCACAATCCGGACCCACAAAACTCACAACAACACATCATGACTATAACAACACAACTAAACGCCCTAGAAATACAAAACTTGGCAACACAATGCAAAAGCCTTGCCTCCCGGTTGTAACAATACAACCAAACCACAAAACCACAATCTGGACCCACAAAATTCACAACAACGCATCATGACTATAACAACACAACTAAACGCCCCAGAAATACGAAACCTGGCAAAACAACGCAAAAGCCTTGCCTCCCAGTTGTAACAACACAATCACACCACAAAACACAATCTGGACCCACAAAACTCATAACAATGCATCGTGACTATAACACCACAACTAAATGCCCCAGAAATACGAAACTTGGCACACAACTAAACACCCCAGAAATACAAAACTTGACAACACAATGCAAAAGCCTTGCCTCCCGGTTGTAACAACACAACCAAACCACAAAACCACAATCTAGACCCACAAAACTCACAACAACGCATCGTGACTATAACAACACAACTAAACGCCCCAGAAATACAAAATTTGACAACACAACGCAAAAGCCTTGCCTCCCGGTTGTAAGAACACAACCACACTACAAAACCACAATCCGGACCCAGAAAACTCACAACAATGCATCGTGACTATAACAACACAACTAAATGCCCCAGAAATATGAAACTTGCCAACACAACACAAAAGCCTTCCTTCCCAGTTGTAACAACACAACCACACCACAAAACCACAATCTGGACCCAAAAAACTCTCAACAACCATTGTGACTATAACAACACAACTAAACCGGATGGCCATCTGTCTGAGAGGTTTGGGTGGGTTCTTCCTCCATGACAAAAAGAAAGAAAGGGGTTGGACTGGATGCAAACTACAAATTCCAGCACCCCATGGGATGGAGTCCATGCATTTCAATGAGAGGCCTCTTCCTTCTCCCTTTCCCCGCCATCCAACCCACTGACCCAGTTCCACGGCTCCGCAGGCAGGAAAGGCTGGGGCGGATAGAATGAAGGAAGGAGAAAGGGAAGCAAAGGAACGCCAAGGACAAGAGCCCTCCCTCTCTGCCCGGAAGGCCAAGAGCAAAAGGGAGAGAAAGACCATTGATCCGGTTATATTTACCCTCCTTTCTGACCAGTGTGTTCTTATCAGCGAGCTCAGGATCGGAGCAGAGAAAGGGAACAGCATAGGAATAAAGGAAACAAGGAGAGCACCCACTCTATCTATCCATCCACTCATCTATCCATCCACTCACCCACTAATAATAAACACCTACACAGGCAAGTATCAGCCATGCACTGAGTCTACAAGGCCATTCAGTGCTCATCCACCTCCCCAATCCCTACATTCACACTTGGCCGCCAAAAAACAATTACAATAATAACAATGACAACAACAACAATAAGAATCTACAACATCACCGGCAAGAAGCAGCCAGGCACTGAGGCTGAGAGGCCAGTCAGTGCTACACTGGGCCTCCAAAAAAACAATACAGTAGCATCTAACTTATCCAGCCTTCATGACCACTACAACAACAACAATAATAAACACCTACACAGACAAAAAAAAAAGACTATTTTACCACAATAAGATGTAAACCGCACTCAGCAGAATCAGACATCACGATTAACAACAAACCAAAGACAACAGGGGTCTCAAGCAATTATCAATCAACACAAAAATTGAAGAAGGTAACAGACTTCAAATAGTACTACTAATGTGAGTATAAAGAAGGGTGGAGGTCACAGCATAAATACAACCTAATGTAGACTGACCAACACCACCAGACTAAGCCACAGCAACGCGTGGCCGGGCACAGCTAGTATTTTATATAAGAGTTAATATCTAGCTCTCTGTCATCAATTAAACTCACAACTTAATTCATATTCTCGTATTACTATTCCAACTTGGTTGTATTCATTTTAAGAACACATTCAATTCTGGCACTGAAAATACTGTTAATTAAGGAAGTCAATTGTAAGGGTCTGTCTTCATGTGCACGTAAATTGTAATGTTCATCGTCAATTTAGAATATTTATAATATGTGGAGAAAGAGAACTTTTACTGCCATTGAGTTATAGCCTTATGAAGCCTTTAGTCTTCTCTGTCAAAGAGTATTGGTGTCTCAGAAACTATAATTACTAGATTCCATAACATTGAGCTGGTAAAGTGAGGACACGCTGCATTATTTTTACATAAAGTTTGGAATATGGCCCACCATCAACCCTGATCACATCAGCCTTAGCTTTAAATATCCTCTCAAGTTGACATTAAATCATTTTAACTTTGGTATTAAACCAGTAGGTTTACTCTTCATAGAATAATAATCTTCATTGCAATTAAATATTTGGGGAAAATGTAGATTGCCAGTTTACTGAAAGGTGGGTGCTATGTTCAGCATACAATGCCATGTCTTTCAAAAGCCAGTTTGAAAACAGCCATTGAGGTATGAGTACCACAACTGGCCTTAGTGTAATATCTGGGATGTTTTCAGCATGCAAAGATATGCTAATATTCTTCAGAGAAATAATGAAGAGTATGAAGCTTACAGGGTTTCCCCTCCCCTGAAATGCACCTTTTCAACTTCTTTCGGTAATACCGTTGATTGTTCTGGGGATGCTTTATCTAATCTAGGTTTTGTTGGTGTTTATATTTAATGTGCTGTACTGCATTTTAATTGTATTGATTTTTAATATGTATGATCCATATGCCAATAACTTTATGCAGTACTTTTCTTTTGTTGTATTTATTTAGTTTGTAAGCAAATGGCAGAAAGTGAATGGTACTAGTTTTAAGTGAATGGTCCTATGTCAAAGCATTAACAAACTGCTACTGCTTTATCATCCAGGTTGAGCATTTCTTATACAAAATGCTTGGGACCAGAAGTGTTTTCTATTTAATTTTATTTTGGAATACCTATATTTGCACTTACATGTACATGAGCTATCTTGAAGATGGGATCAAGTCTAAACACAAAAGTCATTTATGTTTCAAATACAACTCGTACAGTAAAAAGGTAAGTGTCACTATCATAATCACCCATCTGGACAATTTCAGATGTTGGTGCATTTTGAATTTGGGAATTTTGAATAAGGGATGCTCAACATGTATACTGTTACAAATACGCAGGAGGATGCTGATTTAAAAAGAGTGAAAGACTTTATATTTTCAACCTATCTCTTTATCTCCACTCCGGTGATATCTAAACTCTCTGATATCACCTTTTCTGTAAGCCTCTGTCCCGGTTCTTTTAAGACTTCACAAAAATAAAGAAAACATAAATCAAGACTTGGAAGATGCATGAGCCCCTTCATCCAGGTGATCTGAGTGATCTATCAAAACTCATAAAAGCCATTTTCCTATGAAAACCTTGAGTTTTGAAGAACATCATTCATCAAGGGTAATAAAAAAAATAAGTAAACTCTGTGAGACAGGATGCTCTTGCTCCCCCCATCAGGTTTTCTTAGATTTGCTTTGAGTTAATTGCAAATCAGATCTTTGGATATTCATCTTTCTGCTGGATGTCTGCGTAAGTATGCCATTAATAAGAAATACAATTCAAACTTTACCAAATCTTTACACATTCAACAATAATGTGTGCAACATTGTTTCATTGTTTGGTAAACTGAAAAAGCTATATTTTAATTAGAAACGGCTCCATTTGGTACCATATTGAAAAATAGTTGTTGTTTTTCCACTGATAAAATTCACGAGTCGAACACGATGGACTTAACGTCAGGGGAAACCTTTACCTTTACCTTTACTAAAATTCAGTGCTGTGGTTTCTTTTTTTAAATGAAAATATTTCATAACAAATCTTCTGATACCAGTAAGAAATGACATGCATCTGAAAAATCCAATACTTTCTCATTTGTTCTATCATGAAATCATGAAATAGCACATAGTACTTTCTTTCTGTTGCATTTAACTAATGAAGAGACTCACAAGAAATCATTATACTATGGAAGATATCCATGTAAGATGCCTGAAGCCATTCCTTCCTGTAACTGTGTTTATTCCATATTTCAGGCAGTATTCCATGGCCAATTAGATTTATTATACTCAATTTTCATTTTATTGGTTCACGATGATCTGCTTAAAGTGTAATTGTACGTCTGCTATCTTTGAGAATATCTCCCTCTTCTATATGGCTGGTGAATGGTACCACCTCAGGGACCTTTACATAAGCACTAGAATCCAATTTGAATCTGACTCGAGGTTGGGGTGGGCCACCTATGTGATCTTCAATATGAATCCAGCTGAGAAAAGCATGCTAAAAAACTGACCACAAACCTGGGGTTGATTCAGCATCCTAGACCCCAGATTGGCCCTCCTGTGACTCCCCCAACTGATGCCCAACTCTCCCACAGGATCTAAATTGGGGGAAGATCCAAACTCTTTGGTAGAATTTGGACTTTCCCCCAACTTTGTATAACATGGGGCACATTAAGATAGACTTATCCTAGGTTATTCCAAACCTATGTGTGTTGTTTTGTTACCATGGAGTTGATTTACATCTACATCTACCAAAGTGTTCAGCATAAATGGAGCCCAAGTCTGACCCTGTAACAGACAATACTTGAAGCTATTTGCCTGAACCAGAGCTTTCAAATTTCCATGTAGTAAGTGAACATTGAAAAAATGTAGTAGAGGTTGGGCAACAAGTAGCAGAACAGATGAGCAGAGTGAGCTGGGAATGAGACTAAGGGAACACAAAATTCTGGGAAATATAGTTTGGGAAGGTGAGGAGTTTAATGGCAGAGAATTCGAAAGGTCCTGCCCTAAACTACATTTTCCAGAATTTTGCTCAGCATCAGAAAACTCCAATTAGGATAGGTTAAATGTATTTTCCCTCCTTAGCAACAGACAGACAGCTATGCAGTTTACAATTCTGCAATGAGGACTGACTGATACTTTAATACTAGTAAGTAAATCTGTGCTGGGCTGGGAAGAAATCCCTAAATTGAAGTACTATTGGTTGAAGGCATTCAATGAGATAATTGTTGTGACTTCTTTTTTAAATAAAACATTTTTGTCAAAATCTTTAAAAAATCCCAATAATCAGAGGACTAAATATATATCAGGCCGAATCAAAAAGAATTGGGAGCCGAAATGGGGAAGATTGATAGATAAAGTCAAAGGACAAAGAAAATATAAAGAATTGAACATTCTCTACTTACGATTGATCAATTAAAATAATATCTGAATGGAAGAAAGTACTGTTCCCAGAGGGAGGGGGAGGGGGGAGGGGCGAAAAACTACTGGACATAAATGGGAGATAAAAGTGGAACTAACAAGTGTAATGTTACCGAGAATATGTGATTGGATGTGTATGTTGATGGATTCTGTTGTTGTTTCGCTGTTATCTACAATAAAAAAACATATTAAAAAAAACATTTTTGTCAAAATCTTTAAAAAATCCCAATAATCAGAGGATGTATTAATATTTCTGAAATTTGGGGGGAATTATCTCCTGTTACCTTGTGTCATTGTATAGAAATTTCAAAGAGATAGCTCTTGTAGGTTTTTTTTTAAATATATATATTTTTATTGAAGTTTTACCTTATAAGATAGAGTAAATTAACATTGAAAGAGCGAGAACATTTGATTGTATAGAAAGTGGGAAAACTGAGATTTAAAAAGGATCAAAAAGAGAGAGAGAGAAAACCAAAAACCAAAAACAGAGCTAAAATGTCCATCTTTACATAAAAAAGAAAAAAATCTGAACAAATGGCGATATAAAAATGCAAAGTACTTGGCAAAGAAATACACTAAAAAGCAAAAGCAAAAAGCTCACTGTTTCACAACCTGTTCACAAGCCACCAGCAATTGTGAACTGTAGTTCTTTTTTTTCTTTATCATGACTTTTTTTTTTTTAACAGAAGGAAGTTAAACGAGTGGTGAAAATTAAAATTTATAATAGTCAAATTTGAAACCCCCACGTTGAAATGGTCTTTCCTTCTAAAAACCTTTTGAAGGGCTCCCAGACTTTCCTAAACTCGGAAGGGTCTTTTGACTGGAGATACCCTGTCAGAATGTCTATCTCAGCCACCTCCATCACTTTCATGATCCATTCCTCCATTTCTGGTGTTTCCTCCAATTTCCAGGCTCGTGCATAGACTATTCTCGCAGCCGTTGTCATCAAAGTGAAGAGTTTATCATGTGGCTTCAGCAGTGATGTATCTGTTATTCCTAGTAGGAATATTTCTGGGTGCATGGGTATTTTTAGCTTTAGTATTTTTTCAGTGGTTTTATTAATCTTAATCCAAAAGTTTTTTGCCTTCTTACAAGTAGTTTTTTTTAATGTTTGTAAAATTTTGGTAAATTTTCTGAAACTTGATGGACTAACAGTGGTAAATGTGTTCTATAAGTATAGCAAGTCTCATGCCAATATCTCTAACAATGAGGAAGTTTTCACATTGGTACAATTACTTAACAAAAAGTAACAAAAAGTAATTAACTCATTATAGTTATAGTTTTTTTTTGTTAAAGGGGAACATGTTCCATTAGTTATACAAGTCCTCAATGCTAAGGTATTGCCACAGATGCTATATGGTGCACAGTGGTGTTTATTTAGTAGTTTTGTGGCCACGGAATCCACACAAATGAAATATTTGAGATTTATCTTTGGCCTTTCTAGTTGTGTGCCAAATTCATGTTTATGATTAGAAACAGTCCAAATGTCAATTGACTTCTGGGCATGAATCCTTAAGTTATATATCTGGTTCAAAATGTTTTTACCCCAGTGGGATTGACTCCCTTAGTATTAACTGACGAGTTCCATTCTAGATGGAAAAAGATACTGGATGAGAAACTAGGTAAACTGGGTTTCTCATGAACCACTATTTTGACAATGGGATATATCAAAGCAAAAAAAAAAAAAAAAGAAAGAAAAAAAGGGGAAATATACCAGGAAATTTTAGATAATGAGTTGCAGTACCATGTAAGTACAGCTACTGTATATAATGAATTCAGAGACAGTAGTAGTCTTTTATATTAGCAAGTCATTTGAATATTTAACCCTCCCAAAATACAGAAAAGCATTCACCCTAGCAAAATTCAATGTACTACATTCATCCTTAATAGAGGGGAGGTATAACAATGTCCTTTATGAGGCATGGTTATGTCCTTGGGGTGTTGGCTCAGACCCCTTCCAGACAGTTGTATAAAATTCACATTGAATTGGATTATATGGCAGTTTGAATTCAGATAACCCACTCAAAACA
Organism: Anolis carolinensis; assembly: GCF_035594765.1. Classification (NCBI taxonomy): domain Eukaryota; kingdom Metazoa; phylum Chordata; class Lepidosauria; order Squamata; family Anolidae; genus Anolis; species Anolis carolinensis. The sequence continues at coordinate 225,300,513 of NC_085842.1, read as the reverse complement.
GATATTGTGGATTATCTGTCTTGATATTCCGGGTTATATGACTGTGTGGAAGGGCCCTCAGTGGAGATGATATGAAATGTACTGTTTTATTGTTCCTTTTACAGTGGCTTCCAACATACTTTTATCCACCCAATTCTACAAAGCATTCTTGGAAGAACTGTTAAGTTTTACATACACTATTTGCTGGCAGATCAGAATCCAGTGGTAACAGTTAAAGTGGCCAGCTTTTGTGCCACAGAGCTTGCTTGTCAGCAAAAAATGACATCATAAATGTAAGGGAATTTTTACCTGTATTTAATGGTATTTGTTTTTATGTATAACTTGTTATTGGTGTTGTCTGTTTGGTTCTACTTGTTTAGTCTGATCTGTTGATTGTAATAATTTCATTCACTCATTATAGTTATGATATAGACCCCATCCAATTCCGTAAACACTTTCAAAATTATTTTTCCCCCATCCCCTAATTTTGTAATGAGTACTGATTTTTTTCCCCATTGATTACACAGACCTAATTTCTATATCTGGAAGCCATCTTGGGAGAGAGATGGTATATAAATAATAATAATAATAATAATAATAATAATAATAATAATAATAATAATTGATTAAACTCTAGCCTGGCTAGATGTGGGCATGCTTAGTAGGCGGTCCAACTGATCATGAAATGGAGTTCAATCTGCCGTGGGTTTAGAAATGCATATTTGGCCATTATATTTTTGAATATGTGTTCAAAATGCACCTTTAGAAATGGACTACTTGCAGGGTTTTTTTGAAATATCTATTGGTGAACATATGAAATATCTGTGGACAATGGAAATAGATTCAGTCAGTCATCCTCTCTATGATACCACTCAAGCAGTGTCCAAGTTATGATTCAGTTCATAGGTAAAAGTCATAGAGCCTGAAAATACAAGAAGATTACTGAGTAATATGGAATGTCTGTAAATTGTTGCTTCATCGAATTGTTGAGTATGATTCAATAAGAAAAGACACATCTCTTGCTTCCACCCAGGAGCATTTATTGTCTGAAATGCCTTGAGGGGAACATAGAATTCAAATCAATCTTGAAGGGTCATGAAAAGGGAAAAAAGACCACCTGTGAAATCTCTGAAATGATTAGAGAATTGCCCATTTATGCATCATAGAGCTTGGTGCAAGGATGTCTACCATGACAGGTATGCTTGATCACCTCCAGGTGGTCATGCTCTTGTTTTTATTGCTATGCCTGCCAGAAAACTTGTGTTAAGAAACAAACTAAAAATATAACCATGAGAGCAGGGGAATTTCAACTGCTATAAGCACAAAAAAGATAGCAGAGCAGACCAAATGAATTATGAAATATTTGGAAGGAGATCACAGGATCATGATCTTATTTTTGAGCTTGAGCAGTCTCCTTCCATATGCAGAATATGTTCAATGTGTTTTCCGAGCTCTTTTGATCCTATTCATGTTTAGTCTGTGCTGACCATCTCCCAAAACTTTTTTTGCCTTATAGAATATGCATAATGAAGCTATCTTTTATTAACTGCATCAGAGATGGTGTGGTTGATTTAGCTATTTACTACCTCTTTGCCCATTCTGGGCTGCATGCATCTGAATGTATATTGCATAATTAAATTTCACTCATCATCTATAGCATTCTATAGCTGGAAGGAGGCAAATTTATACTGTTCAAATAAAGGTTTAAAAACTTGTGGACTTGCATGCAGATTGCATGCAATCCATTGACAAGCTCCATGTGGCTCCATAACCCCTGCAAACCCCACCCGCATCCCGACGTTTGGGTTGGGGAAAAAAAAATCTCCAGGTGTTCTTGCTTCCAAAACAGTTTGAGTGGACTTCCACTTTGAAATGGACAACAAGAGAATGCCATTTTGGAAGAAAGTGGCATTTTCTTGTTGCCCATTTCAAAGTGCAGTGCAATATCATGGTGTTCTGGAGGAGACAAATATATATCTGAAGTGTATACATTCTTTGTGTTTATTGCACAAGCCACCAAGCCTTCTTTCGCCTTTGTTATTAGACTTCATCTCACATATCTATAGGCTTGATCAGCAATGACTAAAGGTGATCAGAATTGTTGCTTAACAATATTCGGGATCTCAGGGTTTGGAACTAATGAAGTACAGGAAAGTTTTACTCCTCACAGCATGGTGGAGTATGGGCCAAAAACACATCAGATAAATAAAGTGAAACATGAGTGTGAGGAGGCTTCTTCGCAAAACTGAGACATGAGAATAGCCACTTGTTGCCCATGTTTTAATGAGAATGAGAAAGATGAAACATTTCTTCATTGTCTTAACAACTTGGTTGATCTTTCTTAGCCAAAAAGGAAAACAGTGTACTAGTTGGTGAAAATAGACATAATTATGCTTTAAGACAAGTCCAGCCCCAAATGGGCAAAGAAGTAGTAAAGTAATACCTAGCTGCTGCAAATTGATTCATGTTTCCAATGCCAAATGAGTTGCACCTAAGAGTACCAAAAGAACAGCCGACACAGTCTCAGACCCAGTCTTAATCAGTCCCAGCAGACTGGAGGAGAGCAAATGTTGTTGTCTTTATCTTCAAAAAGAGCTTAGCAGATCAGGAGAGTTCTGTGCAGGCAGTATATCTTGTTTTCAGTAAGTCTTTGGACACAATATCCCATATTATTTATGGACAAAAGCTAGTGTACATGTGGGCTACACAGTTTTGCAATTAGGTGAAGCTGTAATTTGTTGACAGAACTCAGAGTATTCAGAGTATTCAGAGATGGTTGTCTATCTTCAAGAGAAGAAATGAGTGGAATCATTCAGGGTTATGCCCTGAGCTTGGTGTTAACATCTTTATAAATGATTTAAATGAGGAAGTAGAAGGCATATTTATTAAATTTTCAGATTACACCAAATTGGCAAGTAGGGTTAGCTAATACTCCAGAGGACAGGAGTAAAATTCAAAATGACAATTGGAGAATTTGGCCAAAACTAACAAAAGAAATTTCAACAGGGATAAATGACAGCTTCTACATCTAGACAGGAAAAAGGAAATCCACAAATACAGAATAGGTGACACCTAGACTGAAATCAATAATATAGAATAGATCTAATGGTCTTAGTAGACCTCAGGCTTTATGTGAGCCAACAGTGTGATGCAGCGTTAAAAAAAGAGAAAACAATGCAATTTAAGATTGCATTAACAGAAGTAACGTCCAAATAATTGAGGGAAGTAGTAATGCTGTTCTGTTGTGCCTTGCTCAATCCTCATCTGAAATATTGTGTCCAGTTCTGGACACCATAGTTCAAGGAGAACATCAGTAAACTGGAATGTGTCCAAAGATGGATGATCAAAATTATAGAAATAAATGTTTATGATAAATCATTGAGGGAATTGTGTATGCTTGGCTTGGAGAAGAGAGGACTGAGGGTTGACATGATAGAGATCTTTAAATATCTGAAGGCGTATCATGTAGAAGATGGAGCTAGCTTGTTTTCAGCTGTTCCAGACAATGTGAACAATGGATTCAAATTAAAGGAAAAAAGTTACCATCTAAACATCAGAAAAACCTTTTCCCTAGAAGAGCCATTTAACAATTAAATAGATTGTCCTCAACAGTAATGATTCTTCAAAGATATTTAAACAGATGTGAGATAAGTATTTTAGCCATGTTCTAGTTGTGTACTTTTGATAGTTGTGTACTGTTTAAGGCAGGAGGTTGAATTAGGGGGTCCTTGTGGTCTCTTCCAATCATAAGATTCTATGATTCTGTGCCCTGCCCTGCTGTTCTGAAAGGTACATTTTCTACCACCACTACATATTCTTCCCCATTCAAGCATTTCTGACAAAGGTTATGGAAAATGCTGTTTGAAATGTGGATTGAATTGTGGAAATATTTCAGAATAACAATATGGCAAATCCCAGATTTCTGGCTCCTAGTCATACATCTAAAAATGACACAAGAAACTGGTCAAATATATGACCTTAAATATCTGCAAAATTGCACCACATTCTGAATAATTTTTTGGTTGTTTAAAAACAACTATTTCTCTCCAAATAATAAAATAGCCTAGGTACGTAGACAAGACAGCTAGAAGACAGAGAACGAAGTTTTTAAAACTATGGCCTAAGACAAATGTCAATACCATATTCTTCATCAACATCTTTTAGGTGATATTATCTCAAGGTTTACTCAAATGTTTCATTGTGTAAGCAGTGTATTCTGGAATTATCCTTCAGAGTACAATACAGAATCAAGAAAATAGAATTTGGCTCTTTTCCTTTCCTTGTGCTGTGCATTTGGACTGGTTCTGTGTAGATGGAAAAAGAAAGAAAGAAGAACACAAATTGTTCTTAAGCAGTTCATCAATCGTATCCTTTTTTCTAATTGCTCAATTACTGCCTTGCAGTGCAATTACTGCCTTAGCTTAGATTAACTGTTACCTTAGCTTTTTGAAAGTCTTGAACTTAAAGGAGGAGGAGAAAATGGAGGGGGGGGGGGGAGAGAGAAAACAGATACAGGTGAAATGTCAGGAGAAAATGCTGCTAGAACATAGCCATACAGCATTTCACTGGAAGAAAGTGTTAGAAAATGCACAATTTTCAAAGATCATTTGCAATTCAGGACAAAAAATCCACATGTGGTTATTTTGCACAGGAACAGTTTTTTATGCAAGGGAAAAACTATTCTCTTCAAAGATATATTGTAACTTCCTGTGAACCAAAAATGGATGGCTTTTCTGTGCAAAAAACCATGTGAAAATTTTCCATAGATAGAGTGCTCAATTTCTATAAATAAATTTCTATTTATTTTATTAATGTTCTTCCTTCCAACCTTTTAAACCAAAATATAACTAAAAATGAAATATAAACAAAAAAGTAATTAATATTTTATGTCAGTGGTTCTCAACCTGTGGGCCGCAGCCCAGCAGTGGGCCGCGAGGACAAAAATCCAGTCCGCAAACCCCCTTTGTCTTTATTTGTTTTATTATATTTTATTTTATTTCTGTTCCTTTCCACAAAGCTGACCAGCCACAACCAAACCAAATCTAAAATTGACCAAGAACTGATCCATAACCCTTTTGGTACTAATGTTAGAGAGTGTTCCCTGGTCAAGTGTTCCCTGGTCAAAGTTGGTCCTGGTCAAGTGGACCCTGGTTAAAAAAAAAAGGTTGGGAACCACTGCTTTATGTGAA